>NC_080712.1:17025145-17392645 GCF_019097595.1 Hemibagrus wyckioides
ATGAAATTGTCCAAAATGTCTTGGTATGCTGAAGCATTAAAAGTTCTTTTCACTAGAACTAAGGGGCCAAGACTAACCCCTGAAAAACAACACCTGAATTCAATGATTTGAAGGGGTGTCCCAAAACCTTTGGTAATATATTGTAGTTAAAACACTGGACTCCAAATGAAATGTCTGATGAAAAGCAGGTACTACTCATCAACTGGCCAATATCTACAGTGAAGCATGGTGGTGGCAGTATCATGGGGTACTTTTCAGTGGCAGACACAGGGAAACTAGTCAAAACTAACAGAAGAATAAATGCAGCCAAATACATCAAGGTCCTTGAGAAAAAACCTGCTCCAGGAAGCACAGGACCTCAGACTGGAGCAAAGGTTCATTTTTCAGCATAATGATGGTGAGAGTTGAAGATGGCAGTTCAGAGGCTCCACATCTAATCTGATTGAGCTTGAAATGTTTTGCCAGATAGAATGGGAGAAACTGCCACGGTCTTGAGTTTTAGTCAAGGCTTAAAGCTCTAATTGCTGACAAATAATAGCTTCTATATGCTAGTGAATAAAGGCTCTGAATACTTGTCCAAATGAGATTTTAGTTTTTGGTGTTCAATAAATTTGCACAAAAATTTTTTAATGTGTTTTTGTATATATAACATTTCATTTTGAATTAAATGGTTAACATAATGTGTGCAAAAACTGAAAAAGGAAAGGTCCTGTACTTTTCCAAGCCACTGCACAATTTACAGTCTAGATTGGCAATACACAGTCTAATCTTTCAGTGGTCAGTCATCCTGCCTTCTAAATTGTATGTGTGATGAGATCAAACAAAGTGGACCAATTTCATCAATACAAGCACCTACAATCTTCAAGCACTTGCATGAGCAAGCATTTGGTGCAGTCTTGTGAATAGAACCCCCCCCCACCACCACCACCACCACCACCACCACCAATTTGTATTAGTAAATTTACTAAATGTTTTTTTTTACTGGATTATTCAGGCAGCATCATTATTTTGTGGTTGTGGTCCCTTTAAAATCTCAGATGTACTCTCTTCACCTCTCCCCATCTCTGTCTGCTTCACTCAATCCTGTCCTCATCCTCTCTCAGCTCTGTTGGTGTTTCTGTGGGAATGAGAGGAGCTTTTTACACACTCACAGTGCAACAAGCCACCATTTCTCTGCTACTCCTGAGAAATGCAGGAAAGGAAATCAAAGCTCTCTCTTTCCTCTTTGCATTCTTTGACTGATTCTATTGTTGCACTCTTATATAACACAGCATGGAGATGTTTGTCACACCAGAACTGAAGCTTATTAGTCACACATATGCTCACACACTTGCATGCAGAAGCCACTAGGGTTTTCTTACTCTTACACACTTGCACTCAGTCGCTCACATGAATCGTAGCCAGCTCTGCGATGCCATCTCTCTGTAGTGGCAATGCAGTTCTGCAGAGACTATTTCTGCAAGCCTTGTAGCGCAGCCGTCACCTCCCCTCAGGAGGACATGGAATACAGGATGGGGAGCTGCATCGGAGTCGCACGCAACCAGGTAACACCTCCATCCTTCACTACACAACAACAAGCAACAGATGATGTGGTTGAGAATGAACCAGTGAGAGTGAGACGTCCGAGAGGTCGATGGAATATTGAAGGATGCTTGTGATCGTGACCGTGCAGGACAGAGCAGGGTGGAAGTGGTGGGGGGTTGGGGGTGTTTGTGCTGGAGTAGAGTGACGTCAGGAAAAGAAGGAAGGAGAGGAATCATGTTATTACAGCCAGCTCTGTAGCGATGGAGAAAGGAGGAGGAGGAGGTGAAGGCAGCAGAGAGATGAAGGAAAGGAGGGAGGGGCAGATACAGCATGGGGAGATGGAAAATGGAGCAGTGGAAATGAGCAGATGACTGCACCGGTTTATTTAAGAAGGGATGCTTTAGTGTAATGACTTCAGAGTGAGACTGATATCAGAACAGAAAATCTTGCATAGCAACACATCTGATTGATTCACACAGATGTGTTTCGGGGATTGAACAGGCAGGTGGTGCTTAAACAGAACAGGGTTGATATCTGTTATTGTTATAGTTCCAGTAAATTAGTAAAAAGGATTGTTACATATACTATGTGAAAGTCTATGATGTAATGCATTTTGATTTATTTAACGCACTTCCTATTGGCTTAGGTTATCAAGTCATATTTTCTATTTTGAATGTGTAGTGCTCTCGGGAAACCTGCAGAAAATTGCTGCTTAAGAAGGCATTTCCACCAATTCAATGTAGAAATATTTCAACATTAATTTTGTCCTCTGCTATCCTGCTGCAAAAATCACTTTAGATAGATAAAGAGCAAGTTTTCCAAACATGGCTGTAAAATGATAAGCTTGCTGAAAGATTCTTGCTAAATTCTAGCTTATTAGCCAAGTATCCTTTACTCATGCTTTTGTCAAGTTACTGGCTATGTACCATAGCCAAATGGATATAAACCTAATCAATCCCAGCTGTCCATGATGCACTTGCATTGCCGCGTATGCTGTAGCTATTAGCAAAGAGTTGGCAGCAAACTGATGTAGTACTTCAGTGCAACTAGAAAACAAACCTAGGAACTAGTAATTGTAGCTAAAAGAACAAAACTCACTGAGTGAATCAAGTGTTTCAGCACCAGTGTAAGGGTGAGTAGTGATCAGTTGAGTGTAGAGACGACAATGAGGTTCCAATCTGTCAAATGCAATGATTTTGCTCATGTCTAAAGACATTGATTTTGATAATGTTTTATATAAAGGTCATTGCTTGTTTTTCATTGTTATAATCACTGATAAAGTAGGTGGGATGTCATATATTTATTTATTTATTTATTTACATTTTAAATCAAATGCAAATTAAGTCAATATATAGAACTGCATTGACAGTGTGTTTCTTTTCAGTCGAAGAAGCATTGAAAACTTTTGGAAGTTATCAGACCTTAAAATGCTGAAACTTCATTCTGCATGTGATATGTGCAAAAAAACCAAAACAACAACAATATTTTAGTTCAGGAAAACCGGTAGCTTTATAGAAGACAGTGTCAAAATCCTGACCATATGAAGGGTTTTTCCAGGCTGCCACCCAAATAATTCACTACAATATGCTTTAAGCATTTAGGACTTTTTCATTCCCTCATGATCTTACATTACTGCACACTTCATGCTTTACACGCATCAGTTTTTAGCCAGCAGTACGTAAGAACCCATTTTCTCCTCACACCATTAAGCAGTAATTGCAGCGTGATGTGTTGAATAGTCACATTTAATAGTAGCGGGACTCCTTTACAGTGCTGACTATAAAGAGTGTGGTGATTGTTTAACTGAAAAAAGCCTTGGCATGTTTCAATGGCAAAACTTTAGTTCATGTGAAAGCAGAGCAGAGTTAGAGACCTGTACATATAAACTATTCATCCTTTGCCCACAGCTTTACATTTGTATTTATACTCACACATTCTTTTCTGGTTTGGTTAGACCATGATTATAGTGACAGGAGTGTACACATTAACACCAATGTACATCTGATTCCTGACAAATATATGAGGGTTAGGGTAGCAGTGGAAGCATGCTGTGTCACCTTTCAGCACTTTCAGAGTGAGTTGAACTAGGGGTAAGATCCTGACCACCTCACTGTGGCATGGTGTTTGTTTACATGTTACCTAGTGGCTGTCCTGTCCAGCTGACTACCCATGAGAGAAAATACCTCTGACAAACCGCCCTCCCTATGAAGCCACGCTCAGTCCATAATCTCCCCTGTTGCTTCCCTTCCTCAGCCTTCACCTATTCAGCCCGCTATACAGATATAGTTCTCCTCTGGGACAGGTTTTTCAGAAGGAACAACTAGGGTTATATTAATGGATCCAATCTATTTTCACCAGTTAGATGGGAAAGTACGGGCTGAGGGGAATAACTACTACAGACTCTTTTAGATAGGTGAGTATTTTTGAAGTGGACAGAAGGTGATTTGCTATGTTTCTGTCTCTAGATAACAGTTACCTTTGCCTGCTTGTTGGATTTTATGTCAATTGTTACATAAAGCTGACAATGAACTGTTTTTGTACATTTTAACAGCTGGGTAAAATGTTGTTGGGTGTCATTTTGAGCTCAAAAATAGATAATAACAATACCATACACAGAACAAGTTCACACAATGTCCTACATGACAGGTGGTTTTTTTATTTCATATATCTACAGCACAGAGGTTATTTACTTTGTTCTACATGAAGCGTTTAGGGGGTTAATGTGAACGCATATTGAATTAATTCGAGGATTTGAGCTCAGTATTACCTCACACCACAGTCACTTTAATTTGACCACAGGTTTGGCATATCTCTACAATGTCAGATATAATTAATATAAACTCTTATGTGCATTTTGCAAACCTCTGCTATACACAGATCACTGGTGTCATGCACAAGGAAATGATACTGCAGCTATTACAGAAAGCAGCTTATTTAGGAACGAGATGAAAGCACATGACTGTGTTCCAGAAGGAAAGACAAGTGCGCCTGACGCTGGTGTCGAGGTGGCAGGAGGAGGGTCTATTTATAACGTGTTTCATATTCAGATCTGTGCTTGCTAGCAAGGCCTTGTCACATGACCATGTAGGCACACAAACAATCCAGCAGATAAACTGCCTGAAGTCTTACAGACAGACGTACTTATGCTTATTTTGTCATGATGTTTGCTGCTCTGAGACTTGATTAGGTCTAAATGCTGCAGTCACACCCTCTGAAAAAGCTTTAACCAAAAATTGTCAGTCTCTTTAAGAATCTCAGTAGGGGGAGACGGAGAGCAGAGCCTAAACTGCTTTGTGTCGCTCATTATGAACCACTTTCAGAGAAATATGTGGGGCTTGCTCTGTGGTTAGATGGATGGCCTTCTGGGTAAACAGACTTATGCCTTGGCTGTGTGGCTGAGAAGGGGGTAGGGAGAGTGATGGCATGTGGATCGCAGAATGTGTGTGAGGATCTGGACACTTTAATGAGTCATGAGTGTGTGGATTTCTGCTGGTCAGAGGTCACAGTGGTTGTAGGGGGGGTGTGAGGGTGATGGATATAATAACTCACACACATTGAAACATTCAGCCCAGATGTGTAACCTGCTTATGTGCAGCTCTAGTCTAACAGTATGTTTCATGTATAGTATGTGGTCTTCCCACGTAAACAGAACAGACGTTACTACAGGAAGATTTCATTAAGGTGCTGTGTGTTTCTAAATATATACATCATGCTCTGAATCCTGGGAGAAATTGGAGGATTTGAGAAAAAAAAAAAATGAAATTGTTTTTCTTGTGAATTCTGTATGTGTCTAGATAACATACATATTGTGCTTGAGCTGATCAGTATCTGAGTACAACTTTAGTTTCCCTTTCACTTAAATGTCAGTGTAATTTAACCCAATCAGACCAGCCAGCCTGTAATCCCACAGTATATTTAGAACCTTGTTATTTCACAAGTCCATGTGGGAGAGGAAAAAAAAAAGAGAGATTGCCCTCATTTGAGATCTCTTGATATAATGTATATTGCATGCTATTTGTATAAACTATAATATAATTGTTCATCCATTTAATAAAAAAAAAATTGGGAGACAGTAGATCTAGCAGCACTTTTATTTCTGTTAAAATATACAGTTTTAAAAGATTTATTAATTTATTACCTATGTGTCGAATGCATTGATAGAGTAATAAGATATTAACATTTAAGAGAAAAAGCAATATTTTTAGTAGGGGGAAAATTTCTTTTTACTTTTGTTTTATTATCTTTGATTTAGGATGGAGGCGAATGAATGCTACGGTATCTGGACAGGATTTCTGAAAGAGTTTAAAGCATAAAATGTATGCACAAACAAGTGGAGTACAGAAATATACAGATTTAATAATCAAGCCAGCAATAATGTGTGTTATGTACTGTATGGATAAGGATTTGATAATAGACAGCAAGGGCATTCATATTCACACCCTTATGATAGACTTAATAGAGTTAATGATTAGCAGCAGAGACATGCCATATGTAAGTGAGGCATGTCACAAATTCACCACTTAATGTTTAATTGATAAATCATGTAGCTAATCATTGACAAGTAGGTTGAGGAAATGCAACAGGCTAAGCACAGAGCCCTGTTATTTTAGCTTTTGCTAATAACAGAATGAGAAAGTGAAAGTTTTCTTACTTAAACTTACTAGGACAGCAGTTGTGTACTTTGTTCCAGGAGAAGGTACTTGCCTCATGGGCCTCTAATCTCGACACATGACACACTTGCAGATGCAGGCACACATTTTTCTTTCTTTGTGTTTGCACAAAAGCTCAAAACACCTTCAGACATTCGATAAGAGAGCAGAGTCTGGCACTGGATGCTCGTCTCTTTTCCATGCTCATCATTCCTTCTGTTGGTCCTTCAGTCTGGCAGTGCTGGTGGTGTGCAACAGTGGCAAGATTTGAGCCTGCTCACATTGCACCATGGGAAATGAGAACAGCTCTGCAGGCTCACCGGTAAGAATAAGGATGCTAGCTGGACCTGCTTTCTTGTGCTGCATAGTGCTGTAGGAGGTCAGTGGCAGACTGGTTTGTTTTAATGCTTGTGGAACACTAATAGCAAAGCTTATCTTTTTGTAATACTGAGCCATGGAAACAGTTTTGGCATTTGGTAGTGGCTGTTTACATTCCCACACTAATATGCCCTTGTCACCCTGCTTGACATAACAGTGTAAGGCAGGGACAGAGCGAGTGTGGCTATGCTGTAAGAAACAGACCAATATATGTCCTAGATGGTGACTATTTATTTTCCTTGCACTGTTGATAGAGTTAGATAGAGATGGCTTGTTCTATGCAGTTCTGATCATGATTTTAATGTTCCCTGACTGAGAGCTGTTGATCATGCAGTTCACCTTTTTCACATCTCATGCACCTTGATTTTTAGTTTATAAGAAAGTTAGATATTAATCAAAATCTATGCATAGTCTTTAAGTAGAATGAAAAAAGTCTGTATTAAAAAAGTCTTTAGCTGTATGCTGTTGGTGCTTGGGTGAATTTGCTCATTATTATTATTATTATTATTATTATTATTAGTAGTAGTAGTAGTATTAGTAGTAGTAGTAGTAGTAGTAGTAGTAAGAGTAATAGTAGTGATTTATTTAAATAAAACTGTTAGATCCCTCTACATTCCATCACCAACAAACCCCCTTTTCACACCTGCATGTTCCCACCACAGGAGGGCGCAACAGACAATGTGGTACTCTTTCCTCCTCAGGAAACAGCGTCTGTCTCAGCACATGAGGTACTAGTGGGCTACACTTGGCTGCATGGCCTGATAAAGTGTCTGTGTATGTGCATGTTCATGGTTTTATGGCCTGAAGTGTTTTAGACAGACTGGAGTTGATGACAGTAAGCGGGATAGTTAAACCAAATAGCAACAATTACCACAACACAACTTGGTGTTCAGAGTGTGCACTGTGTGAGACATTTGTGAGCTTCTTCAGCCTTCAGAGTCAGCGATGAGGAATACTATAAAAAGAGCAGGGGGCTTATTAGGAACTGTAGTAATTACAAGCTCTGGGAGTTTTATATCTCAAATCTGGGAAACGTGGTCTAATTTGTGTGTGTGTGTGTGAGAAACCTGATTCCCCCTAAGGAAACACTATAAATGTGACCTTTGGCCCGTTTCCCAGCATTCACCTGCAGTAGTAGTGTCACTGCAGCTCTCAATCCACTCAGCAGGAAGAGACAGAAAAGGGCAGAAGTGGAAGGAGGGAGAGAGAAAGAGAGAGAGGGCAGGGCATAAGAAAGACGGGGGAGGGAAGAGAAAAGAGAGGAGTGCTATGTTGAAAGAGTGTGGAGGAGGGGGAGGGCTTTCCATCAAGTTGCCTGTGTTTGCTACTGTGAGTCCAGTACAAGAGCCGGCACCTTTACTTCAACCTGTGTAGTGTTGTATGTTCTTTATCACATACACACACACACACACACACACACACATATACAGGCAACTGTACACACTGTAGGTGTAGTGTGTGTACACACTTGCCCTCAGAAGGGCAACAGGACAGGAGGAGGGAGCAGCTTGAGGAGCGTTGGGAGGACACATGTGCTGCAGTCCCGGCTGGACTGTATCATAACACACAGCCCTGTCGCACACCTTCTTCTGCTTATCGACTTCTGCATGTGTGTGTGTGTGTGTGTTCTCCTCTAAGCCAAGGTGAGTGTGTTATTCAATTTGTATATGTGAGCAGTGGAGCAAACTTCTGTAGTGCTTTAGAGTACTGTATATTTTGATTATTTGCACACTTTAGAAGAATAGCAGTGTATTTAGGTATCACCTGGTTTTCTCTGTTCTGCCGTGATAATATTTAACACAGAGAAACAGCATGGATGTACTAGTCACCTAAAGGTGTATGGGGCTTATTACTGTATAGGTTATTACTGTTGCTATAGTAACCAGTATGTGGCTTGGGTTGTTGTTGGCAAGGAGCTACTTTAATAGAGGATAATGGGCTTATAGGCTATACTTGCTATGGGAACCTGCATGGGGTCTTTTTTTTTTATTTAAAGATTTGCAAAGTACCTGAATGTTAAAGCAGAAAGGCACTGCCTTTATTCAAGCTTTAACTATACCTGCTGTATCAGTGAAGGTCCTACTTCAATGTTTAATTCCTGCTTGTTACACTATTTGAGTGAAATATATTATGTTGTTTTGTGCTCACAAAGAGTTGTACAAGTTCAGAGTTCAGGAAGCTGTGAAGAAACAGGAAGCTGTGAAGTTTCTATAATACTGTGAGAAACACCGGTACTCTCTCAGGGTTCTCTGAGAGGATGCTTTAACCCTTTACCTTCACAGATTTGTGTTGACACTGAGCCTAAAGTATACTATTCAGAAACTAGTGAATAATACTGGGAATGGTGTGGAGTTATGGCATGAATGTAACTTTGGATCTGGCAGGTTAAGAAATTAAAGATCATTTCTGTAAATTTGCATTTACTCCTGTTATGTGGTTGTGTTTATTCATTTCAGATGGTTAATCATATGAAACACTAATCTATAATAGCAACAGTATATTCATTGTCCTGATGATTGAGCTCCAGCTGTGTTTGGGATGGTTTGAGGTCTATTATATAGTTGAATGATTGAAGTCTTTGTCAAGCTGTTTTGGTAATAGATGAATAAAGTACTTAAAAGAAAAGTTGTTTGGATTGGAAAAGGTTGTTGGACAAACACAAGTCACCATTCTTCCATTAAACAGGTGTGTAAAAGGATCCTAGCACAGTTAAGAATGAACCTATGAAAGTACAGGAGACACAAAAGGCTGGCATTTTGTAGAAGAAAAAAACGAGATTGGAAATCTAATGGTACAGGGAATGTTTTTACATCTTAAATACTTCATTCTGTTCAAGTCACAGTTTGAGATGAACATGACTAATATTTTCCTTTTGGATGTGAGTCTTAAGTCAAACAAATGGAAACGTTTTTTCACACCACATCCTTTTTATGAGGAGTTTTGCCGTGAGAATTTAGCTCATTACAGTGATTTATCCATAGATTTTTTTTAGATTTCCTGTGTGTATTCACTTATGAACGCATGTAAAATCTGCATCCCTGCACTGGGCAGAGTTTGGAGTTGAAGAATAACTTGACTAAATGCTTTGTTAATGTGTTCACTTTAAACTTGTGGCTTGTATTTGTCTGTTTTTATTTGTAATCTTGAATGGTTATGTAACTTGAGATTTTTGCTGCGTAAGAGATTTTTGTCACAGGTTTTTTTTTAGCAGGTGTTAAACAGGTGTCAAGTAAGCTTGTTTACAAGTTATGCAACCACTGAAGATGTATGCTGTAGAATGAATCATTAATTGAATCTTGAACATTATGATTGAAAAAACATATTTAAACCCCAAAAGGTTTTGTGCACCTGAGTTGGGTATTATATAAAAAAATAACATAAAATAATAATCTATTCATGATAGGCTTTCTTCATGGATTTACTACATCATGATACATTTTTATAAATATTACACAAAGCATTTTAAATGGTAAAAAGATTTTTATTTTCAGTTTTTAATATCCAATCAACTTCTTTTTACTCTGCAGTACCCTCAGCACAAAATGTTGTAATGTTATTTGCAAAAAATTATATTTCGTTATTCCTACTGCTTATCCCTTTCTGTACCTCTATTTACTTTAGGAGCTCATGTTCATTTGCCAGGATTAACAGATGACAAAAATCACAAATAAAATAAAATAAAAGCATTTTGTATACAGTTTACACATAGCTTCCAACTGGAAGGGCTAGTAGTCAGTGTTGCACTACTGGAATAATGTGACTGTGATGCATCACTGCAATAGACACTCCAACATGTTAGTAATTACAGCCAGGATCCACCACCACTGCTCATTTATGCTATTTTAGTTAATGATAAGATATTTGTGTATCTGTCTGATGCATGTGCACGTACATAGTTATTTTACTTCTACAGACTCCTATTCCTGTGCTTTGCTCATTGCAATGCATTACAGATTAGAAACTGTACTTATGGTCAGATTTAGTCTGTCATTCACTAAATATTTCAGAGGCCTTGCCATTCACGGACCTCTGCAGTAGAATGCCGACATATGATTAGATGTTTGTAAGTGGCTCCATGGTTTCTGGCGTAGCTGCTTGGTTAGATGAGGTTGTTTTATAGCTTTGGGAAAGAACAGAAAGGAAAGCAGTCGAACCGGCTCAGTCAGTATGCCTAATCATCTCAATCCCCTTTTCAGTGGAAAAATAAAAACCTGAACTAGACAGTCTGGAACAAATAAAGCACATGTTCACTGTAGTCCAGGAACTGGTATGACTTGTGTAGTGCTCAACAGTATGCTTAACAGTAGTAAACTTTTTTTCTGGCTGCTATTAATACACTGTTTTGGATTTGAATTTTATATAACACCATGGTGTAGGCATGTATTTTAGACCTGGCTGGTGCAGTATGATGGAATGATACCAAAAGATCAGGGTGTGTGTTTTTTTAAATGATTTAGCTCAACATCGAGTTGACATAGGGTGTGTTTGTCTGTTTAGCTTAAATGTCAAAATGTCTGTGTGTAAAGATCACGATGTGTTCTTGTTTGATTACCACAATTAACCACTTTGTGAGCAGGATCGTTTTGTGAGCAACTCGATGGGCAGAGGTATACTGAGTAATCTCACTGACTCAAACAACTAAATGATATGTTATAGATCTGAGATTCCTCTTGCTATTAATAGTCTTTCTTGTGTCTGACAGGCTGAAGTTCAGTGTGAGAAAGTCAGTCCGGAGACTGAGAAATCCACCAGTGCAGAGAATGGAGTAGTCCATACGGAAGTGCTACATCCACGTCACAGTCTCAGTCCTGTAGCAGAGGCAGACACATGTGCTAATGAGGACTGGAGCACAAAAGAAGAGGAACTTGAGTTTCCCCATGACTTGCTGCCCAGCATAGATCTGAGTACTGAGCTCGATCTCACCTGGGGAGCGTCAATCAGGTAGGTCTCCAGCTCTATTCACACTGTCTCTCTTTCTCTCTCTATTTTTCAGTTGCAAACACGGACACGTGAGTCCCAGCTACTGTGTTTCCGTCTGGTCCTGACCAGCGCTTCCTTATAACATGGAATTAGAGAAAATGCTTGACATCATGTAGTTAGCAAAGGGCAAGTTTCAGCATGCCACTGCTTTGAAGATATCAGATGCAAATCCCCTCTCACATTTGTTTTGCATGTGTAACTCACATAAACAAAAGCATTTTGTACAACGGTGGACCTGGGTTAGCGTGAGGATTGTCAGTCACGGTTTGAGTTCCTCTAAAAACGTGTAACAAGTTCTGGATTTTTCTTACATGCATGTAAAGTGCGTTTCTATTTGTAATCTTTTTTTCAGCTCAACAACCAAACTTAAAAAGGATTTGCATTTACTAATGATAATGCATGGGTTAATATAAAATAAAATAATACTAATTAAATGCTTTATGAGCAGCAGCTTTTTCTATCTTAGACTGAATCATATAATGAGCATAACATGGGAAGTACTACTGTGTGAGATCATTTAAATAGGTTGAAACAATACTGCCGCTATATGTTACACATTAGGCCAGATTTATTTGCACCACATTCCAAACTCAGTGTAGGATTGAAAGAAAATCAGCCATAAATAAAGAATGAAAAATAAAATCTAAAGAGTACTGTGTTAAATATGTTCACGGCAGTTTCTGACAGAAAGTGTGACATGATTCCTAGCACCTGGCTTAAAGTGCTAGAGTGCTCTTCCGCAGCCATGTCTCACTATGTAGTTTGTACTTAGCTCATAAAAACACAGTTCTTGCACAGTTCTATTATGAGTTTAACGCCATATATTAGTTCAAATCCCCCCAACGACTGTAAAGACATTCACAGTTGCTTTCTTATACTTCTGCTGCAAGATTTAACCAGATGCTGTTCAGTTACAGAGCACACCTAATGTAGTCCATAGTAGTAGTAGTAGTAGTTCTGTGTGAGACAGTTTGTTGTTTTGGATTTGGACTCTAGCACATCAGATTTAATTTCATTAAGCAGGATTTGTTTACTGAGAAAATTGACACACCTCAATGGCAATTGTATGTACTGTCCTTTTATTTTAGAGACCAATAAGCAAGATGGCTACTTAGTTGTGTTTTTTTTTTTTTTTTTTTTTATCAGCTGTGTTTTTCAACTTGCATTAAAGAGCTAAGAAAAGATGTTCAGTTGATGATGTGGTCTTTAGAGCCAAAAATGGTAATGTCACTAAAATAAAACATTTGGGGGAAAAGCAAACAACTATAACACCAACAAAAGTCTCATATCTTGTAATGACATACTGAATGTCTATGAATGCTGTATTGCTTACTGGTGTTGTTTACACTAGCAAAATAAACTTCTTGAGTGTATTCAGGAGAATCATACTGTAGATATGTCATCTATTAAATGAATAATTCATTACGTCCTCAAACGACCTTGCGGTATTTACCAAAATATGCAAACCACTGGTATGAACAGAACTTCTTGGATATTATTTTTAATTAAACGGAGCTGTGTAAGTCTTATGGATAGTTTAGATGACCTGTTTCTACATGATGACAGAAACAGCAAAGCACTTTATATGTGTTGGCTTGGCCTTCTTTATCTGTCAATTGTAGATATAAGATTGAGTAAACTTGGCGGGTTTGCTTATGCTCATTTATTTTCCAAGGTCTTAATGTTACTTGAAATGTGAGTATGTGGGCTACTGTTTGCTGTATATTTAATGTAAATATTCTCATGTTAAATGTGACCTTGTCACTCACTGTCTCGTCTGAAGTCAGAGCCACTGTCTTTCCTGTTAGATCTTTCTGTGCTACAAGTTGAGAATGCTGTTTTATATATTTCTTTACCACACATATGCAATTCCAAAGAAAATCTAAGCCGTACACCCGACCTGCCAATTCCTTTGCCTTTGTAAGGCAGATTAACACTACAGGTGTTGAATGAGTTCTGTGACTCACTGTTGTGGAAAATTTGCCAGAAGCTGCTATCGGCAGGCCTGTGCATGAACGTGTGTGCAGCTGAAGTGGTAGTGCATGTATAATGGAAACATTAATGATTTAATTTCTTAATTATTTGCAGAGTAATGTAAGCACAAGAAAGGTTTTTTTTGCATATTATTATTTATATCCCCATTTTTTCCCCTAATTTGGTCAAGTGCCAGTTTCTACTCACTAGCCAGTTTCTTCTTTTCACATGACAGCTAGCAGCCAGGGTGTGTGTGGGCTTTCTCTGGGACACATGAACTCAGCCACAAAATTTCTTCCAAGTGCTTCTTATGATATGACACAAGACAGATGAAAACACTCAGAGGAAAGCACTTACTGCATTTCTTCTGCATACAGGAGTTGGTTAGTGTCAGACTGAATGACAGGGCAGAGAGTAATGCCATCTCTTATTCTGCCAGTTTTGTGTCATGGAGTTTTGGACAGGAATTTGTGAGATATTTGTCTGCTTACAAACTTTCAATCTTTTGAAGACAGTGTGAATACTTTTCTTTTCTTCTCTTCTCTATTAATTTATAATATTTCACACACAACCTTGAGGAGTATAAGGAAATAAAATGATCAAAAAAGCATATGCGTGTGGGTGTGCTTATGTATGTGTGAGTTCACAGCTGCATATGATCATTTTAGGGAAAATCTAAAACACAACCATTAAAAACGGGGAAAATTCAGTATTTGTTCCGTCTTTTTCAAACTATTACTATAACTTAAAGTTCAAAAATAAAATAGAAGTACTGTGCAGATTCTTGATAAAAACCCCATCTCAAGTACTGTATATTGATCCAATCTCATAGAGTCCCACCCTCTTCTGAAACCACAGCTACACCCGTGCAGACATTGTTTAATTATTAATGCAAGAACAGCAAGATTTTCAGGAAGCCTTTAGTCACCTCTGAGCATTATGAAATGTGCTAGTCAGTGAATGATAATTATTCTTATTACATCAGCTATTTAGGAGAATAGCTGATGAAAGGAAAGAAAACATCATCTTTTACAGCTTTTTTGATGTGTTAGGATTTCTTGATCAAGCATATCTCTAGGTGTGTGTTCATGTTTATGATTTGTATGAATAATTAGCAGTAAGCCGGGTGAGCAAGGAGATCCCCTGCTGGGAGAAGTCCAGAACTACAGTCCACTGGTGGCCATTGTAACGAGGTAACATAGCAAAATACAGTCAGAGAGAAACTAGGCCTAAACTTGCAACCTCTCTCTCTCTCTCTCTCTCTCTCTCTAGATGGATATGTATGTATGTGTGTACGTGTGTTTCTTTTATCCCACATCTAAATATGTGCATGATTCCTGTGTAAATACAAGGAAAGTAGATGGATCATTTAAAAAAAACGGACAAAAGCATGGCCTTGAGCTTAACGTTTGTTCCATAATCCCAAAACCTTTCAGTGCCACAGAGGAAGTTACAGTGTAACAAACATTATTTCAGAAAATGTAATAAATAGAGAAATATTTAAAAAGCTAGCTTTAAGTCATCCTGACACACCCATACTGGCCTCTATTATTAGACACACCTACCTTGAAGTATACACTAACAATGTACAGGTAGGTAATTAACATAGTCTTTTTCATGCATCATGCATATTATGCTAGCTAGCCAGTGAACTATAAACAGTGATATTTTCCTCCTTAAAACAGCAAACTCTACACTAAATGTTAGAGATTTAATACAAATGAATTTAAATCTTTAGAATGAAAATGCCTGTATGTTGATTGATGGAAATTATATAAAATATGACTCATTAAAAAGCAAGAAGTGTTGCTTTGCTCAGCCATGTTGATTTGATATCACTCACTGAACACCGTGTTGAGAAGACTATGCTGGGTTCTCGATTCGAAATTTCAAGTTGAAGGGCTGATTTCTTTACCCCCGAGCATGTGTTATGACCTCTAATCGAACCCAGGTTAAATAATTAATCTGTCTCTGCAATGGGGTGAATATCAGAAATTCCACTCTGTCACACCAGTGCCAGACACACTGCCATACCACTTACCATCTCATTGTACAGTAACTGCTGTGCTGAGTGTGATTCGCCACCAAAATAATAATTTAGTCAGCAGTGGTTCTATTGTTGTTTCTAGGGAGAGGAACATAGGGATTATGGTCAGTAGCTGTATACCTCTAATGCACCTATATGTTAGAAGATAGGATGACCTAATTAACTGGCCACACAGCGTCACTTTCCAAAGATACTACAGATAGTTTTAATTTTGCTGTCATATTTAATTGAACAGACTATCCTGATTTAATGTCCAGGTTTTATATCAACAGAAATATCAATGGATTATCTTAAATATGAAAGGAATGCAGTGTATGTGTCTAATTACAGTTTCTAAGTAGTTTCTTGATCAACTGAAATCAACTCTGTATTTGCTCTGTTTGTCTGTGTATCCGTGTTGTGTGTGTGTGTGTGTGTGTGTGTGTTTAGCCTGGTTTTTGTTACTACCACTAAGCTCTGATTGACTTATTTGATATGTTTCATAATGGTGGAAAGCAGTTTATTATATAAAACTAAGCAGACCCTTATACTGATTTTATAATAAAACAATAATTTATTAGATTGGGGAAAATCAGAAAGCAATAGGGATGTATAAGATGAATTCCAGGCTTATGAGTAGTGGAGATGTGTAAAGAAAACACAGTATGATTGGTTGCAGTGCAGCAGGCAGGTGTGTGCCAACACACACACACACACACACACAGGCATGCAGGCAGGGGCTTGCCATTCACACCCTTTTTCTCCTCTCACATCTGGCAGGGGGTATTATTAAGATCTTTCCGCTCGTCGGTTGGAAAAGGCAGCTTCAACATAATCTTTATGAAAGACAGCAGTATCATTGTTGCATGCTTACATTGTGTCAGTTTACATTGTGACCTTGTGATTATCACTTGTGATTATTAAGTTAGTGTGTTTCCATTTGCAGTTGGTAATGATTGATTGCCATAGAGTTTCAGTTAGTAGAGAAAAATGTGCTAGATAAACATTAGCTTCACTCTGTGAATGTCTCTGTAAAGTGAAGGCACAGAGGGACAATTATTGAGGTTGACAGGACAGAAGCAGAGTGAGAGCAATGTGTCTGAAAAAGCTGGTGCTATTGTATTGACCAGTGACTCAGCAGTTGTGATTTAGCACCAGAAGCAGGAGCATGAGAGTGATTATAATGTACAGCTCTTTCTGATGCTTGTGTCATGAGGCTGATAACATCTGTATGAGTGTGCTCATGTTGGCAAATCAATGGGCAGAAATAAATTGCTTTGTGGCCAGACAGTATCTGCTTGCTGCCTCTTGGAGTGCTCAAAACAGCTTGTTGTGCTATGTTTGTGCATGCAGTGTTTCGCATTGTGGAATGGAGTGAACTGGTTTATGTATTTCTGTATGGAATAAACTGCTGACGTCTTTTTTGTTGGTTTTTTTTTTTAACTCTCCAACATTTATCTCTATCATTCTCTGTTGCTGAAACCCCCATAGCCAAGATGGAAAGGCACTTTCCACAGAGAGCTCATCTCTTCTGCAGCTCCAGTCAGCCGGAATGATTCAGGAAAATGCACCATCACACCAATCCTCAGAAACGCTGTTGGACCGTGAGCTCCAAGAAGCCTTTCAGGAATGTGAGGAACAAATAGCCTCTTTTGGCTTGCCTTCACTCTCAAGCACTTCATGCAATACAGAGCAGACTGACAGTTATCAGTCAGAGGCCGTGTCTGCAACTGATAATGAAGAACTCAAGAATACAAATATCAAGGAGGATCCTATGTCACTGCCAATTTCACTTGCAGAATCTCAAACAGGATGTGACCTGGGTTGCCATGGAAATGTTGGAGCGCAAACTACTGATTTAGCATCTTGTACAGAGGAGGCTGTGTTTTGCTTCAGAGACTATGTATTAGGGAAAACACAGCCCGAGCAGGCCAGGGATGAATATCCCAAAGAACACAGTGAGAAATTACACAGTGAACCACTGGAAGAATTTCAGAAAGTGCCTGAAATGGGAAAAAACACTGACACAACTACGTCTGCAGAGAGAAAAGAGCACTTGATAAAGCATGACTCAGCAATAGAGGCACTTACAGAAACTGAAGTAAATAAAATATCTGAAATGCAGGAAGTACCAGAAGATGCCAGCTTAATATCTTCCAAAGACTCTCTAAATGAGCATGGTAAAATTATAATGGGTCTTGTGGAAAAGCCACAGATGACACCTGCAACAGGCACACAAATTATTACCACGACAGTCATGGATAATAAATCACTGAAAGGATTTTCAGCAGAAAATAACACTAATTACTGTTCTGTGTCAGAGAACTCTGATCGGGATGGAATTCAAATACAAACATTGCTGGAGTCTGAGAAGCAGACACAGATTATTACTCAAACAACGGCTCCGTCAGAAACAAACCCTGATCTTATGATAAAAGCGGATAATCAAATAGAGCTGTTAGACACCCTTGGACAGCTGGGGGATCTCTGTTCCTCACCTCCAGAGTCTTTATCTAATCAGGCTCGTCTTACCCCACTGGAGGTTACACCTGCCCCTACACTGGACCATCTGCAGGGAACTGAACAACAGAGTGACTGTATCGGGGCAGATGGACCCTGTAAGTCAATATCGGAACATGTAACCTTAAACCTCAACTCAACAGGAGATGTTGAGCATGAGAAATGTGAATTTAAGGTATCTTCTGATAGGATTGTGATTGATTTTAGAGATGTTAAAGCCAGTGAACATGAGCATGAAAAGAGATGCAGTTCAGAGGCATGCCCACTGAAGGAGGAGGAGGAGGAGGAGGAGGAGGAGGAGAATGTGTTTTTTATTGGCAGTGAAGCTGGCACACACACCGTGGTGCGGGGTAAAACACGCTCTCTGTGCAGAACTAGTACTAAAAGGATAAAGACGGAGGAGGAGAGTGCCCTTGAGGAGGCTTCAGCATCAGCCGTTGATTTCACACCGCCACTGACGAAATCCACAATGCCAGAACTGATAGAAGTGGGAGAGAAGGAAACTGGAGATTCAGAAAGAGTGAAGACAACAGAGAAAGGATATTTAGAACGAACCACAGAATTACAGGAAACACATGAAGCTCTGTGTTCTGATGAAAAACTAAGTGAAATTATTGCAGCAGAAGTGCATTTATGTTCGCTAAGTTTTCCAGAGACTAATAACTCACCTGCAAAGGAAGCAAAGGAGGTAGAAGCAGCATCTGAGGAGAGATGGAGCAATAGCAAAATGCTACAAAACTCTGATGGGAATGGAAAGAAGGCAGGAGGTCTGCCAGTGGATTGCTCCCTGGGGATGGACTCACTCTCTGCAGCTAGCGAGAAAGAGACAGGCACAGCCAGTGTCGAGGACATGGCTGTGGTCGCTGCCTCCACATCAGAGTTTAACGACAGACGTGATTGGAAGAGAAAGAGCTCTGAGTCACTGGAGAAAAAGGGAGAGGGAGGAACAGAGGAGGGGATAGGGAAAAAAAGGGGTGGAGCACAGACTTTATACAGACAGGAGGCACTGTCCATGACAGTGCCTAAATCTTATCCTCTCCATGACAACGGAGTGACACTGGTGGCACCGCAGCAAAGGGGTGAACTCATCACTTTGGTCACAGCAGACATAGCTGACACAGCCTTACCTTTGTTGACCGGCAGCAAAACAATTGCCAGCAGCTTGATCAACCCCTCCTCTTCTGTCTTCCTCTTAAACGCCACAGAAGCAGAGAGAAAGGAGGCATCAGAGAGAGCTGCTCATCTGAAAGAGAGTATTAATGCGTTAGGTGAAAACCAGCCAAACAGCGATATTTTAAATCTGCTATCAGCTGCTTCAGCAGATGGTAAAGATCCTGCCGCACAGACCAGCTATCAACAGGTACCGAATACTTCACGGATTCAAACTGAAATTAACCTCACCCAACAAAACAAGGCGGGGACAGGAAAAGATACATGCCAAAACAGCGAAGTTCAGCATCCATCATCTACCGCTCAGCTTGACATGAGGAGCAGCACTGGAAGTTTTAACAACATGGATGGGGGAACTGGGGGCACTCAAGATGACACGACACACCAGGTGACTGGGTTTGCCTCTCTGCCACCACTAACGGTTCACGAGAATCTCTGGTACCCAGTAAGTGAGACAAGCTTTAGCTTTCAGGGGTTATTTAGCAACAGAAATCCAGACCTACCCCTAAAAGCAGCTTATACCACTTGTGAAAGCACCACGGAGGCTGAGGTGACGGAAGAAAACATGACTGTCAATGAAAATCCTGAAAAGCATATTGATGGCGAAAGGGGAAATGATTTGAAAGAAAAAACTGCTAATAATATTACAGTGAGTGCTGAAGAGTCACCGAAGAGTGTGAATGCTAGTGATACAAAGACCTCTGAGAACAATGCGGTGAACCAAAATCCTGATCTGCTTCCGAAAAACAAAGAAGAGAATGAAGGAAAGGATGGAATTGTAATCATCCAGAGCACCATAGAGCATAAACCTACATTAGAGGATACTAATGGAAAAAGGCTTGAACTGCAGGATATTGTTATGGAAGAAGTTAGAAGTGATAAGATAAAATTCTTCAGTCTTTCTGACCTCACTGTGTCTGATGTAGAGAAAAAATCTGAGGTTGTGCTTGCCACCAAAGAAACAGATGGAAGGGAAGCTAAATCAGTGGAACGTGATGTGCGAGAAACCTGTGAAGATAATTTCCAAAGCATTCCGAGTGACAGTGCACAGCAGGAGCCCAAGTTAGAGTTGCAAACTTCAGAAGGCGTTTCTCAGGAACAGTGTTTAAAATTTGAAGAAACACCCCTCTCCTGCACAGATGGAGATGACATGCTGTCCAGACACTCTTCTGACAGTACAGGCATATCCAAGAAGGACCTCAAAGAAAACACTGAACAAGATGGTGCAATTTCTGTTGGGTGTCATCAAGCAAAATGTGAAGAGCTCCAATATCAGATGAACTCTAGTCATGACACTGGACCAGCTTCAGAAGTTTCCATGGGTGTTGTGAGTACAAAAGATCCCGCACCTACTGCTATAAAAGTATCTAGTGCAGTGGATGGAGGCGTGCCCTCTGCCAGTGCCAATGTTCAAAGTGATACTAAAGAGCCTATTGTGCTCAGGCCTCCTGGCCCTATGATGAGTCACTGGGAGGTCATTAATGACTATAATGTTTCTCTCACAGGAGAAGGAATTCAATGCAAGCAGGAAGCAGAGATGAGCAGTAATATTGTTGAAACTGATACAGTACAAAAAACAGATCCTATGAAGACTACAGGAGAAAAAATAGAAATAAATACCAGCCTTTCCTGTATGAATGTGTTAATCCCTGATGTAACTGTCATGGTGTCTTCTGTGCAGGATACCAAATTAGCATCTAAAGAAGTGGAAGGTACTCAGCTGATTTCAGACAGCCAACATGGCGAAGAAAAAACAAACAAGATGATAGATTGTGTTGTGTTTGAGGACTCTAAAGATGGAAAAGTTGAAGTGAATGTTAAGCCTGGGGCACCAGAGAAACTGTTAAATATGGGTCACAAAGAGGAGGCCCTGCCCTGCTCTATACAATCTACTGCTCAGTGCACCAGAAAAGATGACATGCTGTCAAGTCAATCTACACACAGTACAGCCATATCTCAACAGGACCAGATACCAAATACTGTGATTTTGGAAAAATGTTCTGAAGTAAAACCTGAAAAGAACAAAAGTGAGCTGCAATATCAAACAGATTTAGTTCATGACAGTGGAGCAGACATGAGTGCTGTGTCTAAAAAAGAGCTCACACTTCCTGAAAAATATGCATTTGGTATGGGGGAAGGGGGACTTTCATCTTCCAACATTCAGAGTGATTCTAAAGTACCTATTGTGCACGGGCCTCCTGGCCCTATGATGAGTCACAGGGAGGCCATTAATGACTATAATGTTTCTGTCTCAGAAGAGGAAACAGAATGCAACTATAATAAAATCAGCCCTATGAACAGTGGACTTGTTGGTGCAGCAGATCTGGGAAATAAAGTTGTGAAAACTGATACTGTAGAAAAACCTGAAGAGCATTCGGAATCGGTGGAGACAAAAAGAGATTTAATTTCGGATACACTAACTGATGCTGCTTCATCCGAACAGGATATCAAGTTAGCTGCTGAAGAAGTTGAAGGTACTATTTTGGCACCAGACAGCTTTCATAGTAATGAAAATGCAAATCAAATCAAATCAAGCCAGTCAACTAACAGTAATGACATGTCCCAACAGAGCCAAAAATCAAATGCTGTGATCTTGGACGAATGTTTTCAAACTAAACCTGAAGAGAACATGAGTATGATGCAAGGTCAAACAGATATAGATCACAGTGGAGTAGTCTCAGAAGTTGACATGAGTACTGCATGTGCGAAAGACCTCACACATCCTGATTTGACTTTATCTGGCATGGGGGAAGGGGAAGCGCCATCTTCCACGATTCAAAGTGATCCTTTAGAAACACCTAAGGAACATTCCGAACCTGTGGATTCAATGAGAGAGAAAAATGGGAATGATAACAGCTCTCAATCTGTCATGGCTTCGTCTGTGCAGGACACCAGGTTAGTATCTGGAGTGGAAGTGAAAGGTACTAATTTGGCATCTGTCAACCTACATAGTGCTGAAAAAGCTAATAAAGGGATTGATTTTGTGGCACAAGAGGACCTTGAAGTGGATGTTCTAACAAGGGAATCAGGGAGATGCCTAAGTACTCATGGCGAAAGGGATCAAATTACACACACAAATGATATAACAGCAGCTAGTACTATAAGACAAGACACTGAGCAAAATACACTCAGTGACAATACACAACACTGTGGTGATCGAAAATCTGATGACAATTGTGATGTTAATTCTAAGTTAAATGTGTCAACACCAGATAAAGTTCTCAGTTCATTTGGAAATGTCAGCTCTGAATCAGAGAATAGAATGGCTGATATTCAGTCCTCACCATTTGCCCATGTAGAGCTGAATTCCTTAGTAGAGACAGATACCTCTACAGCTGAGGAACACTATGCGATTGAACTTTCCACTGTGATACCACAAAACTCAAGCCCCAAACCTGCTGCATCTGAAATCAAACCTATACTAATTCAGGTACTGACAGACGATACAAGTAGCTTTATTAAAGATGCTAAAGATAGAACAAATATACCAAATCAAAAACATACTGATGAAGAAAATCAGGTGATTAAGCTGGAGCAACTTAAAGAACCAGAGTGTGCCAGTGATGTTAGTCTAGTCAATGAACAAACCACTAGAGATAAACTTGGTGAAATAAAGTGTGAGCAATTGATTGATAGCTTAGATACATTGGAGGATGGACTGTCTGGAAACCTTAAAGAAGAGGTAAACAGAATTGAGAAAATAATCCCTGAAGTACAAAAGAGTGATCAAAATTTGGAGAATGAAGTAGGAAAAGTACAAACCAATGTTCAGCAGAAATTGACTGAGACACCAGAAGAAAAAAAGGACAATACAGAAGAAAAGCAATTAGATGAAAAAGTACCAGAAACATCTTTAAAGGCATGTCTTTCTGACTCTGGCTTAATCCCCACAGGGTTTGTAAAGGAAGTGCAGAGCCATGATAGGGATTTGATTAAAGCTACTCAACCATCCATGGATCAGGACCTGGAGCAGGTGACATGCTGTGAGAGAGTCCAGATGCAAAATCAGACAGTATTTAGTGAATTGGATTTGGCCCAACCTACAGAACTACAACAACCACAGGAATGCATTGAAGCTGCAGAAACAGTGGAAAATAGAGTTTTAGAGAGGTATGATGATGGTTCTCTAAATGAAACCAAGGTTAGCTGCCCTAGTAATGAAGTGCAGGCCAGTGGGATTTTGGAAAGTAAAGTTGAAACTGAAATCTCCTTTAGTAGTTTTGAGAAGACAGAAAATGTCACGTTGCTGATGAATGACAATGTGATTGCTGAGGGTGATGGGTGTCCTGATGGTAAGCAAAGTCAAAGTGTGCCCAATTTAAAACCAAATGACTTTAGAAATGTCTCTTCTGAAGATCTGAATAAAGAGAAATGTACAGAAGATAGAAATCAAGCAAACCAGATTAAGTTGGATAATCAAGAAAATACATTCCTGAGCATTTCAGGAGAAGTTCTTGAAAATACAGAGCTGTACACTGAGCTGAAAGAATTGCCAGAGTCTTTCATTCAAGCATCACAGGAAAGTGAGGACAAACCTCACTTGGGCCATACAAGTGAATCACACACCAGTGTGGATGAACCTGGACGTCTGGAGGAAGGAATACCAGAACTCTGTAAAACTGCTGAACTTGCCAATGATTTATCCAAGCCATATGAGAATTCTAACACCTCACACCATGCACAGAAAACAGAGGTTCAGTGTTCCAGTGCCATCACCTTTGGCAAGAACAAGTGTACTGAGGAGTGCACTAGTGTTGTGGCTGAGGCTAAACTGCCATCTGTTTACAGAACTCCTGTTGAGAAAGTAGATAGTGAAAGCATTGCCAATGTCTCTCAACATATGGATGATGAAGACTTGGCAAATAAAGCTCAAATTCACAAAATAGAACTACCTAATACACCCCTTCAGACTGAGACCTTGGCTTTGGAGATAGAGCAGCATAATAGAGCATCTCTGGATCCTAAACATGCACAGAACAAAGAGGGTCAGGATGCATTTGATCCTGAAGCACAGCATATTGAATTTCATGGCCTTACAACAAGTGCAGGAACTGAAGAGGAGGCCAAAAATAAGAAGAAGCAAATATCTATTTCAGGAGAGGTCAAGCAGATGGAGCACAGGAAGGAAGAGATAAGTGGATGCAATGAAGTGGGAAGAGAGAATGAGACAGCAGAGGGCAGGAAACCCACAGAGAAGTCTGGGAAGCCTGAGACTAGTGTTGTAGAGTGTGATCTTAAAGACATAAAGGAAGGAAATGAGAGAAAATTGTCTAAACACAAAGAGGAGAACTTGCTTTCCTTTACAGTCCAAACAGTCAGTGGTGGCACTGCTCTCCTACAATCAAGTGTGGTTGATGAATTGCAGACTGAACAGGAAAAAGAATTATCATCAAGCCCCAAACTCACTGCTGTTGTCATGGTGTCAAGCTCACAGCACCCTTTCCAGACATTACTCAATGCTAATGCAGACTCTAGTCATGAAGCTGCCAATTTCTTTATTCAGACTATGCGTGAAAATGCTTCAGAAGGATTGAAAACAGAACATGGCTCTAAAGATGCAGAAGTGGAATCTGCCTCATTCAGCAAAGTAGTTCAGAAGGAAAAGGTTGATAGCAATGAACACACTGAACAATTATCAACAGATGAAGACAGGTTAGCTACTCTGACTAGCGTACTATCAGAGGAAGATGTTTCAGACAGCTCAGGTGCAGCTGTTAGTCCAGTAATAGAACTGAATCAAAAAACATCCAGCACAGAAGAATCATGTGAGAGTTCAGACTGGCTCAGAGCACTGAAAGAAGCAGCCACTATATCTCAGTCTCAACAGAAATATAAGCTTGGGACACCTTGCGGATCTGCAGATAACAGGTACTTGAGAACTGCTTAGGAGAGAGATTATGTAGCTACAATTCATAATGCATAACAATGATGAGAATTTGTTTCATCCATAAAATAAACTGTTTAGCAGAAGTTTTCTAATCCCATAAATGATGTTGGTATTTCACATAACATCTTGGGTGAAAAAGAAGTCAGGAAGCCTTTCATTAAATAATAAAAGAGTTTCACATTTCTTATATTTTCTCAGCAGAGCTCAGTCTCAGCCTCGGATGTTATATGCCCATGCCTGTGATATCTTTTTATAGCTGATCAAAATCTTTGGAATCTTGAAGCTTGCAATCTGATTGGATATTGCATATTTTCTGTTTATGCATACATAAGTACACTGGATTTCAATGTGCAGCTAATTGAGCTTGTCAGAGCAGGAAGCAGACACTAAAGAAAATCTTCATTAAGGCAACTCATTAGAAGTTTTTTGATAGCTGTACATAAAATATGGTGAGTAAACATGGTTTACAATGTCAGTCAAATGGCTTCTTTCTGGAAAATATGTGCCATGGACTAGTTTACACTTTTACTAGCCATGGACTAGTTTACACTTTTAGATAGAAATGTTCCACCTTCCTACACAGAACCCTACAACAGAGAATTTTCATTTTAAAAAAGGTCCCAGTTAAAACCCCTGTAGGAATGTAGAATCCTTATCCATTCAAAGAACTTTTGTGGAAACATTTTCTCTAAATGCGCCATAAATTTATGGTATATTTGGACCTTGGTTTCAATTTATTTTTTAAAGTAAAGAAGAACAGATTTTTATAAATTATTGTGGTGGTTTAAAGAAAAGTTGCACATCTACTATGGCCCATTATCTCCTGAAGGTGACCTCAGCAATGACATCATCTCATGGCCTTTGTGGCAAGAAAGAGCCTATTCATATAGACACCCATCGCCCTCACAGAGACTATAAACAATTGCCCATGCGATCTTTGTTTTGTGATGCACTCTTGGTAATCCGTTGACCTGTTTTCTATGCTTGTTGTTTCTCCTTAGACCTTTTGAGACTCTTGACATACCTCAGGCTGAACTTGAGTCGGATTCCCCTGCTAAAGACTGCGAGTCTGTAATAAAGGAGCAGCCAGAGGAACCACCAGACTGCAGGTAGGAACTTTATTAAACTACCAAATCACCATTTGTCACCAAAGTTATATTCTGATACATTTTGCTGTGGATTAATCACTCATGTATCAGAGCTATGATTAGTTTTTCTCTAATTCTGTATTCTTCCCTCATTACTGACCTTGCTCTTAAACTATATGGCCACAACACAGAGCACTTGCTGCCTGTCACTCATAGCCTTTGACCCAGAAGTTTACTAGCAGAGACAGACGGGGGCCAGTAAGTGACAGATTTTTTAACGTCTTTGGTCCTTTTATTTCTTAACACACAAAGGTTTGCTTGTTAGACCGTGGTGGTAATTATTGCTGCTGTGTTCTGGTGTGTAAGTGGCTTTTGCTGATTGAAAAGTAGCTGTCAGATTCTCCCTGATTTTCCTGTAGATGTGCTCCAAAAAGAATGTTGGCTACATGTGTGAATGTGTGTGTGTTCTGGCAAATGTGAGTGCAAGAATGTGCAACCATGCATACATATATGTTTGCTATTTGCACCAACACCCTCACATGAGGTCATTCCTAGAGGCCTATCAGTTTAGAACAAAAGAGATGGAGCAGTGGCACACTCGAGACCAGTGTGAATGAGTCAGAGCGCATGCTTATGTGTGTATGAGAGAGAGAGAGAGAGAGAGAGAGAGAGACCAGTAAAGTGTCTTGAGGTATTTTGAGTGCAGAGCCTAAAGGGAATACCCTTCATGTTGTAGTGTGTAGTCTGCACTCACTCAGGCTAGTGGACTCTGTGTGCTCCTACACCTGGTAAGTTCTGCACTCTTTTCACTCCTACTGAAGTTTAGTCATATAACTTCTTTGATGTTGCTCTGGCTCATGGATACATTAAGTGCTAATAATTGTCAGGGAGCAACAGATGGAAGTGGGAGGAACTCTATGTGCTTTGAGAAGCATCTTGCTCTTTCTCTGTTCCTGCTTCTCTCTCTCATTCTTGATTTCAAACAGATGACTATGCCCAGTATGATCACTCTTTTGAAACACGTTTTAGGATTTAAATGATACTCACAGTTTATTTTACAGGAAGTAAAATAAATTTGAGACAAACATGTTTGCATACTAATGTCTCCGTCTACTCAGCGCTTTCCACTCTGACTAATATAAACATGTGCTAACAAGCCACAAGTGGATCTGCATATGTTCACCATAACAGTAGCAGACGGTGTTCACCTACACGTGGCCAGTACTTTTAAAATGCACCGATTTAAACACATCACCTATTAATGTTTGATGTAACATGTCTATAAAAAGAGACCCTATTTCAAGGGTCTTAAGTATTTATATTTTAATATAAATACTTAAATATCATTTTTTTATCAATGTCAGATACACAGCATACACAGCATCCATAACAGTGTGTTAATGCTTTTAGTTACACCACTAAAAGGTCTGGCTGAAAATTCCTGTCATGCTGTTTTGAGGTCACCTAAATGTTGGATGTGCAGGAAAGCTAATTCATGTGAATGTAAAGAAGAATATTCATGCAAGGGTGATATGACTGGAACAAATGAGTGTGTCACAGAGTCATGGTAATTCCTGATCACCAGGAAAAAAATGTCTTGGGGGCGAAGAAATGAAAGTACTAAACGTTTTTATATGGCAGCTTAACTATAATTAGCTGAAACTGCTTCTGGTGGTGTTTAAAAGAAAGTGTGAAAACTGCTTCAGGATACACTAGTTGCATTGTTATAAGCCTGCTCCTTTAGCTACCTGTATTTATTGTGGTCTGTTAGCTGTTAAACACTGTCTGGGCCACTAGGCCTTTTTCAGAGAATACAGATGTTCCCAAGCGATTAGCTTGTGTGAGAATTTATGTTAGTGTTTATTTGTGTATTTATGTAAAAGAGAGATAACTATACTCTTTGGCCTCTTTTCCAAATTCCTTTTTTTCTCTGTGGTTCTTGTTGATAAGTTACAGTACAAAAAATGTTTTAAGTCAATTATGAGATGAACAATTCTGAGGTGGCTGTATGGGGCTTTTTTGATTAAGGGATACAGTGTGTTGGTAATGCTAGTACCATGCTATGCTATGCTATGCACAGTTGTTAAAGGAGTACGGATGTCTGGAGACTGCGATGCATAAGTGCGGTATATTTTTAGAGTGTGGCAGGAGGCTGGCCCTCTCTATGAGCAGCTGGAAGACTGTCTGCTGTCTACCCAGTTGAGCTTTTGCCATCTTTCTTTAGCCAATCCCAATTATTATGTATGACTATTTAATGGCTTCTGTTTCATTTCTACTTTAGGGAGCAAGGCAATGTCATATAACCTGACTCGTGCTCCACTTTATGATTATGGTTTTATGTAAAATATAGGGTTTTATGTATAGATTTTCTTTCTCTGTTTTGTACTAAGATATGCTGGTAATTCAGCTGGAATAACATTCCAATGCTCTATTTTAGTATTACATTCTAGACCAACATGTTGCACTACTCTTAAGATTACTACATGTAAGTTTACCAGAAATATTAAGAATTATAAAAGGAACTCAGGAAATCAGAAAGTTAAAACAGAGTTGTATGAAATGCCTAACCATGTACATTAAAACTTTTACATTAAAACTTTAAACTTAAGGATTATACATTACACATTAAAGCAATTAAACACTATATTAAATTGTAAAAACACTTTAATGTGTGTTTAGCAAAAATTATTTGCACCTATAGTTGTATGCCAAGAAGAGTTTTACTGAAAATTGGGCACATGCTTATCATAAGTGGAGAGTTAAAGATTGTGAAAACAGCATCTGGTCTTTTTTTTCTACTCTTCAATTTCAGTAAATCTGTGCCCTTGGTAGCCTCAGATGCTTGTTCTTGACTGACAGGAGTGAATCTAATGTAGTCTACTGCTGTTGTAGTGACTTTTGCCTCAATGTTCAGTGTGTTTTGAGATGTTTTTCTGCTCACCTTGGCTATGAAGATTGGTTATTTGAGTTGACATAGGTTTAACATTCTGGCTTTTCTCCTCTGACCTCTCTCATCAACAAGGTTTTTCAACCCATAGTACTACCACTCTCTGGATATATTTTGTTTTTCACACCTTTCTGTGTAAATTCAAAAAGGTGTGTGAAAATCCCAGGAGATAATCAGCCTCTAAAAATGGCACCACCCATGCCATGGTTATGGTCACTAATATCAAATTGTTTCATATTCTGATATAAACACTAACTGAAGCTAACTGATAATAGTGAGCAGAGGTTACAGGTGTTCCTGGATGGTGAGTGAATATGAGAAATCATATTACTCACTTTGCATCAGTTTGTGTATAAATATGTCTTTGCCTTTACTTACTTAAAGAGGTCATACTGGATGTCACAAAAGAAGCCTTTTGAACAATGTCATTTTCTATCAAGCTCACCTTACTCCTTTGTGTATTTGTGTGTTGTCTAGGCCACTGCTGTCAGAATCAGCTGATGGGAGTGAGTCTGTCCTTTCCTTCCCCCCACCCCCAGAGGAGGACACATTGCCGCCTGCTCTCCCTGTTCACCTTTTCTGTGACAGCTCTGAATTCCCCACACCACCACCCACACCCCCAGACAGCGCTCTACTAGAGCCTGAACCTGAGTGGGCACCTCCTGTTTCTCCCCCTGCCCCGGATCAGGTCCCAAACACTGCAGAAGTCCTCCTACCTCAGCTCCAGCACGATCAGCAGCCAGGCCCTCCAGCCAGGTACACTGCTCTTCCACATATTAGTCAACAGTTACATTTATTCTTGTGTGAAATGTATATGTGAGAGTGCAGCTGTTGGCTGAGACAAATTGAACCTTCTTCACAGTGTGTTTAGATTGAATGGTAATCTGGTAAGCCACATGTTTCACATCCTCTTCTTAATGTAGATCCTGATGGAGGCAACACACTCCTAAAAGTGCTGATTTACTGATAATGTTTTCTGTGCTTAATGCTTTCTTGCTGTCTCTCTTAATTAACATAAAACTCACATAGGTGGCCCCTGTTCTTTGTGCGAGTCTTAGGCCTGTCACTGCCAAGAGAGACATCATTCACTTTTAGCAGTTTAATGCAGATTTTCTTGCAGAAGAATAATAATGGCAGCTTTTACTAAAGCCTTAATGCGACATGCTGAGATATACTGAGCTGGTTAATGCTTCCTCAGCATTCTTCCCCTGCTGATGCTCATAAAATGGCAGCACAGTAATGCATCTGACAGAAATTTATAGACCACTATTTTTTATACACATTATACATGTCACAAAGACATATCCTATAGTTTTTTATTTCCTTCATGCCTTCTTTTTGCAATGACATCATGTACTATATCATTTGAAATTATATGCTGCCCTGATGTTTTCTGCCATATGTTTGCTCACACAGATATATTTGAGCTATAATGTAACACTGGCCACAGATGAAGCATTTCACTAGCACTGTTTTGTTTGGATAGAGGACAGGATGACTCAGCCACGTTGACAGACCGTGTGAATAGCATGCACTTTCCATTTCTGATGTAGAGGTTGAGTGTGCTGCACTCTGTAGCGCTGCCTGACTCCATCTACACACTGCTGCCCACTACAGTATATAGTGAGTGAATGCATGTAGAAGCAGATAACGCTACAATATATAAGGACAATCATTTTAGTTCCTGAATGTTTCGATTTTTCTTAGGAACTAGTTTGTCTTAGCAAGTTCATTTTAAAAAAATAAAAAATTATTGACAGCACACAGGGCGAAATTAATGCTCTTTATCAATGCAGTCTTTTACACACACACACACACACACACATATATATATACATATATATATATATATTCAGGGAGATGATTAATTAATACACATGTCATATAGTTATGAACTGTGTGAAAAATTTTCAGAGGTCATGATTCGTTGATTCAAATGTTGTACATATTCATTACATAACAACATATGACTGATTTTTTCATGAGCTCACATTTGTTGAATACAAGTATATACGTATGCGGCAGAATTGGAAACAGTATTAGTTAGGCATTTGCCTAATGGTATTTATAAAATCCTAAGGGCAATTCTATTTACTTCATATTGCCCTGTGGCCCTGCTTTCAATATACATATTGGCAAAACCTATGGATTTTGGCCATGACAATAAACATTTTTTTTTTCAGCATAATGTGCCATTTAATATAATAAAATGCAAATATTACCTGTGAAGGCAGAATCAAAATAATAAAACAAATAACTATTTAAATAACTGAATGTGGTTTTGTATAGCATGTTTTCCAGCATGTTTGTAATATCAAAGAAACTACTAAAGAGTATAAGCATTATACCACTTTTACCCATTAATGAATGCAAAGACTTATTAATATGCCTGCTTGTACAAGATTGAATGTTCCCATGTCCTCACACCATCTAAACTTACATACACTATACTACAGCTTATGCTATACTACACTATTGTAAAGAGGCAGCGGTGAGGAATGTTTGCAGCAATACCTGTTTGAATCAGAAGTTCAATGATCTTGGTGTATTTACTGACATGACTGCAAAAGCTAATGAAACTACTTTTTAAGTCAGAGAGAGCTCCCATTTCAGTAGCTGGGATTTCAGTAGCAAAATTTCATTATTTCATTATAAACTAGATTATCTATCAATCTAAATTAGCACTCATTGTTGCATACTAACGGTTAGCATCATTTAGCATATTCAGCTGCATGTAAAGAAAGCAAGTGTCTGAGAATATTTTGAAATATCACATCAGATACTCATAGGTTTAGTTTATAACAAAGTACTTATTACATGTCTCTATCAGTTAAAATGTTGACCATATTTTAATATAAAATTGTAATAAAATCAAGAATCAAGTACAAATCTAAACAATCCTAATCAGCCCAAGAGGAGTTTATTGTTTATAATTCATTGAAGGGAAAGTATAGCTAAAGAATAACCTCCCTGAGATAATGTGCTAGTCTAAATTTGTTACATAACACAATATCGAAAACTTAAAAGAAAACTCATAGGACATTACCAGTATACACAGAAACAAGCAAATACACAAACAACAATGGAAATTCTGCTTCCCAAGTTTTTTTTATTTGACTTTGGAATGCTTTCAGATGTCTGCAGTAAATTAACTGAAGTTACTGTTTGTTTGTATATCAGGCATTCAGACATTTCTACTGACATTAATGTTTCACAGCCCTCACCCAAAAAAGACACAGATCAATGAGCCTTCTCAGTGAAACAAGAAAGCTTACTTCAGTGTCACCCTTTTCAGTCACTGCATCGAAAAATTACATCATTAACTCTGCTGTAATCCTAGATTTTATCACCTACTCCATCACACTAATGTGCTGCTTTCAGTTTGTGTTTAAAATTGGACAGGTAGATTAAAATGGCTCTGCTGCAGTTGTGCAGTTGTTGGCTGCATGGCTTTAAACTTTAATTGCTCCATTTCCTCGGGATCCAGAAATATAGTCTGCAGTTACAGCATATGTGAAAGCTCACTGTTTTTCCCTCCCTTTTTGAGATACTTTGAGAGACGCAGCACCATCTGTATTCTTCACTGGTGCATTCCAGTTACATCGAATTAAAACTGGCTAAGCTTATTTTTTCGCCTAAAGCTTAAAATGTTTTCATTATTCGCATATTGCTATTATTTGTAGTTTCTGGGATGACTTTATGATTGGCTAAAAAAGATATTGGTGTTTTCAGTTTAAAGCTCTACAGGGTTACAATATAGTTGGGGATAAAAATGTATTATGTGCTGGACCAGTTGACCTCAGATCAAGATCTGAGTGACTCATTTTAATAGTGGGTTCATTATTGAGGCCTGCTGGGACAAGGCTTCCGTCACAAACACTGTTTAATTGGCAGTGTTTCAATATGTATAGTGACTAATGTAGTTTTCCATTTAGATCTATAGAAAACTGGAAATTGTGGTCAGAAGCACACTTTCAATGACATGCCATGCTCATACATTAGTGCGATTGTGTCAGGAAAAACAGAAGAACATAGGACATGATCATCTTGTCAGACAAATCATCTTTCTCCATCTTCTTGGCAAGTAGCAAGTGCACATTTTGTAAACGCCAACATAACAGAACAAGCCTGAATAACTAAATTGTCCCCTACAGTAAGGAGAAATGGGCTTTGTTAGTCTCAGGGGGCATTTTGCTGACATGGTTTAGAGTGAAGGGTCTCGGCAAATCTGCAGAGAGCTTGTCTCATTCAGTATGACGACTGTCTGAATGGTTTGAGTGTGAAATGGTGGAAAAATCATATGCTACAGCCTTTGCAGTTATCACATCTGAACCTAGTTAAAACCTATGGATGATTTTGGACTGACTTCAAACAATGCTCTTCACCACCATCATCAAAATGTCATAGGAGAGAATAGCATTCATCACTATTATAGATCCAGAGGTTTGTGCAATCCATGCTAAGGTGCTTTTATCTCCTAAATATCGTTTTTCAGGGTAGGTTTTCTCTTATTTTGACCAGCTTCCTCTTGGGAAAGGTAGGTAATACAGCAGAGATGGGAAATGCCACATTACTGGGTTAAGCTCATGCTTGGTGAAAAACCTGTATACCAATCTACACTTTGGTGTCTTCTTTATTTTTATAACAAAAATAAAGATATTCCTATTCATATTATATTGTACCTTATTTGGTGTGTTGAATTTTTCATTTGCATGTGTGTTTTACCAGAAGCTATGGTATGATCATGGCACATCAATGGATACCACCAAACACTTCATTTTACACAAGAGGGTCATGAACTACCATTTAATGCATATATAACTTTATATTTTGATAGAAATTATTAGTGCTACTAGCTTATTGCTGTTATTTTCAGCAGGGTCACATTATGATTGACTTTATGATTTACAATGTGTCAAATCAAGGGAAAAACATTCAATGCTGAGCAGTTCAAGCTGACCCTAGTTTTGGGTTAAGATGGCCAGAGGACTTCGATAGAGGCTTCATGATTGAGGCATGCATGCAGGAGCTTAAGTTACAAAGACTACAAAACTGGCTGTGTTCCAACAGGACTGTCAACGAAATTGATCTGCACTTAGATCTATGGAAAAGAAATCAGTAAATAGAGTTGAAAGTTGGGGTCAAAGTGCACATTTGATTGCAGAGATGTTTCATTTAACACTAATGTGATTACCATATGGTCAATAAGGCATAAGATATTTGGGAAGTGTGTTTACTTTTTTAGATCAGGTTCAAATATATTATTATATAAATTAAGATTTTCCTCATTGTAGTTAATTATAGCAGAATGCCAAAGAGTCCTAAAAGGCAATAGGTAGAGCTGGGCTTGTGTGAAAAGTTCTTTGTTCTGCTTTCCCATGAGCAGACAATAGATTTATAATCCTCATGTTTCAAGTCCCTTCAGCCTCCCATATTCCCATATTCACTGCTCCTACAGACTGTAAATCAATACGAATTGTGTGGATTGGGCAGACTGGTGAGAGCTCCACTGTCTGCCTGTAGGCAGTTATACTGTATCTTTCTTTATCCTCTTATTCATTTGTCTGCTTTCTTTGTTTCCACTCTTTTGCAGTATAATTTCTAGGTCCCATATTTCATTTTGGTATGAGTTTGAGTTATTTTGACTTGCAATACAGCCTGTCTCCTCTAGCATTGATAGAATTAATCTGGGGATAGCGGTTAGTACAAGTGCTTGCGTTGGTAAGCCCGTCTTTCTTTGTGTTGCCCTGGCCAAGCAGGAGAATTCAGAACCTTTAAAAGGATAGAAAGCCACGCTATTCTCTGGAAAAATCATCTGTGAGTGATGTTTTTTTCAGGATTTATTGATTTTAGCATTAACTATGTCATAGACGATCAGACAATAAAAGTAATGAAAGTGATGTTAGTGCTTTAGTATTGAAACAATTAGAAAGTGAAATCGGGTCAGTCTTCATGAATAAACTAAAACACGCACACACATAGAAAGAGATCTTTCTCAGGGTCTATTGTTGAGCTCCTTTTTGTTTTCAGTTGCCTGTCCATTCCCATATGGAAGTTTCCATTTTTTCCCCCCATGAAAACTCACCAGCAGCTTCTTTATAACGAATGAAAAAAAAACCTGCAAGAAGAGAAGCAGTGAAAAGAAGATTAGGATGTGTTAAATTTTAAATGTCAGGTGCAGTTGTGCTTTGGATCGAGAGAGTGAGAGAATGAGGACGGGGTGGGGGATGTGTTACATAGCTTTGTGTGGGGTGCTCTATTGTTTACGTTCCATTTGCAGATAGGACACCAGAGGGCTGATAGACAGGGAAAAGCTGCTTGATTTTTAATACCTAACTAGCCCCAAGAGAAAGAGAGAGAGAGAGAGAGAGAGAGAGAGAGAGAGAGAGAGACGGAGACGGAGACAGAGAGGGAGGAGGAAGATAGCCAGCATTAGCTTTGCTGAATGGTCCAGTGCTTCAGAGAGGGGAGGTACTAGTGCGAAGTAGCATCATCCTCATTCCTCGTCTCTCTGTCTCTGTTATTCTCTCCATCTTTTATTTAATACCTGCACACTGTTTTGCTCTTCTACCATTGAAGCCCTGCTGTTGTCACAGATACAAGCAAGCCTCAGCCTCCTCCCCCACCATGTAAAGACAGCATGTGAGAAGCGGATTATTGGATAGAGGAATCGGGAGACTCTCTGATGGGTAGATGCTGAGGGGGGCATGCAGCCTGCCCCTGATGCCATCTCATCCTGGTTCACTTGACAGAGACAAGCCGACTCTGTGCTCCCCTTCCCCGTCACCTACCATCTGGAGGAGGGGGGAGAAGGAGGAGAAGCAGGAGGTGCAGAAGGAGGACGGTGGAAGGGAGCAGGTGGAGGTGAAATTAGCCGAGAATGGGAGCAGTGGAGTCCTCCGAGCAAGGACAGGTTCCCTGTCTGTTTCAGGAGCGTCCCGAGAGCATGTGAGTGAGGACAGAGACGGAGAGAGGAGAGGAGAGGAGGGGGATTTCTTTCTGGATGATCTCATTGTTGTCGCTTGTTATTGGTGTCGTGAGAATATGCTGCGTAATGTACAGCTCACCTGTTCAGTTTGTCTTGTGCACATGCTCATTTGTGTATGTATTGATTCACTGAGGATTGCTGGCAATGTAGCCAGATGGCCTCAGTGTTGTAAATGTGTCAGTGGTTATCAGTAAGACATAGCGGCACAAACATGGTATCTTAAACGAGGACAATGGTTTATTAATGTTGACTCTCTGTGTTGGATGACGTCATGTTTGTATTCGGACGATTCTTGCATGGCTGTGTTTACATCCAGGTATAACATATATGGACTAAAGTGAATGTGGTGTGATCTAGTAGAGAGGGGACTCCATGTACCTTGGATTTAGAGTGTGTTTTGTGGGGGGATGGAGAACAATGCTGCGTGGAGAAAGAGGACTGAGTGAGCCGGTATTCCAACAGAAGGATAAAGTACATGAGATGAAGGGGGATGGTGATGTAGCAGAAGAGAGAGTTATTTATGTCTCATACAGCATTGAGGATTTGAGAATAGAACAGCTGAGTGGCTATCATCTTTTTGTAAAATGTACCATATTCTCCACATGAGCATGATCTGGGGTACACACACACACACACACAAGCAATAATGCTCATCTTCTAATGTTTGAACTATTGTTTACTCACCCTAAAAAAACTAATAATTTTTATGATTAACTCTCACATAGTGGGCAAAGTGTGGAAAATTGTGTCAGCATCTCATTTTGTTTCAGGAAGCACCAGTTTTCTATGAGAAGGTGGAGAGCATGACTGTTGGTGTTTACAGTACACATAGTCAGAGAATATGAATTGATGGGTTCAAAATGGAGGTGATTTGTGTCTTCATCTTTTGACTAATGACAATTTTGTGGAATCGCTATGCCAAGATAAATATTATTAAATGTTTTAGGTAAGTTTATTGGTATAAGTTTATAGCTGTGGAGTATCTGTTGGGTGGATGGTGGGACTGGTGAAGTCCTTTATGTGTACTCAGATGCCACTTCAAATAAGAGTTAAGCACACTGTTATGCATCAGAAAGTACTCTTCATCGAGTCATGACTAAGCTTTTTGTCGGCTTATGCAACCACTTCAAAGGTTCCCATGGAACACTGACACACCTTCAGTAGACTTTGCGCTGAAGTGCACTAGGACCTTCAGTGTATGAATATAGTTAACATTATTTGGATATAAAAAAAAAAAGTTTGACACAAAGCACTCAGTCTATAGCACAGAACCCAAATTATTATATATATTTTTAACTTTTTAAATATGAAATGTAATACGAATCCTGTAAAATAGTGCAAATTAGAATAGTGTTGATTAGTGTTGATTGTTAAATTAAAATAGTGTTGCTTACTCTACGATGTCATGAGTTCACAATGATTCTTGGATTTGTAGCAGAAAGCGTCATCTCATAATGCCTCTGTGGTATTTTCTAGAAAAATGACCAACTTTTATTTGGAACATGCTTCTTTTACTTAAATGGAGAGGCTGATTCTGTGGTCATGGCTCTGTTTCTCTAGACTCTATTATCATCTGTAAATCACAGATACTGACAAGCGGTTAGGCACCACTCTGTTATTATAAGCGTGTGTATCTTTTAAACAGTCCTCTCTGTTTATGTAGAGCTTGCTTACATTGAAAATGATTTACATATAAAACTTATAGGAGTGTTTCTGGGTTTCTTACAGTAGTTGAGTTGAAGAGAGACAAAAATCCTGTTTTGGGGGAGCTTTATTCGCATTTTCAATCGCTGTTCAGTAAAGATAAGAAGATTCAGTAAAGTGGGTAATGGGGTTCTAATGAAAAAAGTTGTAGGTATATTTTCTGTAATATGAAAGCAATTGTGTTTACAAATGCTAGTGATAACTACAGCAAAACATTATTGTTCGTTGTTTTAAGAAGACAAAAATGTTCTCGAAATACTAAGAAAATCTGACTAAAACCAAATGTTCCTAGAACTGTAATGTTTAGAAATCTTTCTGCTAGACTGAAACAGTTAACTTGGCCCCCATTTGGGACTTTTCCTGACTTCTTACTATTGATTTCAAACCAAATGCCTAGGGCACTGTAACTGTATTCAGTGCTGTCATGCTTAAAAAGTACAGTAGACAATATTTCATGACATTATAGTGAGACACAGATGGATAATGTGGGATTTGGTGGGTTGTGGCACTAATTCCTATTAACCACTACATTTTATGATCCATTTGGGATTACTGGTCAATGGGATGATTCATGAAATGGGATTTGTTGAGCAGAACTGGCTACTGGCTGCTGTTTTTTGCATTTGGAGTGCATTTTTAGCATGAGATGAATGGCTGCAGATTTTTGGGGCATGGCATCTAGAAGAAATGAAATATTGAAAGAGCAGAATTACTTCAGCATGAGAGTAGGAGAGCTAGCGCATTACTGCATGCCGCAGACTGGAGATGGAAAATAACCGTCTTAGGAATTTTGTTTATGTGCTAAATATGCATTATTTTTCCAGCTATTACAATGTCCCTATGGTTTGGTAATAGATTATGCCCCTGAGTTTCTCATCTCATATAAACATGCAGTGAATGCAACAGACACCTAAACTCAGTGCACAGTCAAAAGAGTAGTGAAAGCGATTATGCAGGCTTGTTTAACTTGTACTTGTTTTTATTTATTCATTAAAAAAAATTTTTGGTTGTTATACTGCAGTAAATGTTTCTTCTTGTCCTCATACCACAAAAGAATATTCATCAATATTTTCTGGCTTAGATTCACTCAGGAACAGACATCATGAAAGGGAACACTTTGGGCAGACAATAAAGGGAAGTGAAGGGTAACTAAATCACATCGCTTGCATTGCTGAGGAGAAGTAAACAGAGTAAAGTGTTGCTGGTTAATAGGGAAAGATGATGTCTCTCAGGACTGTTTCATATTATTCTGAGAGATCTGTAAGAGAAACTGTGATCTAGATTGGAACTGAGAGCCGAACATAATGATCTACTAACCAGCATGGCTATAAATTGTATAGTTGTATACTGCTGAGTATTATATTGTCAGCAGTATTAATTCCTCTGTTATTGCCTGCTTTGTCTCCCCCTCTCGGCTTCTAAATATCATACACTGTAGTCTCTTTTCTTTTATAAACCAGATTCCAGCGTTCAGACAAAATGTATCACTTCTTCCTATATTGCATTTTTGTATTATATGAATTCTAAATAATCAGTCTAGACTATCAGGTACAAGAATAAAATTATGCGTTGCCATCAAAATCACTAGTGACATGGTGTAATAGAAAGAGGTCTTCCTTTATTTTTCTCCTTTTTTGTTCAAGCAGCACTCTCTTATATGCAGAAATGATTGCCTTATGGCTGGGACACAGCGCTAGCTCTCTGGCAGGCACAGGGTCCGTGATGAAGTATGTGTGTGCCAAAGATTCTGGCTGTTTCCATGCAGACGGCTCTGGCTGTATCTGTCTCCCTCCATTTCCTTTGCCTTTGTCTCCCTCTGCCTGCTGCTGATGTCGCATTCTTCTTCCTTTTATCCTATATTTCTCGTCCATGTTATTGATAGTGCAGTTTCCTTTGTCTTTCGCTGATGCATTAGTTATTCAGTGTCATTTAGTCTGTTTAGGGCTACACCAGTTAATTCAATTCGTGCCACATTTGCAGGAAATGGCAGCAGTGGAACCTTTTGTTATCTGGTTTCTCCTCTATGCATTGCATCATTCAAAAATGCAGTGCAGCAGAAATATCTTCCACTGGCTTTAAAAACACTCAGGGGAAGAATAAGCTTGGTAATATAGCACTGCAGCTCATATGTTGTGCGGTTATTTGAGAAATAAATTAGCACTTTATATCGCCACACACCGAGAGGATCACTTTTTATATTTGTATTTACTGTGATAAATGTGATCAATTAATGATGTGTGATTCTATGTGTTCACATTTGAGAGAGAGAGAGAGAAAAGTACAGGCTCAGCCAAGATTTTGTGCAAGCTATCAATGTGTGCCCAGGGGAACATATGGCCTGAGACATAGTTGCCATGGCAACAGTCTGCTTGCAAGGCTATAGTGAAATTACCCGAAGAACAATGACGTTAGAAAACTGATCACACCATTAGTTTTATCAAGCACTATTGTTAACACAATCTAGCTAAGAAATTTAGCAAAATGAAGAATGCATGAGTGTTATGGTCGATGTTTTTTTCTGATTAAAATGTGTTCAGTAGCTTCGTACAAAAACAAACTATGCATGGTTTAAAATGCACGAGAATTATATAGTACACAGGTTGCAGAATGAATTATATAAATATACAGAGAACATTTATATTATTTATTCTGGAGTTATAGGACGTACATTGTTTTTCCAACCTGTCGTTGATGTTCCTTCTCCAAAGAGACGAAATGTTTAAACTCCCACTTTGGCTTTGGCATTGACCACACTGAGTGATGCTTAGCTCTCTTTCCACTCTATTCATTGATTTCTACTGCCAGTGATCCGGCATCTCACATTAGAACCACACTTAACCCATGTGTATTGTAAGTGGACACAGATGTTGCCAAACCCCCCGTGGCTTCGTTCACACAGAGTGCACACACAGCAGGTGGGCTTTTGCCATTGAACATGAGTGAGAACCCTTGGTATGAGATGGATCAATATACATGCTTTTCACCTTTGTTAGTCTATGTAGCTGTCTATGGCTTTGGCACTGAGAGCTGTCTGGTAATAACACTGCATTGTGGTCTGTGTGTGCATTTGGTATGTTTCTAATCCCAATTTGGTTCTACTCTTGGAGTCATGAATGTTCCATCACAGTGATGCTCTTTTCCTTCTTAACTAGGCTGGCAGTTTGGCACTCAATATTTTCTTAATCAGTCCTCGGTCAGACTGCTCAAGACTGTTCTGTAATATAGATGGAAGATAAGGGCTAAAGCTTTGTTTATTGTCTTTACAGCTGCACAATAATGGTGAAATTATAGATCTTTGGTCAAGAATGAAGTCAAGATTTATTACAGTTATTCTTTAGGAAAAGAAGTTATATTGTACTTTAGCATTTCCCTTGCCTGCATGGGTTTCATCTGTGTGTTTCCAGTTTCCTCCCAAAGTCCAAAAATATGCAGGTAGGTGGATTGGTGGAATGTGTGTGCATTGTGCCCTGTGATTGACTGGTGTACCATTAAGGGGCGAATTCTCTCTTGTCCCTGTGTTCCTGGGACAATCTTCAGACCCGCTGTGACCCTGACCGGTGGTTATTGATGATGAATGAATAAATGAATGAATTTCTTAACATCTTTAAATCATGTTTAATAACTTTATCACAGTTGATTGTGTTTATTTGATTAATTAAAAAACTGGGATCATGATTAAGGTACGTTCATTGTGCAGGTATAGGTAGAAGACGCAGAAGCATACACACAATGGACATATACTGTATGTGTATGCCTCATCTGTATGGTAGATTACTATTTCGGCTTTTGAGTTGAATTAAAATATATTTATTAGGTTTAAGTACAGTAAGAAAGGATGGTAGAAGGTGAATGCATAGTACAGGGCTGCATTACATGAACTACTTAGAAAGAAGACCTGTTTCTCTGCATTTTACAGACTTGTGAATTGTTACAGTATATTTTGCTGCAGATAGAATTGCGAGCCTGATTCATTGCTCAGCATGAAGGCAAGGGGATGCTGGGGGAGAGAGAGAGAGAGAGAGAGAGAGATGGGGGTGGGGGTGGGGTTGTGAGAGAAGGAGGCAGACAGTGAGGAGTGCAGTGAAAGAGAGAAACAGGCAGAGAAAGCGAGGCAGAGAGCCTGTAGGTGGTGATTATCTGCCACAAGTCTCTCTTGAAAAACCCTGCAAACGGAAATACTATAGGATGATAGGGAGGAGATCCTATAAGGACAGGCTGTGTATGAACTGAGCTATAGCAGAGAGGAGAATGGGAAGAAGGCTTGTGTGAGCAGTGAGGAGCAGAGCTCACTGACAGAATAGCTGGAGTGTTTCTGCATTTGCAAGTGCTTACCCTGTGGTGTTGATGGCGGTGAATGCATGGCAGGCTCTGTCCCCGTTGCAGTGGGCACGATGGGGCTGGGATACATTGCTGGGGGGCTCTGGCAAAGGGGACGAGGGCGACCCTACACTGGGACTTCTCCAGCGCATCACCTGGAGCTCCAGAAGCGACTACATGGTCAAGGCTGCTAGCGGGCCGGTGAGGCAGAGGTGAGAGATGCTGTCAAGCGCTGAAACGAATTAGTCGGACACTGATGCAGAGAGACAGGGTGGGGTCTGCAAATCGAGAAAAATGTTGTGTACTTGAATCATAATGATTGTAGTTGAATGAATAAACCACTGTGTATTTGTTACTGCCTGCTTGTCAGAGTGTGTACACCATTGTGTGTGTTAGTCAGATAGTGTGCCTGTATATCCATTTTAAAGCCTTGATTACACAGACATGAAGATGCTTTGCCTTTATTACAATTATATGACATTTACAAAGGCTTTTTAATCAGGTAAATGCTTATTGTGACTTATTTTATATCTGAAGGTGGCTAGTTTGTGTGTATGGATGGATTATTTGTGAGAAGAATAAGGAATGGGGGAGGCAGAGGCAGGGCAGCATGTCATGGTGTCCATCATCTTGCAGCAGATTCAGCGCTTTGATTTCCAGCTGTAGCCCAACAATCCTTCAACGATAGAAAATACATGCTGCAAAGTGTGTGCCATCAGTGAACAGGCCATTAAATGCTTTCTACTGTCTTTCCATGTGGTCTCAGTGTTTGATGGTGATGGGAGCAGTGCTGATATAATGCAGTGCTACTGCCTCATGATGTAAAATACAAAAGCTTATAAATAGAGCTGAAAACTGTGTATCACATTTGGTTTTTACTTTAAAATTTGTATTCTAAAATCTGAACTGCTTCTGCAGTCAAATGAGTAGCGGGGTGCGATAGTGAGGTTTGCCTTACACCATATGCATATTTTGACATTGACTGCCAAAACTGCCCTGACCCGTCATGCACTGTGTATTCTGACACCTTTCTATCAGGACCAGCATTAACTTCTTAAGCAATCTGAGCAACAGTAGCTTGTCTGTTGGATTGTATCACATAGGCCAGCCTTCGCTCCATGACCCTGTCGCCGGGTCACCACTGTTCCTTCTTTGGACCACTTTTGATAGATACTGACCACTGCAGACCGGGAACACCCCACAAGAGCTGCAGTTTTGAAGATGCTCTGATCCAGTCGTCTAGCCATCACAATTTGGCCCTTCATCAAACTCACTCAAATCCTTATGATTGCCCATTTTTCCTGCTTCTAACACATCAACTTTGAGAAGAAAAAAATGTTCACTAGCTGCCTAATATATCCCACCCACTAACAGGTGCCATGATGAGGAGATAATCAGCGTTATTCACTTCACCTCTCACTGCTCATAATGTTATGCCTGATCGGTGTATAATTACATTATATTGCATATATGATTGAATATTTCTCTGTTTTTCCTTTGGCTTGCATTAGGAGCTCAGACTCTGATGGCACATTCGAGACCCCTGAATCTACCACCCCAGTGAAGACTGCAGCCCCTCCAATTCCCTCTGTTGAGCAGCCGGAGCCTATCACACAGCCTGTGACCTCCACAGACACAGGTAAACACTGACCAACACAATCACAGATTACTGCTGGCCAAAAAATGGAGACATATCAAGACTTACCATAATTTTTATTAGTGTTTATGTACTGCCTATGTGCTAACTGTTCATAAAGTGTGCATGGTTTCTGATATGTTCATTATTTTTTCATTACAACCAACAACAAAAAAACACTATTAAACAGAATAATCCTCATTATTTGCTCTTATATACAAAAGACCACAGACACAATACTGAACATTCCACAAGGAAGAGATTTGTTTTGGGTAAAAAATCTCTCTTAGTGGTTCTTTGTAGTTTATTTAGCCTAAGAGCTTGGTCTCTTATGCCCTCTAGAGGAGATCAGGAATAGTGCAGGGAATGCAGTTGAGCAGAGTGGCCACGTGTTTTTATCTGTAGCCTCAATGCATTTTTTTGGTAGATATGTTTGGTGTATAAGTGCAGTATAAGTGCAGCCTTTTTATCAGTTACAATGTAGGCAAGCTTTAGCTTTAATATAATTTATTTATATAAAAAGGAATAAATTTTTATATAACATCCTTATATACTATCCTTGAGAGGATCTTCCATTTTAATAATTGTTAATGGTATGCATATACCTATGTTTTACCCTAATGTAATTAACCTTGTTCTAAACCTGCAGTGTTTTTTTTTTTTTTAATGCATGGTGGTTTTTCTAAAATGAGAATTGTGTAAAACATATTTTAATATTAGTATTTATATACTTTTGGTGTTATGGATAGATTTATATAGATTTTGATGGCTCAAAATCTACAAACAAATGGTTCTATAAACAAATAATCAGTTTCTGAAAAGGAGAAAGAACATTTTGGGGGTTGGGGGACTTTGGGGGTTTGCTTGAACCTTTTTTTGTAAATAGACACAAATTTGCAGCAGGTTTGTGTCATACATGTAAGTTTTAAAAATTTATGAAATCGAAACACTTTTATGCATTATGCTCATCCAGCATCTTCATTTAAGGGATCAAAAAAGGACCGAATCAAGCTTGACAAAATAGGATGCTGAAAATATAAAACACTCTACATTCCATTCAGAACGAGTCTAATAATTTTGAAATCACTGGATTATCGGATTGTTAACCAAAACAGCTTCAAGCAAGCTTAGGTAAAAAACCTACACTCTATAAAAAAAAATCCTGCCTTTTATGCTTCTGTTTTTCAGACTCCTGTCCTTTGCCTGCCTCTACAGTCGATGCTTCTGCTAGTGAAGTGCAAGATTCTCCTTCTTTCCATCCCCCCAGTCGCTCCCTCTCCACTGTCTTTGATGAAGACAAGCCAATAGCAAGCAGTGGCACCTACAACCTTGATCACATCCTTAACACTGAACCACTCTCAGCACCAGCATTTGACTCAGGCTCATCAGGGCTAGAGAGTCGTACACCTCTAACCCGCTCTCTCAGCTTCCAGTCTGGGGAGTTAGAGAGCTCTAGCCCAGGAGATGCAGGGGGAGCCTTTAACAGAGCCACTCATCCTCGTTCAGAGTCTTTCAGCGTAGGTACAGAGAGCGCCCCTGGGACTCTCCGACGGGTCAAAAAGCCTCGACCAGGCTCTTTGAAGAAAAAGCCTCTTTCCAGGCAGAATTCAAACCCAGAGAGTGCCACTTCCAGGACTGTCTCATCCAGCAGTACCCCAGAGGTGAAGAAGAACGTGAAGCTTCTTGCAGAAAGTCCTCTACAAACACAAGAGGAGAAAGAGTGTCCCCCAGCCTCTCCCAGCCCCAGCCCAAGCCCTGCTGGCACCCTCAGGAGGACCAGAATCAAGTCTCGAGTAGAGAGTCCTCCACCTGTAGTGGAGGAGAGCAGCCCTGCTCAAACACAAGTGACTGAAAAAGCCCAGGAAGAGATTTTATCAGTTCCTGAGGAGGACTCCCCTATCCTTACCAGTGCCACTTACAAATGGGACCCAGATAACTTTGAAAACATTAACCCCTTTTGCACAGGTGGCAGTAAGATTGCCAACTCTCCTGTCTTGGGTAGGAAAACTGACTTTATTCCTGCCCCTGACCCTGTCCCCACCCCTATTCCTATAGAGGAACCCTCTACTGCTCCTGCACCTTCCTCCTTCAACATTGAGGAGCAGCCAATCACAAAGCGGCAATCGGTCAGACTGGAGTTTGATTACTCAGAGGAGAGTGGAGATACACCACAAGACAGTCCTCTGCCTCCCAAAAAACTGGGCAAGAAGCAAGGGGCCAAGATGCCTCTTAGAAAACCAAAGCTGGGCATTAAAAAAGCCCCCCCACAAACTGAGCAGTTAGACAACACGCCTGCTGCAGTCCATTTAAATGACAATGATGACATTCCCATTCCCAAAGCATCTTACAACTTTGATCCTAACAAATGGGATGATCATAATTTTAACCCTTTCTCTTCAGGGAAAGGCATTCCTAATTCCCCTCCCAAGCCCAGGGCAAGCTACAACTTCGATCCAGACTCGTTTGATGACTCCGTTGACCCCTTCAAGCCATCGAACAAGATGGGAAATTCGCCTCCAAAAGCAGGCTCTTTAGAAATGTCCAGCAATGACAATGAAATTGACAATGACAATGTTGATGAGCTGGGGGATCAAAACCAGAATAAGCCGGTCAAGAACAAGAAAAAGCCCCTCAAATCGTAAGTCTAAGCCCAGCATTAGAGTTCCCTTGTCTAATGTAAGCATGTGTTCTCTTCATCTTAGTGTGGCCATGAGAGTATATGTGTGTGTGCATCTGCATAAATATGTGTGTGTGGGAGAGACAGCAGTCTGTCTTTTATTTGTCCCCATGTCACTTTCCTGTGTCACAGGAAGTCCAGTGGTTTTTCTTCTCTCTGTTGTCCTTTGTAAGTAAACAGATGAAAGAATAATCGACCGTTAGTTATAATAACCTACATCACCATTTGCTTTCTGACTACAGCATTTATAATATTGTTTTTAATAGGATTTCATTTGCCACCATAGAGAACTGTTTATCTTTAACTCAGACATTGGTCTAACGTTTAAGTCATGTCCATGCTGTCTAGGTCCTGACACATGAGTAAAAATAGAGAAAGGAAAGAATCAGATTTTATGACCTGATGCTGGTCAGACATACTAGTTGCATGGTTTGGTTAGTGAACAATTTGACGTAAAATTAACTCTATATATGTGTGGGCCATCTGTGCTATAATTGTGAAAATGCATTTACAAATATCCTTTATTTAATGGACTACCGATGTAGAGTTAAAGGAGAAGCCAACTTCCAAGGAAAAAGTAGAATACTGGGGAAAAACTGAACATCATATACATGTAATACACTAACAATAGCATTGAGTGTGGAAACCCAGTTACTAAAGCTTCAATTCTCAAATATGCACCAGTGTTTCAATATTGTTAAAGGTAGGGTCAGTGATTTTTACGTCAGAACACCATGCAACATTTGTTTTTATCTCAATGAGAGAAGAAATCAGTTGTGATGACCCCAGCCATTCTGTCAATCAGGACAAACACTTGCCTTCACTATTGGTCAAGCCTATGCTGCACTTGTATGTGCTTTGGAGGTGTAGCTTCAAAGGAAACACTGAAGAGATGGGGCTGTATTTGTTTAGACTTTGAGTAAAGCTAAAATCACTGACTAGACCTTTAACTGTATGCAATTAGACATTCTTTATGTAATTCTTAAGTAGAAGGTAGAACAACAGGTATGTATTTAAAGTGTAAGGTTTCACTTATTTTACACAAAACTAGACTGAATACTTTATATCGTTTTAAAATCCAAGGAATGAGGCATTTGTTCTGTTTCGTATTTGTTATTGAAAATGAACAGTGTTAAGCTTCATTTCACATTGTCTTTTCTTTTCTTTATTTCACAGTAACACATTTAGAGTGAAGAAATCACCAAAGAGGTCACCTCTGTCTGAACAGGTTGTACAGGTATGATTTTTTTTATTTTTAAAAACTTATTAATGAATTAATGAGTGAAAAGTGAGCATAATACAGATATAGTGCAAGAGTATCTGCTCCTTATTAAGGGACAAACCATTATGCCTAATCATAAGTTGCCTAAGTATGCCTAAGTTGCTTTACTTATCAACAGTTTCTTCACTGTCCGCTCAAAAGAGTGTTGTGTTTTTACCTACCATCTCATTTAACATCACCCACTGCAGGACACCTCTGCTGATGCCATGCCTGATCACCTTCAGGACCATGCTACAGATGAAGAGAAACTAGCCTCCTCTACCAATCAGAAATGGGTAGCTCGGCATGACGTGCAAGTGGAGCTGACATCTGACATCCAGGACTTTCCCCAGCCCTCTGATCTCACTGCCTTCGTCAATGAGAGCAGCTTACCTTCACAGAGCCATGGTGAGAACCGTGGACACAATGAATAGATGTTGGTGTGTGTATGAATTTGTGCGTGTACTTTTCTTTTCCATGCACATAGAAGGCACATAATATTTATGAGTCCAAATGTGTCTATTGTTTCACATATTCTGATGATCTATGGAGAATTTGTGATAATTAAACACAAATACATTTTCAATAATTTTAAACAGTTACAAAACCAGTGTGTAGATGTTTTGACAAATGGTTGAAGGTCTGATTAATCTGTAAAGTAAAACAGAATGGATACCTTACAACAAGAGATAGCACTGGACTATAGATATGTCTTTGCTTATTTTGCCCCTTAAAATCCTTGGATCTATCACTAAAACACAAGTACTTTTTTTTTTTTTTTTTAATTATTAATTAAATGAATCAAAAGTAAATTAATAGCAGTGCATGAGCTTAAAGGGTTTATATTTCAGGGTGGTAAATAAATTGTTAAATATGCAGAATTAAATCTTTATATATATAAGATAATCCTTTATAAATATGGCATAAATTACCATATTATTATTACAATGAATTGCTCTTTCACATAAACTGAATACTGCAGTTACGGCTCTTATCTGAGTATGCTATGATGTCGCATTTTTAACAGTTTAAAAAAGACACATGTGGTTCAGCTGGAGTTTGACAAGAAATGCACCAGCTTTGCTTGTAAAGGAAGAAGAAAATAATAGCGCAGATAATCTCAAACTTTATTAATTCTCATATACTATTATCTGGGTCACTGTGTGTGTGTGTGTGTGTGTTTATCACATGTACCACAGTGATACTGCCCTGCTTATGCACTCACTTAATTACTGTAAGGCCAGAGGCCAAAATGAGTTGCAGAGAGGGTGTGTATTGACTGTACTGTTATCATCCTTTTAATCCAGTCATTGCACAGGAGTTTTTCAAACTCACTTCCTGTGTTGCCCTTCTCTGTGTTTTCTGACTACTTACAGACTATGAGATTGAATACATGGAGAAGATTGGAAAGTCCACCCCAGTAAGTATTTTAGTATTTTGATTTGTAGCTAAAAATCACACAGTGAATACTATACTGAATAAACAGAATTATTTTTTGTTCTAATTCTGTCAGTGTGTTTATTTATCTGGGTCACTTTGTGTTCACCAGCCTCTGTCAGTGAAAAAGCCATCTCTGTACCTAAATTTGGATCCAGTGACAGAAAGTACAAACCAGGGATCTAGTATGCACCACTCAGGACCTAACTCCCCCTGTACTGGGTAAAACACACACACACACACACACACACACATACACACACACACACCTTTGTTTTTTATCTTACTGTCTCCTTGTGTGAACCTTCCTTTGACATAATTATTAATACACCTAATAAATGCTATACCTGCACACACCCTGCTTCAAACCTCAATCCTGTAAGTTTAACCCACACATTCTCTGTAGGAGTTTTGAGGAAATGGAGGCTAAGATATCAATGGAGGGAAAATCACCTGTGCTGTCATCTTGTGGAGTTCCAGAGCCTCTAACAATGGAGAAGATTAAAAAGCGGGAAGTCCATTCCCAGAGCCGGGGACAAAGCAGCGAGAGAGATGGAACGGTCAGTATGATTAATCATCAGCTTTAGCAGTGCTGCCAGACATTATTAACATGATGATTAACTGAGGAAATGTTGAATTAATTCTGAAGGTCTGCTGTTTTCAAAGAAAAGGTTTTACACCGTGCTGCCTTTTTAGATTTGCTGATCTAACATGCTAGCAGTTTTAATGCTGTTTTAAATTCAACCTCTAGAGGGAGACAAAAGGCAGGTTATCTCTCTGCCTGTGGTCATTTTGATGATCTGGGTTTAGCCTTCAGCTCAGCCTGTAGACAATCTGCTATCATTTTGGCATCATATCCACTTGCTATAACAGAACAAACCACCATCAGAGAAACAAACAACAATTCAGCTTAAAGTTTACACCAGGCCACGCTGGTGAGACAACATGTGTGCTTGCTTCACATTGCTGACACCCACACACCTTCCTCCTCCTCTTGTCCTTCTCCCACTGTGAACTTCATAACAGTCCCCTTCTCAAGGCCCTGTGGACCCTGCAGATCTGTCCCTCTTAGACAGGCTGAGTGAATCAGCCACCCCTCTCAGCTACCTGGAGCCTGACCTGGCCGAGACCAACCCTACTGCCTTCGCCCACAAACTGCAGGTGTGTAGAAAGTGACATGCCTGCTGAGCCCCTTTACTCTCCTTCTCCACCTCAGACCTCTTCTGCTGGACTGTGTGGTTGAATGGTGGCATCTTTGTGTGAGAGCTTTCATTCTGCTTTGTTTTTGCAAAAATCTTTATTTATTTATTTATTTATTTATTTATTTATTTATTTATTTATTTATTTATTTATTTATACATTTTTATGTTGTATGTCTCTGGTGTCTATGTCTGTCACATCTGTCACATCTGTGTTATCAGTTCCTGGACTGAGGTCAAATCCAACACACATTTTCTTGCACATTGTTAGTTCTTTGCTTGTCTTCTACTTTGTGACATTTATTTTCAATGTGTTTAAATCCAATATAAATACCAAACTTATTTAGATGTTGGAGATGGACTTGGCCTCAGCTCTGAACATCATAATGTTACATTGTACTTGTATGCGTAATAGGGGATGTGTGTCTATACTGTGTTCATATAGGTGTGTGTGTGTATCTGTATGAGAGTGTTAACGTATTCTGTTGAACTCAGTTAGTTCAAATAAGAGGTGAGAGTTTGAACACTTAACCCCTCTCTCCCTCCTCGCCCAAAACCCTTTCCCCTTGCGTTGCTGCTTTTCCTTTTCCCTCCTCCTCCTCCCCCTGCGGCCCAGGAAGAGCTAGTCCTCGCAGCTCTGAGGATGGAGGCTCTGCAGGTAGCCCAAAACATCTCTCAGAGCCCTTCTCTATCCACTGTTTCCCCTCAGGTATTGCTCTGTGCCATCATGTGTGTGAGTGTGGGTGTGTTTGTGTGTGTTTTCCATCTTTAGTAGCAGAGTGTGTGCAGTGCTGTGTGTGGGAGCACGTGTGATATCTTTACCTGACTGCATCCTGGTGTGAGTGCATACCCACATACTACCTCAACATATTGTGGGAGTGGCCCAACTCTCACATTCATCCCTGATTCCTGTCATGTGACTTCTCTAACCTTGGCTCCTGCTCCCTGACCGGTGCTGCTCTCTCCCAAACCGACACCCTCTCTCTCTGGAGTGGAGTGTGTGTCTTCTATAAGGGCTTTGTGACAACCCTGCATGTTTGCCTGGATAGGAGATGCATAGAGACAATGATAAATGTGACTTGGGATGCTATGCTGGGGTTGAGTTTATGTCTTGCGCTAGTGTATCCAATTCACTGTGTTGTCTTAAACATCTCTAAAAATATTTAACATTCTTTTGTTCTTAATTCCTTGTCACATTGCATTTGGAGTTCCACTTCTGTTACTAATTGACACTAACACATTAGAAAAAATGTGCATACAGGCAGTCTGTATGTTTGACCTGTTAGGGTAATTTCAGATAACCCCAAGCTTTGATCAGTTTTGCTGTGTCTCACAGCGGGTTCGGTGATTGTGAACAGCACTCTTTATTGACTAATATTGTTTTTTTTTATTTTGAAATATACCCATTTGTAGAAGTAGGCCTTAGGCAAAAAAATAGTAAATCCAGTCATTTGCAAACACATTTGTGTTCTCCCCAGGTCGTCTGAAATGGTGGGTGGGGCCAAGTGCTGTATTTTTCTTGTGGAGTCTGGGCTGAGGGAATGTGGTGTGTGTTTGGTGTGCAAAAGTGAATAAATAAACCAAATGACCTAAATGACAGCATAGAAATCAAGCATTTCTTCAACACTTAAAGGATACAAGGGATTATTTCTCTAGCAATGTTCACACCTTGAATGCTTCAATGCCATAAATTCCCGTTTGAGCCTGACAGAGTGAGGCAGTACATTTGCTGCATTACTGCACTGGCATGTACCAACACATCATTCAGACACCATCTTAGCTGCCTGCTGAGCCGAATCATCCACTTAGATTTAGCGGCAAATCAGCAAAAACTGTAAGCACATGGCAAATTAAAATACACACATGAATCTATGACTGATAAGGAAATATGTCTAGCTCTAACAGAAATCTTGCTGTTTGTGGGCAGAATTGTAAATTGTAATAGCAATCTATTGATGTCCCGATGATCAGTAATACAATCATTTCATTTTTTTCATACACACTCATGACGGAACTGCCATGTTGTTAGTTACAGTTGTTGCTAGCTGCTATCAGGAAAAAAATATTATTCCATCCATTTAAGTTATACATATCTTCCTCTTACCAGTTGAAGCTCAATAAGCCACTCCTCGGTTTATCATGTGGCAGAATACAACGAGTAACATTAGCTTTTGATCTGTAATGACCAAAAACGAATCTGTTTAAAAACACACGAGGGCTCTCATCCGCTTTTCTGAATTTTCTGTTTGCAGATTTTACTTCGACGTTCATTTCTCACACAATCTCTTGCTATAATTTTAGCTGATACATAGTCAGTGCAGGGCCCTGAGCTGCTGCTTTCGCCCACTCATTGAGACGACCCTATGTTCTCCCCGTTCCATATTCAAGTCTTTTTCTTGCACGCTTCACAGTCTCGGCTCAAGAAACCCAGCCCACGCCGCTGGAATCTCGACAGTTCATCCACAGCTAAAGTAAGAGGACTCAGACTAGAATCCATTAACTCCCTCCCTTTTTCACAGTGGGTTAAAACCTTTTCTGAGCTAACACACAGATGTGACATAAACCTTATATCCCACATACCTTCTGTCATTTCATTGAGTACAATCACCATAATCTCACTCCCTTGAGGATGCTGCCCACACTTTTTTTTAAAAAAAAGATTTGTTTAAAATACACAATAGTTACATTCAATTTCCTGCACGTGCATCTAACACTGAATATAACACTGTAGAGATAACACCATACATTTGGAGTTTAGATTCCAAACCCTTAGGGCACTACTGCTGAAGGCAGAAGTCAAACCCTCACACAGATACAGCATGTAGTCCTCCACAAAATGTGCAGCTAATGAGCCACGCATCCACAAGCTATAGTATACATGCTGTATAGCATAGATGATTGTGTGTTGATGCTCTTTGACCAGATTACATCATTACTTTAAAAACATACCTATAATATCCACCATTAAATTCATAATACCATCCAGAAATGATGTTATCACTATTATGTAGAATGTACCATGCTTTAATGTCTAGCAACATCCAAATTCAATCACACTATTGAGTTGATAATTTCAGCAAAGCAGCTCTTGCAATTATAATTTCACCTAATCAGCTCATCCTGTGCATCACAAATGCAGTGTCCATTGATATCCATAGATGAACATTGTCTAATGCAAACCTGTTGGTTGCAAATGATGTTGACAGCTTTTCTTTCCACTACAGTCAGCATCAGGATGAAATAATGAAATGTGTTTGTGTCCTGTCATATGCCCCTGGGCTCTGAATAATCTCCTAATCCACCTTTTTTGTATTTGCTCAGCAGATGGGTTTTAAGTGGAAACAAAATCATTGTGTTTACATTGTGCCTTCCTGTTTAGGGATATGAATAGATTGAGAAATTAGGCATGTTGAGAAAGGTCTAATCTGGGTGTAGTTGTGGTTTATGGTAGGTTTTCCTTTTCAGTTTGCTCTAAGAACATAACTGGTTTAGTTTCACTATTTGTAAAAGAAAAAAACAAAACAAAGTGCTAGAAGACCCAGGAATTTATTAAACCCTTTACTTTTGGGTGTCTCAGATTCTTTCTTCAACTGTTTTTCTTTAATGTGGATTAAAACTGATCAGAAGTGAGTGTCATAGTTGAGCAAATCATTATAATTAATGCCTTTGTATACATGTTGCTTTTTTTAACTGCCCCAGCATGTCACTAACACTTGGGTAATTCTTTGAGCCTTCCTGAATACCCTTCCTCCCTGGCCTGGGCCCAATCACAACTATGCTCTTTCACAATGAGCAGCTGCTTCCACCCATCTTGCTTTGAGCCTATCACGGCCTCTTAGCTGAAGCTCAACAGCAGATTGAAGCCTCATCCCAACTGCGCAAAGCTTTAAATCTGAGCTAAAAATCCTGCTCTCATTAGCATTTTGGCTTTGCTGTGTAGAACCTGTAGACAATGTGCTGCCTCATGGCTTGGTTCAGAATCCCTCTAGTATGAGTGTATGACTGAAGAGTGTGAATCACTGAGGGTAGAGGTGTGCGCGGGACCAGTTTTTAAATCCCACTCCTACTCGCTCTTAAAGGAATTTTGACCAATCCCGCCCACTCCTACAGACACTCTTGACCAATTGCGATCCCTTCTGCAGTTAAATTTTTGTTTGTACCTGGTCAAAATATAATGATCTTAGTCAGTTCTGTTTCTGAAAATATAAACAAATTAGTCATTTAACCCACAGCAACCCTGATCAGAATAAAGACAGAATAACTACCTAACAATTAATGAATGCAGTATATGTTCATAAGCAGTATATGCACAAATTTAGAATGCTCCTATGTTATATAAACGTGACCTTTTTCCCCACACGATTCATATCTGGTAAAAAAAACAAAAAAAAAACAACAACCACGCAACATTTTAGTAGGGGGTCTTGGGGGTCCCATGTGATCCCAGTCCCGAAGCACACCTCTAACTGAGGCTACAGACAGCTAACCTCAATTCTGGTGTCTATCCTGTCTACTAATATTTGCCTTATCTTTCCAAACCAGGAGAGAGAGCTGGCCTCCCCTGGAGACAGTGGTGTGTCCAAAAGCTCCCTATACTCCCGGACAGGGTACAGTGAAGCCGAAAGCCCTTATCTCCCCCAAGACCTGGACCATTCACTGGGAATAGCAAGAGAAGAGGTATATAAGTATATATGTGTCAATTCTCAAACAAAAATTACTACAAATTATATGTTCCTATAAACAATAACTGAGTGCACTGATGTCTTCACTTGTCTTGGAATTTGAGGTAAAATATAGATGGAATAAATGCATCAGCTCTACCCCCAGAAGTATCCAGTCTGTTAATAATGTAACTTTCCTGTAAAAACAGGATTAAGAAAGCATATATTAGAGCTTTGAGCATTACTCAGGCTTATACATTATTGTATGATCTGATCCTACACATCTTTTCCATTCCTGTATGGAAAATATGCTGCTGCTTGCAATATCAGATTGTTGCCAAGGAAAAAGAAGTGCTAGAATGGCAGAGAAAGTACGAGGACAGTCGACAGGAGCTGGAAGAGATGAAGTAAGTGAGCACTACATTAAATTACACACAATATTCTTTTGCCTTCATCTTCAAAATATCTTAATGAAAGATTTTTGTGACTTATATTAAATCAAATTGGTGACACTATAAAGCAGTCTGTACCCCTTAAGCAACAAACAGAATTGTATTTGTAACTGAACTTATCCTTATTTAGAAGCATTGCGCTTGCTAGCTACATAACTACAGCACTGAGCCCAACAGCTGCAAATTTAGCTTCACAAATAAAACTCTCCAGAAACAGCTGTTCAACTTTAAGTAGATGAACAAATTAAAAATCCTGCCAATTTTAGGCAATATCGTTTAGAGCTAAGTGATCGAACATTAGGCTATTTATATGGTGTAAACAATTAGGAAGGTTTGCTAGTAAGCTAGTTCACACTAGGCAATTAGCTGACATGCTATGTAATTTCAAACTGACTTGAATCAAGATTTTCCATGTCTGTTAGAATGTGTCAGCTGTCACACTTGGTGGCTGTTGTGATCACAAGAAGGAGCGAGACCATGGTACGGGGTGTTAATTGGCAGTAATTAGGACACATTTCTATTTTTACCTGGGTGCAAGTAATCTCTGCCATAAAGGCTTACCTCTTCACTCTGAATGCACTTTGACTGCACTACATTGTGTAGCCAACAGCTACAGTAATCTTTTTATGACCAACACGTCAGCCTCAAAGATCTGTTTATCTTTCTCCAACCTCTTCTCAAAGCTCAGGCCCATACCTGAAGCCTATTAAAAAGGCCTCAATGTGTGGACAGGGAACAGACATTAGGAAATGAGGTAGAGGGAGGTCTATACTGCAGCTTATGGCCCATTAGGGGATGACATACACTCACCTGTCACTTTACTAGGAACACCTGTACACTTGGTCATTTATATTATTGTCCAATTAGCCAATCATGTGCCTTCTGCACAATGCATATAATCATGAAGAGATGGGTCAAGAGCTTCAGTTCATATCAAAAATGGGGAAAAATGTGTTCTCAGTGCCTTTGACTATGGCATGGTTGTAGGAAGGATGCAGCAGCTCAACTAACCATTTTTCACAACCAAAGTGAACACAGCATCTGTGAACACAGAGTATGCAGATCATTAACCTGAGTTAGCTACAACAGCAGAAAACCACACGTTGGGTTTCACTCCAGCTAGCTAAGAATAGGAATCTGAGGTTACATGCACAGTTTCAACAAAAGCTCTTGACCTGTACATGCAGGTATTTATGTACTGTGATGCTGCCACATGATTGGTTGGCAGACATGAACTTGAACTATTCTGTCAAAATCATATCATTAATATGCATTACATAGATAATTTTTTTCTACTGCATAGACTGTATCTAACAGACCTGATTATTAAATGTGTATTAAATGAGACTGGACAGTAATGGCATATAGCACTTTAGTAACAATAAACAATAAAACAATGAAGTACAACACAGAAATATAATACTAGGAAATTACTCACTCAGATGCCAATAAGGGTGTCTATTGGGCTTATTTGTAACTCTAGCCCTGGCATGTGCTAGAGGCTGAAGGGGAGGTGGGATAAAGACAGCAGCTTACTTCATTTGACTGATTGGGCTTAGCATAAGGAAGACCTATAAAGCTAAGGGGAAGCATTACTAATCCATCTACTTACTGTGCTGGCAACCTGCTTTTCCCAAAATAAGCCGTCCCATGGGTTTTAGCCAACAAACAACCATTTTCAGGGGAAGTTCAGGAAAAAGCAGCACAGCCAGCCCCTGCTCTCACTAGAAAGCACTGATGAAAATGTGAGGAACAGCTGCACTGACTCAATCAGCACAAGCATAGAAAATATATTATGTTCTTGCTGGATAATTGTGTGCTCTGAATTGTATGCTTACTAAGTGTTTTTAGTACAAATCACTTTGTGATGCATTTCCTCCCTGTTCTGCAGGAGAATAGTTACAGAGTATGAGAAGACCATTGCACAAATGATTGGTGAGTATGCAGAGTCTGCAATACACCTGAAGGTTTTTGGTTCATTATGCCTATATAGCAACTCATCTGTCATTCTCTTGTACAGATATTATTAACAACAAGGCTGCTGAATATCACACTATTTACAGATTCACATACCACATCATTTTACTGAACTTTATCAGGGGGTTGTGGAATATTATTGCTTGAGGGATTGTGGCACATTTCCAATCACAGGCTCTCTTACCCTTCAACCTTTGCTCTTGTATTGCTGTCTTGCACAACTATTTTCACTCTGTTTGCTATCCCTATTAATTTAAGTTTTTCTTAGATATATTTATGCTGTAAAATATACTAGCTTCTTAATATCCTCTTTCCCACGTGTATTGTTTCAGACTTAGCTTCTTCCTTGACCTTCTCTTTTCACTTTTTCCCCCTTTTTCCTCACAGAGTCTCTTTCTTTCTTACTCTTTTTGCAGACTCTTTATTTCATTACTTTACTCTTACAGATTTTCATTAATGTAAATCTGTACTTTCAGGTTATTTTATATTGTTATTTTGTGACACCTCAGTGGAAAAGAAAGGATTTCTTTTTATATCTGTAACACACTTTCTCCCATATATCACTCCCAGCTTGCTTGTTTTAACACAATCCCTTCTTTCTTTTTGCCTCCCTTCTTTGCCCATAAATACCTGATAAACCAATCAGGCATGCCTGGTAAGTAACAAAAGGACTTCTTTTTGTATGTTTGTTTAGAGTCCAAATACATCTGGTAGATGGTGCAAGGTGGAGTCTATCCATCCTTGTCTCCTTACGTGTTTCATTTTTAATTTTTTTTTTTTTTTTCATTTCTGGGTGTTTATCTGTTTTTGTGACGTAAAATCCAAGGCATTACTACTTACACTTATAATCCAGACAATGCTCTATACATCACACATCAAACATAGGTAGTATTCTTTACATTGTCCAATTTTGGATGCGTCATATTCTTTCTGTCTCTCACTAAAATGTAGAAATGGATCATAAGCCTTATGACACCATAGAGTCAGAGGTGTTTCTGTAAGTGTCTCCTGTGTAAAGAAAACTCAGATGATCTTCTGTGGTGGTCTCATCTGTCACCCCGTGTCTCTTTGGTTGCCCATCATTTACTGTGTGTCTCGTCTGCATGTTTCACAGGGGAAATGCGGTTCAACAGAATGTCATCAAATATTAGTGCTCATCATTAATGATGCAATGCATATCATATTTTCCAATTCTGAGTCCATTTATAGTGTCTCTATTGCTGGCCTTCCGTTTGGCTACTCCTTGGGGATTTGACTGTGTGGAATTGAGTGCGACTGTGTGTGGGATGCTTAATTATTTATAACATTTAGCAATATTTTTTCACATCATTGTCAGTATTATGACAATAAAGCAGGGTTATTTTGCAGAGGTCTCATCATTCTATGTGTGTGTGTGTCTGTGTGTGTGTGTCTTAGAGGATGATCAAAGGGAGAAGTCTCTGTCCCATCACACTATCCAGCAGCTCATTCTGGAAAAGGACCAGGCGCTGGCTGATCTCAACTCAGTGGAGAAATCTCTGGCGGATCTGTTCCGCCGCTATGAGAAAATGAAAGATGTTCTCGAAGGCTTTCGTAAGGTGAAGTCAAAACTCACTTACACACTTACCTTAAACATTCAGACCACCACTGTGCCGAACATCATTCCTTTATTCAATTATTCCATCTATACTATATAGACTGTTCTATAGCACATTATATGGCATCAATGAATTAAACACCACAGTCAATTCAAATTTAGCAGTGAGTGCTCAGGAAATACATAATCATAATTCAGTATTAGATAAAGGTAAAGTGAATATCACTGATTATCTCCTCATCATGGCACCTGTTAGTGGGTGGGATATATTAGGCAGCAAGTGAACATTTTGTCCTCAAAGTTGATGTGTTAGAAGCAGGAAAAATGGGCAAGCGTAACGATTTGAGAGAGTTTGATGAAGGGCCAAATTGTGATGGCTAGATGACCGGATCAGAGCATCTCCAAAACTGCAGTTCTTTTGGGGTGTTCCCGGTCTGCAGTGGTCAGTATCTATCAAAAGTGGTCCAAAGAAGGAACAGTGGTGAACCGGCAATAGGGTCATGGACGGCCAAGGCTCATTGATGCATGTGGGGAGCGAAGGCTGGCCCGTGTGATCCGATCCAACAGACGAGCTACTGATGCTCAGACTGATGAAGATGTTAATATGTGTGTGTGTGTGTGTGTGTGTGTGTGTGTATGAAAGAAATCATCATGTGTTATGGTACTTAGTTATAATATGAAGACCATTTACATTTGTATTTACATCCATGTAAAGTTTCCATCAATAAATATATCCTCTTAGTGGTTCAGTAAGTCAGTCTAAAAACAATAGGTTAGTATAGTATAAAAACATGGATTAAAAAAAGGGCTTCCAGAACTACATGGATTTGCTGTGCAACAACAAAAGAATATAAAAAGTAAAAAAACAAAAACTCAGCATCTTGATACAAGGGCAAAAAACACCCATTTATACCTAAACACGTTCTGTCTTTCATTACTGTCACCTTTCCTACAAACAGATTTTACAAAGTTGTATAAACATCCATAATTTTTTTCCCTTCATACTTCTATATACATTATATAGCCAACTTTATTTTGTTTCTAACTTAATACAATGGACAAAGTAATTTTACAGATAAAATAACAGCGGAAACATCATCACACACTTCACTGCATACATATAACAGAATGTCTACAAAGTCTAATTAAATACTAAAGATTTAGTAAATTGACTGCCATCAGAGATCTGAGGATAGTAATTATGCTCACACGTGAGTGAACACCCACAAGGGCACAAGAAGACAGAAAATGTATTTCTTCTAAGTGCTGTGCATCAGCGTTTTATTTATTCCACTGAAATATCGATGCAAAAGAGCCAAATCTGAAATTCGATCATAGTATTTCATTACATAAATGGTGCTGCAATGGGCCGCCAGTGCAACTCAGAGATAATCGGATTGATGTCACATAACTACATTTCTAGATAATGTGTTCGTTCTTACACAAACCATTTTTTAATTGACTCTGCACCAGACTGTACCATACAGCAGACATAGCAAAATATATCTGGTAACAAGTATAAACATGTTAACACCATCAAAAACCATTAAAACTCTCACATTTGACTTTACATTTTAGAATGAGGATGTGCTGAAGAAATGTGCCCAGGAGTATCTGTCCCGAGTTCGCAAGGAGGAGCAGCGCTACCAGGCTCTGAAAATCCACGCTGAAGAGAAACTGGACAAGTAAGTGCCCTGCACTGAGAATCTCCAAATTCTTTATTGCAGCATTATTTTGATTTGTCTTGTCTCCCGCTGTGTAATGCATGTACCTAATGGGTGTTAGTGAGTAAATTAGTTCCTTGGAAATAAAATCTGAATATAATGTGGAATGGCAGTGCCTGACTATGAAGTGCTTTGTTGCATCCTGCAGGGCGAATGCAGAAATTGCTCAAGTGCGTGCCAAAGCTAAGCAGGAGCAGGCAGCGTACCAAGCCAGTCTGAGGAAAGAACAGATGAAGGTGGATTCACTGGAGCGTACACTGGATCAGAAGGTTTGTCTTCACTGCTGTGCATGTCTACTCAGTGTTTTTAATAAGGCAAATCCACATACTGTATGTGTCAAATTAGCTTACTAATCCATTGCACCATTAATTGAAGTTATTATTTGACACAGTATGTTTGATTTATTTTTTATTTTTTTCACAGAACAAAGAGATCGAAGAGTTGACCAAGATCTGTGATGAGCTGATTGCTAAAATGGGGAAGAGCTAGCTGTCATATGATCCACATCCACATATAGGACAATATATGAACTTGTAAAAAGTAAATAACAAAAAACAAACAAAAAACATTGTGCTGATTTTGTCCTGTTGACTGCTGGACAGAACCACAGACTGTCCCCAGAATCTTAAACACTACTGAAATTCTTCAAGAAACAGAGCTCCTGCTGACAAGAAGGACACTCTGGTCACTCTTGTCATGCCACTGTAACTACTAACCAAGCATTTTGATGTTTTAATGTACACCAGTTTACCTGTAATGGGGTCTTGTGGATATTTTTGAGATGTATTCCCCATCAGTACAGAAGTTTTATGAGAATGTGTGTATATGTCTTACTGATAGAGAGAGAGAAAGAAAGAGAGAGAGAGAGAGAGAGAGTGTGAGGATGAGTTTAATTGCTATGATGCCATGACAGCCACTGATGGAGCTGACTGTTAAGTTCATTTCTGTGGTTATCTCTTTGAACTTGAAATCACAAGTGAGAAGTAAGACATGTCTATATATATATATATATATATATATATATATATATATATATGATTATGAAATGATTATAAATATGCATGTGTTCATTTTTTTGTGAATATGAGCTGAATAGAGTATAGGAACACAGTGCAGGTTTTTATACTGTTTAATCTGCTTCCTCGTGTATCTTTGTAGATACTCCCTAGTTTTGTTGCCTCTTAGCAAAACTGATGTGCAATTGTATTTTTTAATTTTTATTTTTATTTTTTTTGGGGGGGGATTTTATTTTTAATATGTTAAGAAACATAATGTCCCATGTCTCTGGTACTAAAATAGCTAAATTAATTCGAATAGGATTGTCTCAGTCCTGCTCTGGTTGATGTGAAACAGTAGATGTTTCCTTAAAGAGGAGCTCTACTCGGCTACACAGCACCTGCTTACAAAGTGCAATAAAAGATGGCAATAAACTCTGCTGCCTCTTTGTTTGATCTTTACACAAGCCAATCTAAACTAGAGATAATGCAGAAAAATGCGAAAATATAATAAAAAAGATTTGCACTGAGAATTAAAACAGGCTTTGGATTAAACTGTGAAGAAGACTATTTTGCTGTTTGAGGAAGTGTCTGTATACGTCTGAAAAGATGCCCAATGCTGCTGAAACAGCAGACGGTTACTTAACATTCACAAGCAATAATCCTGCTAGTGCCAAACACAGATATAGTGTCTGAGAGTCTGTTCTATCTGAACTTTTCATGTGTAGTATGAAGGAGGTGAGTCGGTTCATTTGGTTCATTAGTTTACCAGTTTGTTCGGGATTTACATTCATGTAAAAAAACAAAGTTTGAACAGAGATGATCATTTATCATGCATAATAGTCTGTACATTAGAAGTGTACCCAATTGCCACTATCAATTTATTATTATTATTATTATTATTATTATTATTATTATTATTATTATTATTATTATTATATGTGAATCTTACCAATATAGCCATCGTAACACTGGAAAACACTGAAAAAAGAGTCATTTTTTATTCAAAACTATACTGTCTTTCCCAAACTAGTAATCAATTGGCAATATTTTAACTAATTTACTTTTTTTTATATTGTTACATTCCACATAGATGTTTACAGGCTGTCAGAATCGACTACAAAGCTAGGATGCAGTATATGGTCTGTGCTTTGTGGAACAGTGAATTTATAATTAAAATAATTTTTCTTTAATAGATTTTTGCACCAATATGTTTAGCAATATGGTAGAAGTGTGGTTTTATTGTGGAGTTCAGTAATGCAAGGATTAGGACTGGCTGCTGAGGCAAGCCACAAACAATAAAAGAACAATGTGTACATATGTATTTGTATCTGGAATAAGTAATGTATTTTTATTCAGTTACAGTTGCTTTGCCTTGTAGTAATATATAGTATAATCCCAAGCTGAACATGGTACAGTACATGGTACATGTAGGCAAGATCTGCATGCAGTAATGGTTTGCACATTTGAGTGGCTTGGGTTTTTTATCATCATGTCATGAACAGAAATAATGTTAAAATACTGGACATACTCATAACCATTTACCTGAGCTTATTTAGGCACCCACTGGAAATAAAAACAAGTTCATCACAGTATTCAACTATGAAACTATAATCAGCTTCTGAGTGTGATTGAAAAGCTAATGGTTTTAAAATTATGGCTCATTATTTGGGTTAGACTCAATTTGTCTCAAGAGACAAGTTCGTAATCTGGCTCTGTTCAGTACTGGTGAGGTATTAGCTCTCTGTCTTAGTCTCCAAGGTTTAGATGAGAACAACCGGCTTTTCAGTGATCAGTCTGGTCAGCCAAAGTCCAACAGCAACATGAGTGCTGTCCAGTGCTGTTTGTTGTTTGGGCTTTTCTTCCTACTCTGCTGTGTCCACAGTAAGTATAGGCTCTCTTCCTGTTCTCTACATTTTCCGTTTTCCTACCACATTTGTTCAATACTTGAAGGAATGTGAAGCAAAGTGGACACTTCTATCTCATAATCTTTTACGTCTTAACATCCATCTGTTGTTTTTCCACATGTGTACTGTCAGTTTCCTGTCTAGTCAACTTCCTAGTAAACTCCATTAAGTGGCTCTTATGCAATGTGAATCTATTAGATAAGATTGTCTTTTGTTCATGTTTTCTTAATTTGGACAAAGTGTTTATGGACTAATGGCAGCAGACAAACCACTCCTTTAAAAAGACTTGGACCACAGTGAGTCACAAAAGAACTCAGTGCTGTCTGGCTAATGTAAAAAAAAAAAAAAAAAAACATTTTATTGATTGCTAAAATGGAGAAGATATTTATCTCGTTCAGAGATGTTAAATCAATTTGCAATGCATGGTGCAATTACTGTCAGTTTACCAGCTGCCATGAGGATATTGATTTTCTCAGTCTTAGATATTCGTATAACCAATTATATAGTCATGGAAAGGTTTTTCAGTTTTTGTGTGTTCTGTAGTTATGTTGATTGACTTGTCTGATATAGGTAATGGTGCAATAAGGTTGATAACAATTCATGAAGAGGTCTTGGCAGAATTCACTGTGATTAAGGTTGGTTCTTTGAGTAAATATTCATATAGCACTTCTTCCAGGATGAAGCCATCACCACTGGAGGCTCTAATACTCTGCCATGTGGACTCCATTTACAGCAAATTAAAATCATTTTTGTGGTCAATGATAACTACAGGCTGAACTATAGGCAGTATTTTTTTGTATTATATTTATTTATTTATGTTGTACTACAACAAGATTGCTGACTGCTGTAGGATATCTCAGTAATTAAGCAGGTGGCAGCTCGAAAGATCACATTAAATTTGAGATTTAAATTAATTTCAGCTGGATTAGAGTTTGCTGTTGTCCTTTCTTCTGCAATGTTGATGGCATCTCTTCAAGGTTTGGGGATTGAATATATGAGAAAAAGTGAGTGAGTGTTGTCTTAGATTAAAGCTGGGAAGGTTTGTGTGTGTCTGCGCCAGTTTTATTGGATCTCAAATATTACATTTGTGGGAAAATACACAATGTTGCTTGTGTGGGATTTAAGTGGAGATTCTTTGTGAATACATTTCCATGATGTTTACTAATGGTTGCCTTATTAAATTACCGTAGATGTAGTGATGGTTATGCAAACAGTCATAATAATAATCATCATAATAATCATAATAATGATAGCTCTCAGTGTAAATTTAGATCAATTCTAGACTTAGGGAAGGATAAGTAATGGATTTCAGATGAATAAAGCATGCACTGAGTGTCTTGTCTGTCTGACTAGCTGAAGCACTGCAGTGTTACACATGCATGGGGTCAACAGATGAGGACTGCAATCGCCAGGGATCCAAAGCATGTCCAACTTACTCAGATGCATGTGCTATTATCAAAGGAGATGGCAGTAAGTTTTGCATTTGATTTTTACATTTGATGGGATTGATTTCTTGTTAAGAGTGCAGGCAGCATTGGGGAATCTTTTAGAGAGGCAGATATTTATTGTTTCATTAGCACTGGAGAGGTTTTCTAAAATCTGCACCGCTGGTATGCACTCTGTATGTGTGTGTGTGTGTGTGTTTGAGAGAGAGAGAGAGAGAGAGAGAGAGAAAGGGTTTCTCATAAGTAATTATGCTCATATTGTATTTTTAACATTTTTAGCAGAGCACAGTAAATGTAGCTGTTCTAATCTTTTCTAACAGGCGGTGTGCTAAAGTCATGTTCCTACAAATCCTTCTGCAGTCAAGCAAACAGCCAAGGTGACAGAGTTGCAGGGGTGAAGGTTCACTGCTGCTACTCAGATGACTGTAACGTGATGGGACATGGCACCCGGCTCAGCAGAGGGTTTAGCTATCTCTTGGTCCTTCTGCCACTGTTTTGGCATCTATTGTCAAGCTAGAATTGCCAGCATGAGCTTAAATGTGCTTCATACAGGGAAAGTCACATTATGAACTCAGTAGCCATTAAGTGTAACAATGTCTCTGGTCATGCCTATTAAATTGAATAATACCACACAAATGGACTTTTCATGCAGACTTCATATACAAAATAGTTAAACAGCACAGTCATTTTTTTTCAACAACAAAAATGCTCTATTCACTTAGAAACTCATGGTGCTGTATGTTTATTTTAAATTCTAAATAGCCAACAGCCAAAGACAACACATTTCCTTTAGGTTAATGTTATTTAGGTAGTCTAATAAATGCAACTGCAGAAATTATACTAAGTTTGGAGATTTATATATAAATATATATCAGATCAGACTCAGGATCATTTATAATGCATACTATATAATACACCTGCTTTTTTCCACTGTCAAATTAATCGATAAATTGATTTTTCATCTTTGGAAGGAAAGAAAGTATTCAAATTGTATTGTATTGTATTGTATGTATCATGACAATAATTTCATTTTTCAGTGCATTCCTTCTGTGATTAGCAGGAGAGTGGGTAATTTAAAACAATGGTGTTTTGCCACTGAAATATTCTTATTCATATATTTGATGCAGACCTGATTTAGCCTTGAGGATTTAAAGAATGTGTGATTTGATAAAGAAGTTTAAGTAAAAGCACAAAATTTAAAGGTGATCTAATATTACTTAAGATAGCCCTAACTATTAGATTCTTTCATTAGGGAATGGGAGCATGTTTTTGACACTTCTTGTCTCGTTTTGCTTCAGAGTAATTTTCCCGGCATTAACACTAGGGGTCAGTATAAATTCACAAATGTTCTGGTTATTGTTCAGTATTCTGGCAAGTGAAAGCATGACCTTTTACAGGATCTTTTACTCTGTAAAGGAATAGCCATTATTCTGAACTTTTATCTGGCAGGTCTTAGCTGAGCAGTTTGACTCATGGTCCAATAACAGCAGTAAAAATATCACCGGTTTCAACAATATTATTAGCATAGCACTGACGGTCACAGGCTGTACAGTAGCCGTTTCTCTTCTTCAGTGTATTTTGTGGAGCTTGAAATTAGGGCAGTATACAACCTTGTGCAAAAGAGGTATTTTTTTGTTGTTAATATTTCGTTTTCCCCCTGAAACACTCCTATTGGAAACACCCATTAGTGATTTTTCAAAGGGCTTCCCTGCTGTAGGCTTCCAAGACAAGCTCTTTACATAGTTTTCTAAGCAGTAGACTACATACACTATCTAGTGCTATTAAACAGAGCACTTTATATAATAAATTACATTCAAATTTGACACATTAAACTTCACTAGAAAACAATATTTACTTTTAATTGTGTAGAATTATTTAAGCCAGTAAAAAGCATTGTAATAATAATAATAATAATAATAATAATAATAATAATAATAATAATAATAATAATAAAAGAAGAAGAAGCAGAAGAAGAATCAATTAATCAATCACTCAATCAATCAATCAAACAAACATACAAATAAAATGGTTCAACAAAATGATCAAACCCAAATATATTCAGGGTCAAGGTCATGAACTCATTGACATCTGTTACAGTGCAGAACCAACAGAGTATTTCAGTGGACCTACCTGAGCACTTGAAAAATTATTGGAGCAGAACCGATCAATGTGTCAAAAAAAATTGGCTGTAGTTCAGTAACTCCATTTTTTTTTATCGATGAACTATAACAGTTTCTGTAACAGATCGTCTGCTGAGGCTCTTTGTGTTGATATCCGTGTGTTTATCTAAATAATTTACCTGAAGGGAGCTCACTGAGAAAGAGATTTCTTAGACTTGAATAATCTTTTTTTTCCCCATTTCATTTACTCTCTCTGATCTTGGTCAGTGATGAAAACAGAATATTTAAAATCAATTACAGAAGTTGATCAAAGTGGTAGAAGTATGCATGTATTTAAAAGAGTGCAAAAGTGAAAAACAGACATCTCATCTGTTCAGAGACTAAAAGAGGCACCAGTTAAACGTGGTAACATGAAGCACACATAGTCACTTCAAATTTATTTCTTTATACATATGTAGTATGTAATTATTAACGTTTAAGCATTAAAGGGTTAAAACCGTTGCCATGGTTCAATCAGTCTAGTGATGCTACTGCCTGAACCTGGACAGATTTTAGTTGAATACCCATGCTCAAGGCTACATACCTTTAAGTGTGTTTTAAAAAATAAGGATCCTCATTTGGGTAGGTTGCCCAAGGCAATACTCCCCCTATAAGGTATTTATTCAAGCTCTAGTTTTTACAGAATGATATATTTATCATTCTGTTGTTAGGTGTAATTATTTAACCCATCTACAACACTAAGATGAAATGGAGGCACAATTTTTACATCTTTCCCCCAGTGTAAGATTTTCTATATGCTTTCTGTCTCCTGAAAGAAAAACACCCATCCCTTTGGTCAGGGCTCTGGCATTGGCTCTTCTTGGTACATTTCACCTCCTTAAGTCTGTATTTCTGTACTCTTCCCTGCGGTGAGCCTTGCGGCTCTCTCCTTTAACAGGCAGGTGTGATAGTGTGAGTAGGCTGCCCTGCAGGGGGCTAAAACCTGACCCCAAACTGTGACGCTCCAGGCCCATGAGTCTGTGTGCTCTGTTTGCCTATGTCTGAGCTCATCAGCTTTATTTGCAGCTCACGTGTATTAAGATGTGAGGACTCGGTGTATGACTGCTGGCTGTTTGTACTAAAGAAGTTTGAACTTCAAAGACAAATATGCACCTCATTATTAAAGGATATTAAGCCACAGGACTGTTGTATACTTGATGGTTATACCTTTATAGGAAATAACCCCCTAGGAGCAGTACTTACATGTGGACCATTTTAGCACTTATTTAATCTGTATTTTAGTTACTCCCAGTTTATCCCTATTCTTTTATTCGGCAGAAAGTAGACGATACATAATTAGACACGAGGCTGGCACATAATTAGCAAGAAGCCCTCAAAATACATATTAATAAAATAAGGCAGCCTGGGTTTCCTCCAGGCTCACCAATTTCCTCCAACAAAACTTCCCCATACTTCAGTTTTCCTCACTGTTGTTAAACCAATCTTATCCAGTCTTAAACATTCTTATCATTAGGAATGTAAGTCACTCACTTTGTTGGCACTACAAATCACATTAGACTACACAGCGAGTAAGAGGTAAAGCACTAGCATGTTCTTGAGAACCATGGATTGATAGAATAATCTGAATGAAGATCAAACATTTAATGACATTAGATGGATCAGACTGATATGAACTATTCATTTTGCTTTGCTTTTCATCTGATGACTGATGTCAAGTAAAAATGTATTGTTAATAGGAATGTAGTGTTTTATTCATCCTTCAGTTAGCTGATGGTCATACAGTTTTGTTGTGATGATTGGGTACAGATTCAAACTTGGTGCTGAGTGTGTGCTTCAGATATGATTATTTTATTTTTTGGTTATGGTCCTGCTTTGGTTTAAAATTTCATGCTCAATTGGGTATTTAATTAAAAACAAAGGTTTGCTCTATCGTGTTGGCTTACAGCATGTGTCCACTTGCAATCTGTGTGGCAGAACATTCAACATTACACTGTATTTAAATTTAGCTAAGTAGAGAAGAGAAGAAGCAGCTGAATGATTCAGAAAATAAATTTAAAATTAGTGACTGCTGTATTGTATCTCAGTCCACGGTAGTTGTAGAAGTAGCATTAGCTAGTTAGCTATTTATTAACCAAACAAACAAATAACATTGATTCACAATGCCTTGACCAGTGATGTGAAGTTTAAGCATGTTTTGTCATCTTTGAAATCAAATTTCAAATCGAAAGGTGATTGGATGGCCAAAGAATAAAACTATTCCTGCATACATAATAATGTATTCCATTGTTATTACACACCACAGGGTGCGCAATGTCTTGCATGGAGACTGTTTTGTCCTGAACAGTAAAAGCTCAGTGAAGGTGGAGGCCTTTCTAACAGAACTTGAAATGTTCCTTTCAGCTTTATGTGAGCTATGATGTTTACAGGCATTTTATTATCACCAAACTACAACAGAGGTTCAAACTTTGCAAGGGGAAATGATTTCATTCTTATAAAAATAAAGTTACCATGTGCCATAAGTGGCAAGTATAAAGGTCATCATCACCATGGTGACCACCTAGGAAGAAATGTCTCGTTTGATCATCCTTAGGTATCTGCTCAGACCTAATCCTTTTCTTCCTAAGGGCATTATTACAGTAAATTATATCTTCCTTCCACAGACCCTTGTGCTATATGCCCTATACAAGCTGGAGACATGGCTGTAGTTATTTTGATCCTGTAGATTTTACCCATGTTTTTTTTCTATGTTTGTAATCTAGGTCTGCATTTTTGCAAGCAGAGCACTAGAATTTGTTTTTCTATATCAATGATATATTTTTTTCATAAACAAATATAAGAAAGATGTATGCATGTATCAGCTATAATTTTTATATTACAATTATTGCTTGATTATTTACAATGTTTTAGGATATTAGCACCGTTGTGTTAAATAACTATACATTTGCATGTGTAGTGAGCTGTGAAGTGGCATTTGTTTCTGTCTTTCAAATGAAACAGCCTTTATTTTGTTGCCAAGCGAATACTGTCCAAAAAGCTCTCTACCTAGCAAACGCAGTAAGCTTTGGCAAAGCAGCAAACGAGCATAAAAATGAGCATTACTGCCTACTGTGTTTATTTTGTTTATTCTTTACTTGTAAATATGTTTATGTATTGGTTTGAGCTTTAGGAAGTACAATTTGTGCTTCATCTTTATGGGCTATTCACAAACGAGTGGAATTTTTGAGCCAGCTCTTTCAGATGTACATTGGGAAAATGGACAGATTTTACTTTAATGCCAGTAGGTGGATAGGCAACCTAGCCATGAATGAGTGTGTGTGTGTGTGGACTGGCAAACTTGGGTGTATTCCCACCTCATACTCAGTGTTCCTTGTATAATCTCTCTATTCAGTAAAACCCTCAAAACCCCAGCTAGCTGTAATCTGAAAAAAAAGTGTAGTGGGTGTTGAATGCTGCATTATACTGTAGGTGCCTAAACCATGTAGTATCTAGTGCTTCAAAAACAATGCATTTTTCAGAGCTTATCTTAGCAATATTGAATTTAATGTACTGCTTAAAATATGAGTCTTTCTGGAAAGAATACAGATGTGGAAAGAATCTTGGTATATATCTACCCAGCTCTGCTAAAAAATGTCCTGCTACATCCTTTGCAGTTACAATGTACTGGGAGCTGTGCGCTGACCAGAAGCACCAGTTCGGACAATGTATCTAAATGGCATGCAATCAAACATCCAGATTAGGGCCATGTACTGTAGTGAGCCACATTGCATGCCCTCAGTCTCCAACAAGAGAACAAAAGTGTAAGAGGGGAGCTGAGCAAATGAGATGATGGCTGTGTTTATGAGTGTGAGGGGCTGACTGGCTGGCCAGGGTTCAGGCTGTGGTCACTGGTTCCAGGGTCTCTGTTGCTGAGGTCTTTTTGAAAAAGATTCATGAAGCAGAATTAAAAGTGAACTACCTCTGAGGATACAACAAGTGGAGGGGGAGGGGGGGTAAGCACAGTGTGAAAAGAAATGAGTAAGGATTAGTAAAAAGAATGAGGAATGGTGGGGATTTGGCAAGAATACAAGTTGAGTTGTAAATAATCAGACTGACCCCTGCCTCAGCTGTTTTGAAATGTGACTAAATACTCCTATGGTGCAGTTTTGCTGGCAAAATTTGAAAGTATAGTGGATTTCTTTTGCCCTAATGCAAAATTTGCTATCTGCACTATCTTGTTAACATGCTGGCAAAATTTGAAAGTATAGCAGTTTAATCCATGACCAGAATACCTTCTGTCTTCCTGTGCTCTAATGGAAAATTTGCTATCTGTACTACCTTGTTAACATTTTCAATTCAATTCAGCTTTATTTGTATAAGACTTGGACATTGTCTCAAAGAAGCTTTACAGTAATATAGAAATTCAGAATAATAATGACAAAGCTTACAATTTAAATTTATCTCTAATGAACAAGACAGAGGCAACACTGGCAAGAAAAAAAACTCCCAGAGATGATATGAGGAAGAAACCTTCAGAGGAACCAAGGTGAGACCAGATAAATAATATCCTCTCTACAGCTGTATATAGTCAAGTGGAGTTGTGTAACCAGGAGCTTCTGAGCAATATCTAAATATAAACCCCAACATGATTTTTGAATTCATTATAGATTTAACATAAATTTTCATGTCCTGCTTAAAGATTTCCCTTTTACATTTGGATTTTCAGTGTAACTCTGTACAAAGTCAGAGATGATTGACTATTTGGATCATCACTCCACATTTGCACTGTTAGAGAAAGTAAGAGATGAAACAGGTCAGGGTCACCCTTGAAACCTTAGAATATTCATTTAAACATGTCTTTGGCATACATTTTCTTCAGAAATACTGATCCCTAAGGAGTCTGTTATTCCATTGACATTCTACACACTGCACTTTTATTGGTACTACATGTAAGACACCTGCACATTTGGTACACTACTTTCCACTCTGAACTGCTTGCACATTCTTTACTGTTACTGTATGTAACATATAATTGCACTTCATATTTAATTATTTTCATATTAAGGATTTGAGCAAGTTTGACAAAGGTCAGATTGTGATGGCTAGATGACTGGATTAAAGATCTCCAAAACTGCTTCTTGTGGGGTGTTCCTGGTCTGCAGTGGTCAGTATCTATCAAAAGTGGTCCAAAGAAGGAACAGTGGTGAACAGGTGACAGGGTCATGGGTGATCAAGGCTCATTGATGCACATGGGGAGTGAAGGCTGGCCCTTGTGATCCGATTCAACAGACGAGCTACTGTTGCTCAAACTGCTAAAGAAGTTAATGCTGGTTCTGATAGAAAGGTGTCAGAATACACAGTGCATCGCAGTTTGTTGCGTATGGGGCTGCATAGTCGCAGACCAGTCAGGGTGTTCATGCTGACCACTGTGTACCACTGAAAGCGCAAACAATGGGCATGTGAGCATCAGAACTGGACCACAGAGCAATGGAAGAGGGTGGCCTGGTCTGATGAATCACGTTTTCTTTTACATCACTTGGATGGACAGGTGCATGTTCGTCACTTACCTGGGGAACACATGGCACCAGGATGCACTATGGGAAGAAGGCAATCTGGTGGAGGCAGTGTCATGTTTTTGGCAATGTTCTGCTGGCAAACCTTGGGTCCTGCCATCCATGTGGATGTTACTTTGCCACATACCACCTACCTAAGCAATGTTGCAGACCATGTACACCCTTTCATGGAAACAGTATTCCCTGATGGCTGTGGTCTCTTTCAGCAGGATAATGTGCCATGCAACAAAAATGGTTTGATGAACACAACAACGAGTTTGAGGTGTTGACTTGGCCTCCAAATTCCTCAGATCTCAATCCAATCGAGCATCTGTGGGATGTGCTGGACAAACAAGTCCGATCCATGGAGGCCCCACCTCACAACTTAGAGACATAAAGGCTCTGCTGCTAACATCTTGGTGCCAGATACCACAGCACACCTTCAGGGATTTAGTGGAGTCCATGCCTCGAAGGGTCAGGGCTGTTTTGCAGCCAAAGGGGGACCAACACAATGTTAGGCAGGTGGTCATAATGTTATGCCTGATTGATGTATGTCCTCATGCCATACCCATCATATTTATTTATCCTCATTTATTCATTCCCCATGACAGGGCAAAGCCACTGCTGTATCTAAGACACTATAAGAGGAAGCTGATCATCTTTATGGTATTTAAGTGTAATGGCAGAGTTGGATATTTTTTCCCCATTCAATATATATTTTACTGTGCACTAGCTAGTTAGCAAGCTAGCAAAATGATACTTTAGTTAAGTCGAAACATAGAACGTAACAGAAGGCTTACATAATCTATAAACAAATCATGGGAACAATATTTATATTTCTTGCATTCTTATTTACCAGCCGCTGTGGCAGAACCTTTTTTTTAGTATTTCAACTCAGACCACTTGACATTGCAGTGCTATTCATATGATAATTATTATTATAAGTTATTAATTTGACAGTGGCATGCAGTAACAGCTAAACAGCAGTAAAATCCATTACTAGTCATGCTAACACAGAGAATAAGGAAAATGAAGGTCAGTTACACAATTTTATAAAACCTCTATATAAAACCTGAATTCTGTTCAAGTTGGTTTGTGATGTTTGGTAAATTTGCTGCTGAAAAGCTGCCAGAGAAAAAGTTCTATTTCAAATGGCACCATAAGCCCTGCAGTCCTTTGTCAAAATGGCAACAGGCTTAAAAGCTAAAAAAGCTAAGTACTCGGAACACAGTGTTGTCACCAACTCAGTGTGTCATTATTCACTCAAACGGTGGCCATGTGCTTTACTGTGGTGCTGAAACTTTGTTGTTTTCCATTAGATAAATGATTTCTGGGTTATTTTTATCACCTCCTTCAACAAAACAGAAGGTAATCGACCACATTCGCATAATCAACTGTTTTTTTTTCTTTTTTGTTGTTTGATATTAGCTATGCTGCTAGAGCTGCTCAGTGACAAACTGAATTAATGACAAAAACACATTAAAACACATTTGATCAGCTTGGATGTTGTAGCTTCTGCTGTTTTGCTGTTTGAAGTCAATAACCATAACCAGACAGATTGATTGACTTCTGCACTTTATCAATAGTGCCAAAGTTGCTAATGAGAAATCCTAGCAGCCAGAGAGGAAATATAGAATATTTGCCATAAAGAAACCTCTAGTGTATAATGGTAGACAATATGGCTAAGAACATAAATGATAAACAGCCCATTTTAACCCATTCTAACCTTAGATAGCTTTCAGGTTTTTCCTGGATTACTGTAGCAATGGTTAAAAATTGACTAAACCATAAATTGCTACCTCTGCGTTATTGATTCTGATGTTACACTAGCAAAACTATTGATATGTTACGTACATGTACATTCACACTACACATATTAACATGTGTACAAAGTGCAGCTTTCTGGACCAATATGGTACAGTGAGTTAATACATCTCACTGCACAATGAGCCTCCTACTGCACTCCATACCCTAAATAAATAAGTCTGATAATGATACTACCACTGTAGTCTGTATCAATGCAGGTTTCTCCAAAGGGAGCATTAAGAACCCATAGTGGTGCTCGTGAGCATGTCTTTGAATCCCAAAATGAGAACAGGGATACCCTGCAGCACAGGTCGTCAATCTTATCTGCAAAGGGCAGTTGTGGCTGCAGGTTTTCATTTCTGCCAAATAGGAGCAACAACTAATAATGATTTGCAAAATCAAGATCAAGTGATTAGGCAAATGGTATCAGGTGCAGCTCTTACTCAGAATAAAACCCCTGGAGCCACACTAGCAGTTCCTTCCTTATAGCTGGACATTGCATTTTATCTGAGAGCAGATGGAACCTCAGAGTAAACTCTCAACATTCAACATTAAGATTAATTTATACATAGATCCAATAAAATAACCTTAAGGTCAAGAGTGGTATTGTTTAAATTAACCTGGAAATTTTCTGTTAGTTTCTGCAGCCATTCTAACATTAAAAATGATCATGTGTTATTCATAAATTCAGACACACTAATAGAGGTGATCTGCATGTCATTGATTGCTTATTAAAAGTCTGTTAATTTGTTTGTGGATTTTTTTGTTTGTGGTAATTGTAGGCTGTAAGATTTATGAAAAATGGGACTTTCGTAGACGTGTGAAGCACCAGAGCCAAAAGCAAATCACATCAGTAACTACTGTGCTCTGGGGCCGAGGTAGACTCACTCAGCCGTGCTGTGCAACTGGGATAATTAGTTTTGGAAAGGAATATCAGCCAATATAATTGAGCATTCTCCCCTAATGAAGATCCTCCATGTTGTCAGTGACAAGGCGCTAACTGACTGCAGAAGAACGATTTGACAGTGGAGGCTGACCAAAGGGTTTGTCGCACATGTAAGCGCAGAAGGTTTTGATGATCAAATCTTCGGCTGAAATCTGTCAAGAGTTCATTTTCCCCAGTGCTTCTTTCTATTGCCTTTTTGCTCGCTGTTTCCTGTGTTGATGTTTTTTTGGTTTGTGATTTATGTTTGGCTTGTGCTTTGTGGCCTGTCTGTTTCTGGATGAAAGAGTTCAAAGAAGGACTATATAGAAGAAAGAAGTTCATAGAAGGACTACAGAGGACCAGGAGAGGATTATAAAGGGAGATAGAGAAAAAGGATAAAAACTGGAGGGAATTATAAAGTGAGATAGCAGCAAGGTAAAACATGAGGGAATTGATTGGTTAAGGTTGCTGGCTTGTTTCATAAAGGGGGAATTCAGGGTGTGTTCAGGGTTTTGACTGAGGAACGCAAGGGGTTGAAGATTTGTAGAAGGGGGAGAGGCAGGAGGAGGTCACTGTGAAATTAGTTTGGAGGGATAATAGGGGAGCAAATTGGTTTTGACAAGTTTAGGGAGGTGGAAGTAATGCACTTCTTTTAAAAATGAAAAAGGAGCAAATGCAAGAATATCATGAGATAATAGAGGGGCCTGATAGGGAGGGGGGTGAGAGTGGGATTATAGTCCCAGAGCCCTGGGGCAGAGCCCTGGTGCAAATGTAGCTCATGGTTAGAGTACCCCTTATCACGTCCTCACCTATACATATTGTCATGGAAAGGAGTCATGTAATGGAAGAGGCTCAGCTGTGGGACATAATTATGGGCCTGCCAGCGACTGCTCAGCAGAGGAAACCTGCTTGACAATTATTTCACATCTAAATGAGGTTTACAGGCATTGGGCTTGCAGAGAAATTGCAAAATGAGTCTTGTCCAGTGGTTCATTTTTGCAGCTCAGGCCCAAACCTGCAGCACATCTCTCTGCTGTTTATGAAGACCTACACCCAGCTGTCATCTCCCTCCTGTTAATAAGACAGTAGTGATTATTTACTGCATGGTTCGTTGTGTCGGTGATGCAAGCAAATGGGTTTTCATGTATTTGAAGAGAAACAGAGGATTAGAGGAGTGCAGGGAAAGCTGCAGGAGCTAAAGCAGCATTAGGCTGCTTATATTTACCACACAGAGTGAGGCCTGCTCCATGCCTGAGCCAACCCTGCTGGGTTGAGAACTGCGCTGTATGGTGGACAGGTCCGTATTGAGAAAGCCTCTGGGGGAAAAAAGAGCTGCTTACACAGTGTTATCAAAGAAGGTGTTTTGTGTGGAATACCTGGCAGCATGGTCCTCTGTTACTGAGCACTAATTCTCAAATAATGGCCGGTGGTAATGGAGCTGTGACGCAGCTTATTGCCGACGGATGTGCAAGCGCCTTGCTTAATATGGAGTGCATGAATTAAAGTCAAGCCATTAGGCAAGAGTTCCTCATTTGAGAAATTACTCCTTTTCCCTCACTGCTCAGCTCAGTGCTAAAAAGCAAGGTGGGGGAAGGTCCAAGGAGCAGACGGCTTTTGATGATGTGAAGTGAAAAATTTCCTCAAGCACCTGGAGCAGGTCCACAACAGGAGTTAAGATCAAAAGAGCAGAGTCATTTTTATCACACTGCCACACAAACTGAATAATACTTGCATATTTATGCCTTTAAAGCCGTGAATCCATTTAATATATGTCAATCAAAATTCAACAGTCATTGCTGACCTCATAATAAACACACACTGCAGCTATTACAGTCAAGTTACTTTTTTGTCTGATGGCAGATGTAGTCGCATTTCTGGCTTCATTTCTACATATCTGTACTTTATCTCCTTCCCACTCAGCTGAACCCATGATAGCAGTGGGCTGGAAGAACATACCGAGTTTCAGACAGTGGCAGACAGCAACTGCATACAAGGATAGAGTCAAGCTGAGCCTGAGTGTCATTAGTCTGTATGTGTCTAGCAGGCATTCCTCCTTTTGCTGATTATTTCCCATCCAGGAACGTCTGCCATTCCACTGGCAGACTGCTTCGCCTGCATGCCTCTGCTACGTAGGCGGACATCACAATTAATGAGAATCTTCTATTTTTCATGAGAGCTCTTTGTATAAGACCCTAGGCCATCTTATTATTTATTATAAAGTAAATAACGTTACAGTTTCAAGGTTTTATGATACTCTTGATGTTTAGAAGTTGTGAAGTCAACGGTATCCACAGAATTATACAGACAAGAGCGGAAAGGTATCTCTGTTTTTACTGAGTGAGATGATGCATGCTCTGATGCCTTTAAAGGATGCTTTACTATGTTGTTCTAATTAAAGGATTTAATGTTGTTCTTTCATTTACTTCTTAATTCTAAATTGCGTCATGGATGCTTTATAAATACAGTCTCTGAAGTTAGATACCTCATTTATAAAACAGTCATCTGATCAGAGCTGATCTTAAATACCACACACACACACACACACACACACACACAGAATAAATGAGGTTTGCTGGTATCTAGCCTTAGAGACTATATTTATGAAGCATTCATGATGCAATTTAGAGTTATTTCAGTATATATATATATATATATATATATATATATATAATGCTACAGTGCTACAGAAATGCTTCAGAAATAGTAAATAGTGTTTACATAGACCCACAAAAATTCTTCGCAGGGAAATATTCCTTTTTGCTCTGGAGTTGCACTTTACTTGCTGCTTCAACAGCAAAATACTGTGACTAATTACTTGAAATGCTTTTGATATTGTGAAGTCGAAGCACTTGTTCACATGCACATGAATTCAATATGATTAATCGTGATCAGAATGAACAACAGGCAACAAGTAAGGAGGATTTAGGAACATATGATATAATTTTAGGAAAATTAAATGTCAAGATTTTGGATTCTTTTTTGCAGGTCTTTTTTTTTTTTTTTTTTTTTAAAGATGTTAACCAATGTAATAAGGTTTCTTCTGTTCAACTTTCATCCATATTTTTCACCTTGCATGCTCAGGTGAGAATTTCTTTTAGTCATTTTACAATAATAATAATGTCTATATCTGTGAATGTTTCTCACATAAATCTGGCACAGGTAAAGGGAAGCTGTTCGCAAATTTGTTTGAAAAATGTACAATTTTAACATCATTCATTGTCAGAGAAAATGCCTTAAGATATACTAGGCTTATTTTCTCCCTAGATTAACCTTCTTTATCCCTTTTCCTACTGTTGTGGTCACACCAATTTTGACAGAACAGTGTAATGACCTAAGCTTCTCCCTGTTTTTCACTGTAGAAAAGGGCTCTTCAAGGGTTCTTTGAGTCTTTATTGGATACATAAGGGCCCCTAGCTTCTAAAAAGGGTCCTACTCAGGAACCCGTTCTGATTGGGAAGCACTCTTTGGCAGAGATCTAACATGACCTTTAAGAACTCCACCTACATTTTCTAAATTTATTAAAGTGCGCAGGATGTGATGGACAGTCTGGACATTGGGAGAGGGAGGAGATGAGGACGTGAAGGCTAGATGAAGCAAGTTAAAATAGGCAGCAAAAGTATTTTAGGGGCTGCTATGTTGCTATGTTGTCTTGTCCCTGTCATGACCGCTCTGAGCACTGCTGGGTCTGTTTGGGATTAATAATTCCGCTGCATTGTCAATCCATCAGGGCTGTATCCTTAAATAAGAGGGGCAGGTGCTCAAGGATAACATGGATTTTAAAACATTAATTCCCAATTATAACTTGTACATTTTTAACCTATTAACTCCAATATAACCTATTCAGGCAGAACATAACAAACCACACCCTATGAATCTCACAAATCCCTGTGTGTTTGCTTAACAATAAACTGGAACATTCAGACACTGAAGCCATATACAAAATTGTCAAAGATACTGATATATTTTTGGACACCTAATGTCATTAAATAATGCTGTGGTGGCATCAGCCTTGTTTTTGGAGTTGTCTGCTGAGGCATCACTGCTGCTCAACTGGACAAGCCTCTCTCTCATTCCAGGAAGGCCTCCCTCTCTGTCTCTCTCTCTCTCTCTCTCTCTGTCGCTCTCTCTCTCTCAGAGGTAGGCACAAGAATAATAGCCAAAGTAACAGCTATCATTGACAACACCTCCCACCCACGCCATGAGATGTTGAAAGCATTTGGCAGCTATTCCAGCAATCATCTGCTCCACCCACAGTGCTGAAAAGAATGACACCACATGTCCTTCATACCTGCAGCTGTAAGGATGTATAACCACTGCCCTCAGCGGCCTGCCATACCTACTGTACAACCAATCAGTCTATCCTGCCATGGTACCCACATCCATTCAGTGTTAGAGCTGCAGAGATGCTATATTCAGCAATACTTTGACTTCCGTAGATTGAACATATTGAGAACTCATTTGTTTGGACTATTACTTACTGTCTTTCAGTTTGTCATGCAGTGGTCATTTGTATTTTTGCATGCCATTATCTTATTATATGCAACATTTATACTTTTATTTTTCTGCTACTTTTCATTTTGTATTCTTCATTATATATATGTATATATATATATATATATATATAATGATATATAATGAAGAATACAAAATGAAAAGTAGCAGATATATAATATATATGTTTAAGGGTGTAACACAAAAACAGAATCAGTATCTGTTTCATCTGGGGTGGAAATGGCCCAGAAGTACACTATTATTATTATTATTATTATTATTATTATTATTATTATTATTATTATTATTATTATTATTATTATTATTCATTTTCTGTACTGCCTATCCTACACAGGGTCATGGGGAACCTGGAGCCTATTCCAGGGGACTTAGGGTACAAGGCAGAGACACCCTTGATGGTTTGCCAGTTCATCGCACACACACTCACACACAACTAATATATGCAAGTTGGACTGCAACTCATGTATTTGACCAGAGGAGGAAACCGGAGTACTCAGAGGAAACCCTTAAAGCAATTGGAGAACAAACAAACTCAGTGCACACATGGGGGATGTAGCAATTGATCCACCAACCCCAGAGATGCTAGTGTGTAAAACAATGGCACTATCTGTATCTTTTCCACCCAAGGTGGACATGGCCCAGAAGTTATTATTCTTATTCTTATTTTTTATTTGTTGATGTTGTTTTTGATGTTCTGGTTGTTAATTATTTTAATATTTTTCTCCTACCAATATGGCCCAAAAAACAAACAAAGTAGAAATGCCAACACTGTGAATTCTGCCTCTGAGAGTTCCTCATCACATGAGTTCATAATTGGCTTCAGCAGAGAGATACACTATATTGCCAAAAGTATTCGCTCACCTGCCTTGACTCACATATGAACTTAAGTGACATCCCATTCCTAATCCATAGGGTTCAATATGACATCGGTCCACCCTTTGCAGCTATAACAGCTTCAACTCTTCTGGGAAGGCTGTCCACAAGGTTTAGGAGTGTGTTTATGGGAATTTTTGACCATTCTTCCAGAAGCGCATTTGTGAGGTCACACACTGATGTTGGACGAGAAGGCCTGGCTCTCAGTCTCCGCTCTAATTCATCCCAAAGGTGTTCTATTGGGTTGAGGTCAGGACTCTGTGCAGGCCAGTCAAGTTCATCCACACCAGACTCCTGTCATCCATGTCTTTATGGACCTTGCTTTGTGCACTGGTGCACAGTCATGTTGGAAGAGGAAGGGGCCAGCTCCAAACTGTTCCCACAAAGTTGGGAGCATGGAATTGTCCAAAATGTCTTGGTATGCTGAAGCATTCAGAGTTCCTTTCACTGGAACTAAGGGGCCAAGCCCAGCTCCTGAAAAACAACCCCACACCATAATCCCCCCTCCACCAAACTTTACACTTGGCACAATGCAGTCAGACAAGTACCGTTCTCCTGGCAACCGCCAAACCCAGACTCGTCCATCAGATTGCCAGATGGAGAAGCGCGATTCGTCACTCCAGAGAACGCGTCTCCACTGCTCTAGAGTCCAGTGGCGGCGTGCTTTACACCACTGCATCCGACGCTTTGCATTGCACTTGGTGATGTACGGCTTGGATGCAGCTGTTCGGCCATGGAAACCCATTCCATGAAGCTCTCTGCGCACTGTTCTTGAGCTAATCTGAAGGCCACATGAAGTTTGGAGGTCTGTAGCGATTGACTCTGCAGAAAGTTGGCGACCTCTTCACACTATGCGCCTCAGCATCCGCTGACCCCGCTCCGTCAGTTTATGTGGCCTACCACTTCGTGGCTGAGTTGCTGTCGTTCCCAAACACTTCCACATTCTTATAATACAGTTGACTGACAGTTGACTGTGGAATATTTAGGAGCGAGGAAATTTCACAACTGGATTTGTTGCACAGGTGGCATCCTATCACAGTTCCATGCTGGAATTCACTGAGCTCCTGAGAGCGACCCATTCTTTCACAAATGTTTGTAAAAACAGTCTGCATGCTTGATTTTATACACCTGTGGCCATGGAAGTGATTGGAACACCTGATTCTGATTATTTGGATGGGTGAGCGAATACTTTTGGCAATATAGTATATGTGTGAAGCTGTTGATGTCAGGGTTTTTGTTTTTTTTTCACTTTGATTTGCACCACTGTTTAACTTCTGGCTTTGGTGTCTCACTGTCATGCTTCTGTTCTGTCTGATGTGTGTGTTTGTTGCTTTGCCTGCCATAGTCTTGCCTATAGTCTATATGATTTTGCTTTTTTGTTTCTACTCATCATTTTAGTTGCTGTGTTTACAGACTGCACAATAAAGCCTGCACTTGCATCTGTTTGCCTCTGAGAATCCCTGACAGTTGTTTGTAAACACGCATAATTATTATTTTAGTTTGTCTGTGCCTGCAGTATATTCTAACAAATTAATTTGGATTTATTTCCCATAATATAAGCAAACTAGATGCCTAATTTTAAACATATCACGACCTTGAAAAACAGGCAGTTACTATATAAAAATATTGTGCAGCAGTGTACATGTTTCACCTAAAAATCTCACCTGCATGAAAATAAAAACCTTCCACTTATGCAACATTTTATTTGCATCTTGATGAGCATGTCTAGTCGCAATCAGATTTCCTGTCAAACTTTCTGCCAATGTAAAAGCTGCTAACTTCCAATCTTTATCATATTGGACTCTGTTGTCATATTTATATTTTCTACCTTATTATCCGTTCTGACATGCTGCTATAAGACTTTAATTATCTAATGAAAGATTATTAAAAGCTTATCTTATCTTATGGTTAGATAATAGCCATAATTAAATACAATTTCAATTTCAAATAAAATTTAAACTGAAAAGTGAACTAAAAATCTAACATGAGACACTGGTTCAATAACAGCATTATGCGTTTGTTGTTGGATTATTCATCATCAAGAACAAGTTAAGCGGTCATGCAATCTTTGTATATAAGGATCTAAAACACAGTTCACAAAGAAAAGTGTGATTTTAATGGAGTTGACGCTTCTCTTATGTGTGAGTACATTGCTACAAAAATTACAATAATGGTGTATTAAAGCAAATGTATGAGATGTGATCAAATCTTTCTAAAAGTGTCTAATGTGAATTAGCATTTAAGCCACATAGCCTACTATTCCGCTACTAGATTTGCAGGTTAAGTGAACTGCTATAAATACAACATGACAACATAAATACAGTTACATAAAAACATAATAAACAAAACCGTCTCGCTATTTGGAGCCCAAATGCTAGGTTATGGCTAGTTACTGGAGTGTAATGACTGGTCATATGATGTTAACTGACAGATGGCAGCTAGGGCTTCTTGTTTATAGTTTAATTATTAATAATGATATTATTCATTATTAATTATTCTCTTGATTAGTACATCAGGCTAGCCTTTCAAAAAAAAAAATCATAATTGCAACATAATTTACAGTTTATAAATTCATCAGCCTTATTCTGATTCATCTGATGTTTTCCACTTGGCAATCTGTCAGCATTTCCAGAGAGCCATTGTGCCTGATGAGACTGTGCATATATTTCTGTTCCAGTTAATCACATTTTATTCAGCAAAGCAATCTACTTCCTCTCCGTTTACTTTCTGAAAGGTCAAACAACGCATACCATATTGATAAACAGTCTTTGATTAGTGCTCTCTGCAGTCTATTACACCTTCATATCACTTTTACACCAACACACTGCATGCAGACTCATATTTAATACATTAGCGGAAATATGATATCTGATGAAATGATTAATATATCAAGGTTATACATCACTGATAATCACTAGGAACAAGTGCAACATTTTCTTCTAGGTCCATGTGACTAATGCACTTTATGAGTAGTTTGTTGAGTTTACTAAAAAAATGTTTCTTTTCCTTTTTCCCCTTTCAACATTTAAGCCTGTGCTAAAACCTCTGTTCTGCTTCACATGTGACAGCAGCACAATGAATAAACTCCTGCAGACACAGACCTTCAATAACAGTCACATCAAATATCAGCTCTCAGTGACTGACTATGCCATGGCTGTTGGTATCAAATGGGTTTGGAGTATTTCAAAAACTGATGTATTTTAATGCACTGTCACTAAAGTTTAGGCGGAAATGCTGCATTAAAAAACACTGAGAGAGGCAGATCTGTAGGCAGAAATTATAGACAGTTAATTAATTGTGCCTCGCCATCCCCCTCCCTAGAGCAAGCCTTGCAACTTTACTTTGTATTAATTTGTTTCTATTCATATTTAAAGTGAAAATAATTATGCTAAATGTTGAAAAATGAAATTAAAACAAATATCCCAATAAATAACACAATAACACAACCCATATTTATGTTCAGTCATATTTAGGGAATTTTGCTCATTGGTGTGGTACAGTACAGTACTTGACCAGTGACATCAAATTAGCCAGCCAGACGGCGTTGATACCTTTGAGAGCAAGCGATTATCAGAGTGCACTTATTAACAGAGAAAAATGGATTTAAGATTGTGGCGACACAACACTGTAGCCATTCCTAACATCACCCAGCTCCAGCAACTAAATCTTCTTCTTCTTCTTTCGGCTTTTCCCTTCAGGGGTCGCCACAGCGAATCATCTCTCTCCTATCCCTATCTTCTGCATCCTCAACACTTACACCCACTAGCTTCATATCCTCATTTATTACATCCATATACCTCCTCTTTGGCCTTCCTCTTCTCCTCCTGCCTGGCAGCTCCATGTCCAACATTCTCCTACCAGTATACTCACTCTCCCTCCTCTGAACATGTCCAAACCATCTTAACCTGGCCTCTCTAACTTTGTCCCCCAAACGTCCAACATGAGCCATCCCTCTGATGTACTCGTTCCTAATCTTGTCCAACCTTGTCACTCCCAAAGAGAACCTCAACATCTTCAGCTCTGCTACCTCCAGCTCTCACTCCTGTCTCTTCCTCAGAGATACTGTCTCTAAACCATACAGCATGGCCAGTCTCACCACTATCCTGTACACCTTCCCCTTGATTCTCGCTGAAATTTTTCTATCACACAGAACTCCCGACACCTTTCTCCACCCATTCCAACCTCCCTGCACTCGCTTCTTTACCTCTTTCCCACACTCTCCGTTACTCTGGAATGTTGACCCCAAGTGCTTAAACTCCTGTACCTTCTTCACCTCTTCACCCTGTAATCTTACTGTTCCACTTCCCTCCCTGTCATTCACACACATGTACTCAGTCTTACTACGACTGACTTTCAATCCTCTTCTCTCTAGCGCAAACCTCCACCTCTCCAGGTTTTCCTCCACCTGCTCCCTGCTCTCACTACAGATCACAATGTCATCTGCAAACATCATTGTCCAAGGAGACTCCTGTCTGACCTCCTCTGACAACTGGTCCATCACCATAGCAAACAGGAAGGGGCTCAGAGCCGATCCCTGATGCAGTCCCACCTCTACTCTGAACTCCTCTGTCTGACCTACACCACACCTCACCACTGTCCTGCTCCTCTCATACATGTCCTGCACCACTCACATACTTTTCTGCCACTCCTGACTTCCTCATACAGTACCACAGCTCTTCTCTTGGCACCCTGTCATACGCTTTCTCCAACTCTACAAACACACAGTGCAACTCTCTCTGATCATCCCTATACTTCTCCATCAACATTCTCAGAGCAAAAATTGCATCTGTTGTGCTCTTTCTGGGCATGAAGCCATACTGCTGCTCACAAATTTCCACTACTTTCCTTAACCTAGCTTCCACTACTCTTTCCCATAGCTTCATTGTATGGCTAATCAACTTTATAGTTGCTGCAACTCTGCACATCACCCTTATTCTTAAAGATTGGCACTAATACACTTCTTCTCCATTCCTCAGGCATCTTCTCACTTTCTAAAACCCTGTTAAACAGACTAGTTAGAAATTCCACTGCTGCCTTTCCTAGACACTTCCAGACCTCCACCGGGATGTCATCAGGACCAACTGCCTTTCCACTTTTCATCCTCTTCAAAGCCTTCCTGACTTCATCCTTTCTAATCTTATCTACTTTCTGTTCCACAGAGTTCACCCCTTCTACTCTTTTTTCCCTCTCATTTTCCTCATTCATCAGCTCTTCAAAGTACTCCTTCCATCTCCTCCGTACACTCTCCTCACTTGTGAGCACCTTTCCATCTCTATCCTTAATAAATCTAACTTGCCGCACATCCTTCCCATCTTGATCCCTCAACTCATCATACGCCTTCTGCTTGGCCTTAGACACCTCCCTCTTCACTCTGTGGTGTAACTCCTTGTATTCCTGTCTATTCTCTTCAGTCCTGTCCATGTCCCACTTCTTCTTGGTTAACCTCTTCCTCTGAATAATATCCTGAACTTCCTCATTCCACCACCAAGTCTCCTTATCTTCTTTCCTCCTTCCAGATGACACACCCAGCACCTTTCTTCCTGTCTCCCTGATCACTTCTGCTGTAGTTTCCCAGTCATCTGGCAGCACTACCTGCCCACCCAGAGCCTGCCTCAACTTCTGTATAAATTCCTCACAACATTCCTCCTTTTTCAGCTTCTACCACTTGGTTTTCTTCTCCATCTCTATCTTTGACCTCTGCTTACAGACCATCAAATTCATCCTACACACCACCATCCGATGCTGTCTGGCTACACTCTCTCCCACTACCACTTTACAGTCACTAATCTCTTTCAGATTGCCTCTTCTACATAGGATGTAATCTACCTGTGTGCTCCTACCTCCACTCTTGTAAGTCGCTCTATGCTCCTCCCTCTTCTGAAAATAAGTGTTAACCACAGCCATGTCCATCCTCTTAGCAATGTCCACTACCATCTGTCCTTCAAGGTTCCTTTCCTTAACTCCAAACTTGCCCATTACCTCCTCATCACCTGTGTTCCCCTCACCAACATGTCCATTAAAATCTGCTCCTATCACCACTCTCTCACCCGTGGGAATACTCTCTATCACCTCATCTAATTCACTCCAGAATCTCTCTTTCTCCTCTAACTCACAACCTACCTGTGGGGCATAACCACTAACAACATTCAACATCACCCCTTCAACCTCTAACTTCAGACTCATCACCCTGTCTGACACTCTCTTCACCTCTAGAACATTCCTCACAAACTCCTCCTTCAGGACCACACCTACCCCATTTCTTTTACTATCCACACCATAATAAAACAGCTTGAATCCTGCTCCTATACTATGAGCCTTGCTACCCTTCCACCTGGTCTCCTGTACACACAGTATATCCACCTTCCTTCTCTCCATCATGAAATTTAGAGTACTGACAATTCGCATGGTTAAATTTGGCAATGTTTTACACCGGATGCCCTTCCTGACGCAACCCTCTCTATTTATCCGGGCTTGGGACCGGCACAGAAGTCACTGGACTGTGACCCCCATGGCTAGATTCTCCAGCAACTAAATAATGAAGCAAATAATTTGTCCACTAGCACCACGTCTGAAGAGCAAGAGCCTTCTGTGTTGAGCAGCCACTATACACCTGTTAGCAGAAATGATGGGTCTAAAAGAAATAAACGTTAGCTATGCACTACATCCTATAGTTGCCCTTAGCATTGACTATCCTCAGTAAGCTGCTCGTGTTTCTAGCGTTCGTTTGTTCGTTAATCTGGCTCAACTTGGTAGCACAACCGAGACTGGCTTGAATACATGAATATGTATTAATGTCGATGTCACATTTTGGTTTTGCTATCGGCCACAACTCACAGCTGACTAGTGGACTTGATTAATTGAGTTGAATTATACATTTCTTGATGAAAAACATATGAAGCATGTTATGTAACTGTCATGGTTGTCAAGAATGGATTCAGAGTAGCCTACGAAGTCCTCCAGCTCACAAAAATCACAGCCAATCAAGGAGAATTGGACTTAATAGCACATCCTCTCAAAGTTGCACACACACCTGATAACACACCATGCTCAACGTACTGACTGCTATCAAATATGCCTTAAAATTTCCTCCACTGTAGTGTCTGAGACTTCATTTTCCATTATTTTTTTTCGGATCATAGACATGCAGTACTCTACAGTAGAAAGGCTAATTTGGTTCAGGTACCATTTAAGAAGGATGCAGAAATTCACACACCAGTTTTAAGAGGTTCAGTACCAGCATTCTCTACCTGCAACTCTTTTAATGGTAAGTATTGTGGATAATATCGCCTACTTTGATGGCAGCCTTGGCTTTCTTGATTATTATGCAAAATATGAAATGATTTTGGGATACTGTATATCTGAATTTATTCGGTGTGAGTATGCAGTGTATAGTCTATTTTGTTTTTACTAATGCCACCAATGCTCTAATGCTGCTCAGTGTGTGTGTGTGTTTGTGTGTGAGAGAGAGAGAGAGAGAGAGAGAGAGAGACTGACATTAAACGCATGTTTTGAGAGCTGCTTGTGTGTTGATTGTTGACGGCAAACTCATATTATCAAGCAAAGACTGAGTTCTCAAATGGCAGTTTGTATCCCACGCATTTAGCCTAAAGCCCTTGCATTAAATTTATTCTGATGCATGAAAGCTTACCCTAGGCATTTGTGACTCAACAGTTAATGCTTTAAGTTTCTGATCCAAAGGTTGTGGGTTCAAGTTCCAGACTTAACCGTTTCTGCTCCAGGGGCACCATATCATGGCTGACCCTGTGCTCTGACCCCACAAGCTGAGATATATGACAAAAAGCATTTCAGTGTTTTAACATAATGTGACAAATAAAAGGTTTCTATTTCTAAAATGTATTGGGGCATCAGATTCATAGTCAAGTTTCCCGAACGATGTATGTATGTGAACACATGTATGTTCATCACATTTACAATGTATGTTTGGGTTCATGTTAGAAAAAACTGAATGTAAGTATGATCTCGATTAATGATGCCGCACTATATCATGATGATTGGTTTTGATTTGCAGACACGTTACAATGATCTCGTAACAATCGTTAGACATACAGTTTCACCGAAACACCAAATCATTTTCACTGACAAAATATGACAAAAAAATAAAGACTTAATGCAAACTGTGAACACTTATTTAGTAATTATTTTAAAATGGACAATACCTTAGGCAAATATGTGTTTTTAATTAAAAAAAAAAACACAAGTAACATACAATCAAATCAAAACCAAACGTTATAAACAATTCAATTATACTCTTATTTATCACATTCCAAACAAGGAGGATGCCTCAGGGGTGAGGCTGTGCTGTCAGTGAAGTAGAAATTAATTTCCAGACTAATTCTCTCAGTAAACAGAAAATGGGAGCAGTGTTCAGAATCAACACACCCAGTAGATACTGCTTTGTGAACAGACCTTCGGTAATTTCTCACCAGGATGTTTGCTGCTTTGTGCCTTTGTCAAAAACAGGTATAATACTTGGAAATTACAAAAGATCTGGGGGAAAATGAAGACGTAGTTCTAAGTTCATTAGTCAGCACTCTTGTACCTGCTATTTAATTGTCATTTAAAAATCAACTGGAGCCATTTATCTAAATGCTGTATGTGTTTAGAATTACACTGCATTCACAGAAAGTGCCATTTGACATTGAAGCTGCACAAAAGACATTTGAAGCTGTTGCTCCTGTCTACTTCACCAAGCTACCTGACATCTTCAGGGTTTTTATGTGGAAATTCTTTTACTTGGTCAATAGTTTACACAGGAATAATAGCATTTCAGTGTGTAAACATTTCTGACCTGAGTGTTTATTGGTGGCTAATCCCCCACTGTTCTTCTGTAATGATAGAGTGAATGAAAACTTTCACGCCGTGTGCTCGGTCTGTTTCCAGCATGGAGTCATCCTTAATGAAATGATGTAATTTACAGAAATTGCTGCTTGGGTGTGCTGTATTACTTTCTGGTATGAGAGTGTTACAAGTGTGAAATCTATTATGGTTTTTTCAGCCTAGGGCCTTTTTATTGTCTTATTTGTGGTGCAATTATAAGCACTATTTATTTCATCTTTTTCATTTATGCAATAGATTTATAAAATGTAAATTAAGGGTGTTTATCTGTCCATTCATGTTGCAAAAATATGCACATATCTGTACATACATTTAACACCATGTGGTGTGGTACAGTGCAATGTAATACAACCTGATTAAATACGAAATAACAGATTAATTTGTATTGAAAATAAAGATGGTGTTTAGGAGTCTTCCAGGATCTCAGGTCTTCACTGGACTGACAGACACAAAAGCCACAGCTCCTTCCCTGTAACTGACTGTAAGATCTATACTATCTATGGGTGCATCTCAATCAGCTCCCTAAAAAAGTTTGATCCATAAAAAAATCCCACAATGCACTGCAAAATCCTGTGAGCATCAACGCTCACTATGTTCTCTTACTGGATATGACATCATATTTTCTGAAGCCTCTCAGCTCAGAAAAAAAATGACGGACAAACTCCCAGCCAACATTGTCAAAAAAAATGTAAGTAGCTTGTTATTATTATTCTCGAAAAAAATTATTTATGTTAGCAATTTTAATATTCATTTTTAATTTTACATTTAATAACTTTATTTGAAAATTCCACTACCTGGTTACGATCCTGCTTAAAGTACCATGATAAACACATGTGATTTAGCTAGCAAATATATATATATATATTAAATATAATATATGTTTGGATTTTACAGTGACTGATGAGGAAATAAGAATGTCACCAGGAATTGAGTCATCAGTGTCCCAGTTTGCAGTGAGCCCCCAACTTGTGTAAGTGATATACTGATTCACCACCTGTGGAGCCGATTGAGACCCACCTTATATCGGGTCCTCAGACCTTTTATTACCAGCTTTACAACCACCGTCTGTTCTTCATTGGACCACTTTTGGTAGGTACTCACCACTGCATACTGTGAACGACCTGTTCTTTTGGAAATGTTCTGATCCAGTTGTCTAAGCATCACAATTTGGTTCTCATATTCTTAAACTTGCCCATTTGTTCTGCTACCAAAAACAACAAATTAGAGAACAATGGAAGCTTGATAGGTGCCACAGTAACAAGATAATCAGTGTTCACTTCACCTGTCACTGGTTTTAATGTTACGGCTGATCGGTGTAGGATATGTTTTAAAAATCATCAGCCTGTTAGCTGTAGCTTCTGTGGTGATTTTGCTGTTGATGTAAAAAAAAATGGTTCGTTCAGTTAGATTGCTGAAATTAATTTTTTTTCTCCACAATGAATTGAGTTAGACTATATTTAGTAGAGGTGATAGCCTGTCTATGAAATTACTATGAAATCAGAAGTAGCCGTCTGCTAATTTATCTGAACAACATAAACTCTTCCCTGGTCATTGAGCCTAGGGTTAGTTTGAGCTGACACCAATTATGTAAGGAAATTTAGTCCGATAATGTTTTCAAATAAGAGTACATCAGCGAAGAGATTCCTGCGTGGTATCATGCATCTGTTTGGATTCAGTCACGATTTCCTCCATTTTTGCTGTTGTGTGGGCAGCCATAATGCAAGTACTGAGATCAATACACCGATTTTAAACGGGTGAATCTTTAACACCCCTAATTTTTCAGTGGCCTGAAAACATTTTCTCTGCTTCAACTCCATATAGAGAGAAATGCCCTCAGCATCTACACCTACATGCTTTCCTGCTTTCCTGACTGAGGGCTCGTTTCTGAATGTCACTGTCTATGTCAGCACTGACTCTTAAGTGCTTCTAACGGGCTATTAGTGGCACTAAAGCATTTTAGCACAGCCATTGAAAGGCACTAAAAACACAGAAATGTGGTCTTAACTGTAGCAGCTATGACCACAGAATCCTGTATGAGATCCGGTTGCATTTCAGCCGCGTGCTTGTGTGCTAATGTGTCATATGGGCCGAATTACAGCTGAATGAAAACGAGTATGAGTCAGAGACGGGTTATAAAGTATGTGCCAGAGGACTGTTACATATTAACAAGTGTTCGAGAAATGGCTGAGGCAGACAGGACTTGTATGGGTTTGAGTGAGTGATGAGAAGGACATGTAAAAAATATAACATGCTAAAGGCCATCTCTCTCTTTCTCTGTGCTTTTTAGATGAATGGAGGAGAGGAGAAGGAGACAGACTTGACCCTAACTGTGGAGGAGACAGAGAGAAAGGTTGAGAAAAAGATAGAAGGAGGAAGATAGAAAGAGTATTAGTGAGCACTAGATAGAGAAAAGCAGAGAAAGGGAGAGAGGAGCAGTGAAAGCGTGTGGCCTTTCTGGCCTTTGCCTGAGGTGGACATGGTCTGCTGTTCTTGTCTGAATGTCCCTGCCTACATTTTGGACTCTAGAGATGTATTGAGGTCCCGCTTCTGCCATCGAGCACTCAACCGCCCCCAGCCATAGCTGACTTTACATGCACCTGCCCGTGATGTAGAACAAAGCACTAAGGATGAAGAGGAAAAAAATGAGATCCCACCTCACCCCCCTTCCTTTTTTTGTGATACTCTTCCAAAGTGCAGCGAGGCCAGGCTCGACCGAGTTAACAGCTGCTGGGTAATGCATTTAGAAAGTCATTTGTTAAAATCTAATTGATGGCTCCACTTGCACCTCCACTCATCCTGGCCTGGCAGAGCAGTGCTGAACCGCAGCAGATGCTGGCAGTCCTATGCGTGGCAACGCTGCAGGCAAGGTGCTCTACTAGTGTAGAACGAACACACACACACGCTTGATAAAAAGGTGGATGTTTTTTTTCTCAACAGCGAAGACCTTATAATATTTAACAACTTTTTCTCAGAACACTTTTATATTATCTGCTGAAGTTCTTCGTGCATTCTGTCAGGGTTCAATAAAATAACTGCTTAGAGATGATACTTTAGTCTCTATGGTCCCCCAGCTTTGGTAAACAGAGGAAAAATAATAAAAAATTAACCATTGATGCTCCTGTCTATCAAGTTGTCAGATCAGTAAGCATTATGTGTAATAGCATCCAAGGGTTCTCCGTTTACGCAGGCGAGTCATGTCAGTTGTTGCAAACTGGAGAAAAAAACATGAGCCTATGTTGATCTTTTTAAAATTTTGACATTCAAAACAAGTATATTCATTCATTTTTACATTCGATTTCTGTTTTAAATGTAGAAAATCGTCAATATTGTTCATCACCATTAGTAAAATCTAAATATATTTTATAAATCAATCGCTGCATGAAGCGCTCCAGTGAAGCACAGCTTCTGTAGGCTTCTGTGGCAGCTCCAATTACACTGTGTTTTAATAGGAGGAAAGTTTAAAGCTCACTGGACAACAGGATTTTAATATGAGATTCTGAGGTTGTCTCAGCTGTCAGTACCTTCTTCAGGGAAATTTAGCTGCTTTTCAGCAGATCAGGGCTGAGCCTATGAATTTTTTTTCATTCTAGCCATTCGATGCTCTTGTTTATGAAGAGAGACTGAGAATGTATGAGCAAAATGGCTTCTAGTTGATTTATTTATTTTATCTGCAGAAATGGTGAATAGTCCTACCTTTCAGCCTTGACTTTTTAAAATTGTTAAAACAATTAGAATTAGAAGAATGACTGCACTATAAGTGAGATCATAATTTACCCCTACTGCTGTGAAAAAAAATAAATAAATAAACAAGCAACTTCTTATTTATGTTCAAGTGCATTAAAAACCTGTAGTTTCTGATGTTTTTCAAATGTAATATATTTTTTTCTTTTTCTCCTTTGTGCACAATTTGTTAATGATGCTTGTATCTGTATTATGTCCTGTTTAAATTATGTCACGGGCTACAGAAAAGATGCAGAATAGAGTTTCATTATATTGTGTAACTGACTGCTTCATGTGCAAATGACAATAAACTCTTGAATCTTGAAATGTAACTACAAATAAAATAATCTGATCTTAGTGAACTTAGCAAATTCCACAACCTTAAACGACTGAAAAGCTGGTTGCTGCTGTATGATAGAAGACAATTAAATGTGGAAGATTAAAGCACATTTTAGTTACAGTGATTGGTGTGCAATCTGACATGACCACACAGTTCGGATTTGAAGCTTTTTTTGTAGCTTTTAGTTTGAATTAGTAATTAGGGATCATTTTTTAAAGAAATCAATGACGGGTAAATGCTTTTAAAAATAACAGTCTGTAAGTATCACAAAGATTTTTTTTACATATTGAACCAGGGGCTTTAAATGCAAGTAAAACAAGGCATAATGCTTTTGAACACAAGTCACACTTCTACATAGACACTTGAGCTATGTGTTCTAGAGAGTAATACTTCATGCCATGAGGTATAGGTTTCGACAGATATATTTCAGAGTGATAAGTGTGTTTGCGTGAGACTCAAGGCTGCTGTTGAGCTCAGAGTGTTGGTGTCCTGCATCTGAGCAAGAAATAGCCACCATCCTCACCGGCTGTGACCTGTGCCCCCTCACTCCCCTTGTTTCATTTGCACCTTTCAGGATGTAGGCCTGGACTTTTCAGCTGGGACCCTTCCTGATAATCAGGCCAGCAGGTGGATTGTCACTGAAGTGTGTGCGTGTGTGTGTGTGTGTGTGTTTGTTTGAGGTCAGTGGGGGTTAGAGCGGGAAGCTTAACAATAGCAGGCCTGACAGTGAGCACAGGAGGAACATGTTGCTGGTGTGTGGACTCCACTGTCGCCGACAGCGCAATCATATCACATCAAAGCAAACGGTGGCAGTCTTGCGGCGTAATTCTCACCCTGAGAGACGTGTGACGCCAAGTGGCACATTACCTCCCAGCTTCAGTGTGGCACCACCATCCTGCACAAACCCATCCTAATAGCACACATGTACAGTATTAGACCCCCAAAACCACACCATTCAGACAGAAACTGCTATTTCTACTGTAGGCATGCTTCAGATATTTTACTGACAGTCTTCTGCAAGTGGGCTTCAGAAACCTCATTTTTTAACACGTGACCACTGGGAGGTGTTTAATTTGACTTTACCTGTGGGACCTTTCAGAGCTTTGTAGAGTGGATGAGCAACAGCAGAACATGAAGTCAGCTTGAATTAGTGCATTTGCAAGGAGGTCAATCTGCAGTTGGGTTTGAAGAACAGCACAGTTACAGCTAATGCACTTGTAATTGTGGTTTAAATGACCAGAGGCACTTATTTACTTCAGTGAAGAGCAGACCGCTGGCTTGACAGGTGGTGTTATCAGTTCAGTTCCTGCATAATCCATGTGCACTCTGGTGTTGTGGTGAGCTCAGCATGAGGCTGCTGCTGGCTGTCTTCATGATAGCATCTTGTCTAACCTGCTCATACTGTGCAATCAAAACCCAAAGTTTAAAATGTTTGCATCTCAGCCTGTCAGTGTTTCATATTTGTTTTTTTTTTAATAGAATGAATATGACATGCATTAGACATGTAAGTTGCTGGGGTCTGATTGTAATGATGGATGAATGAAAGTGTGTGCTGGTGCAGTGTCCTGTTCTGCTGATCCAGGCACAGTGTCAGCGAGTCAGAGAGCATCAGTGACATGCAAGGGACTGAAGAAGACACAGCTACTGGTCACCCTCTTATTAGCACACATCAGTGTCTGCTCATGTGATTTGTGTCTTCATATACACATCTCTACCCTATAATTATGACTCTTTCTTATGTGTTTTCTTTCTTCCTTGTAGTCAGACTTTCTACTTCTGTCTCACTTGACTCTCATTTTCTGTAAGTCCTCTGTTTAGTGAGATATCATTAGCCATGCTGAACTACCGACTCCATTTATGTGATTGACGGTTAGGCGGAGATGTCTGGAGGTTTGCATATCTCACATCGGCACGCTACCTGCCGCTAATGGTGCCGATCCCCAGACTACAGCTCCTGAATTAGCATCTGCCAGTCTGGGAGCGCGCTGGGCTAATCAGCCTGGGACAGGGAGGGGAAGGAAAGGGAGGTTTAAATTACATCCCTCTCAGTCTACGGAAGGCACACATAAAAGTGTGACATCCCACCGTTTTATCACAGAACCTGAAGATTGGAGATGGACACTGACAGCATCCCGCTTACTACAGGGACATTGAGAGAACGTCTCCAATTTGGAGGCCTCCTGTGATTTCTTTTATTAATAATAAATGTCCTGTATTTACCAGGTCTAGCAGGCAGGTAACAACATTTTATATATAAAGTCAAAGATAACAATATATATATACTATATATATATATTACTATATATATATTTATAGTATGTATATATATATATATATATATATATATATATATATATATAAATATATACTATATATGTTATGTATAATAAATATATATATATATATATATATATATATATATATATTATATATATAACATATATATTAAATATATAGTCATAGCTGTAGGTGGTTTTATATCTATCTATCTATCTATCTATCTATCTATCTATCTATCTATCTATCTATCTATCTATATATAAATATATATATATGTGTGTGTGTAACTTAACATCTGCAAGAATAAGGGATTGTTGTATCTAATGGTGTCTGTTCATTTGTGGTGAGGGTGGTCGCTGCTCTGCTGTAGTGAGGAAAGCTGAGGAAATTGTAGCCTCCACAATGGATTACAGCAGGAAACCTGAAGAGCTGAGACTCGTGATCAGCTCAGGTGGATGCCAGGAAGCTGGACAAGCTCAGACACAAAATCTTCCAGGAAAAAGGTGTTATAGCTAGCACTGCTATACTGCATGACCTCACAGTAAACCATAATGCCACTTGGAAAAGTCCCCAGAATGGCTAGAGATACACTGTTCTAATGCTTCAAGCATTATTATGATAATCAATACTGGCCAAAACTGCAGAGACCTAAATGAAAGAAAAGAGGCATTTAAAAATGTGCTTGACACCTGCATTAAATAGTGTTTATAATCAACTGTATTTTATTGTATCAACTAACAATAAGTTAAATAATAAGTAATTAGTAAATATAGTGAACAGTAAAGTAATTTATAGTTCATAAATGAGACTAAATGGTAGATTCCATCATTTACACCCAGAAGGCTGAATTCAGATTATTATCAGCATAACATTCAGTAATTTTATTTATGAAAAATTGATTTGTCTCCACTGTAAAGAATTATTATGAATTATGGTTAGTAAGTTGACCTTCAACTTAATTGTATTGGGTTGTCTGTTATTTTTATGACATTAAGATATAATACTTTACTGACAACACAAGTTGGCAGTAAGTTACTATAAAATTTACAGCATTTATTTTTCCAGGATATAGTTAATGCAGATGTTCATTATTTAGTTAACATTCAAGTGCTAAATAATTATACACATTACCATCATTTTTTTGTATTAATGCATAAGTGCATGACAATTAAAATGCAACCCAGAGAATCAGAGACCTTTCACTCAGCTGTAACTGTGCTCTGTGAATCTGTGCCCGGAAGCCCATCATGTTTCCAATCTACTATATTTGGAAAAGCTAGTGATTTTTTTTACATACACGTGCAGTCTTCTGTCTACTACACGACCTGCTGTGGGTCTTGTGGTTTAGACCTCTTTGTACTCATATGTTGTTCGTTCATCTGATCCAAAGTCCAATCCAATACCCTCAGTTAATCACATGTAGTGCCTGTATCTGTGTACATCTTTAACACATTATATTTTGTAGTCTGCACTCCTTTGAAATGCTTTTACTTTTCCGTCTGCAAGATAGCTCCTTTGGAAATAGAGTGCTGAAAGAAATCATATGGTCAGGGGCATTTTGGGTGATTTGTTGGCCGGTGAGCGTATGCCTGATGCCAGAGTATGGCTGTAGTTTTTTTGGCCTGCAGCAGCTGCAGGGCAAGGCCCTGTGATGTATGAAGGGAGGCTGACCTTGGGGAGGACCAAGCTTTCTCTCCACTTCTTCTGTGCCTGCTGGTTCCTTTGTGCTGGCTGCCATCTGAGTACGCTTGTTTTGTCATTTTCTTCTAGTGTTCTTTCTAACAGACTAGCTACTGTTTTCCTGCAGGTCTCAACATGATAAAACCAATACCCAGACACACCCTGATCTATCGGTCTCCTGTTGCTCTTAGCCGTTTCCGAGGCAGCCCAAAGGTTCAGAGTTGTTTTGTGTAGGCGTTTCCCCTGCAGCAGGTTACGATGCACTTGGTTGAAGGAGACAGTGGGCACAGCAGCCTCTTACTTAATTTGAACTGTCACAATTACTCTTTGTTAACACTGTCAGACTGTCCTATACCTAGGCTTTTTTGTCTCTTTAGGTTACACAAGCATCAATTAATGCGTCCAGACAATTCCAGTAAACAGCTGAAAGCAACTTCTTTTAAATTAGGAAAGGAATTGAGTATTGAATGTACATTCGGTGTTAGAAGTTGTCAGTGTTCACTTGCTTTAGTTTTGTAAAATTTACCTTTTATTTGCCAGAATTGTACCTGCAGACTGCCTATTAGGCGAAAATTATTATTATTATTGTTTTTTAATTATTCACTAAAATATTTAAATATTAAACATTTCATTTAAATGTAACATTAGAAATGATAGAACAAATAGAATCCAAGATCAAATTGTGTAGTCTGCTTTCGACTAGCCAATTATCTGACAGTTTCAAAAAAACTTTTTGAAGTTTAACCTCAGAAAGTCTCTGTAAAGGATTTTTTTTTACATCTACATTTTGACAAATGATACCTGTCGGTCTGTCAGAAGTGCACTAATTGAGTCCTATTTAAATCATTAGCTGGCAAAGCAAGCCTGAAGTCCCTGTGGTCCTGAACAAATTACTCGTAGTGTATTTGTGTTCCCCAGAACATATCTGCTGCTGCCGGGCCATCAGTGTCTCATGGGAAGAAGAATATAGTGGTGAATGTATGCTTTTATTACTTCATTTATCTTCAGAGATGAACCTCAGCCTGCTTCTCACTCAGACCGAGTGATTTAAATATATGTGGAAAAAGCAATGAAACTCATGTTGCACTAATACTCATCATATTAGTAACACTACTTGAACACTGCATAAAATGGCAGACGTCAAAACAATGAAGTGAAAAATTGTTTATGTGCTTAATGTAAATGTACTAAATATAAATAAATAAATGTGCTTTAATGAGATAAAAATGACAGGTGTTTGTTATGATAGATGTAAGAACAAGTTAACAATAAGTGTTTTATGAGAAATGTTATTAGTGCTTGGTAAAAATTAATTAATTCACTCATTCACTCATTCATTCATTCATTCATCTTCATTATTGTCGCTTGAACACTGTGAGCAAGGCAGAAATACACACTGGATGGTATGACCAGTTCATTGCAGACCAGCATTTTAACACAGTCAGTCCACCTACCTAGGAACCAGAGAAAGCTCACAGGGGCACAGGTAGAACATGTGCAAATTTGTAACCTGAGCTCTGAGCTGTGAGGCAGAAACACTACCCACCTCACCTACATAAGCCAGCTGGGTTATGAAAATGGTCTTGCCATTTTATGCTCAGACAATTCTTCACTGAGAAAAGAGTGACGGTTAACCCTTATTTATCAATACACTCGTGTCGAAATGGACTTATCTGATATTTTCATTCAGTATGAACAAATGAATTATTTCATTGCCACAAGCCTGATATAAAATTAGTCAGGACGCTGTTGGCTTTCGGTCTGAGACGTTCTTACCTCTGTTGGGATAACCTTACACAGAAGTTTAGAGGTTGAAGATAACACCTTCAAATCTGAGATGTTTATGCACTTGGGGCATAAGGGAAGGGTTTGATAACACTATTTTTAACTTTTCTATGAATATTTTGCCTCAAGTTGACTAGGAAAAAAACCCCCAGAAAACAGAAATACAAAAAAATCTTGAAGTTGAGAACATTCTGAGTTTCTACTTTCTATGAGCCATTAACCACTGCTGTGGAGTGTGACCTGAAAAAGAAATTCAGTGCTGAACATAGGCACAACCAAAAACAGGCACACATTTTTTTGGCCTCTGGGGAAAAAAGTTAAACATGTAAGATCAACAAAGCTATATAATGACAGGTTTATGTTAAACGAATGCTAAGTAGAAATAAATACATAATATTAAAAAACTTATGTCATATTAAGGACATGATATCAGTACAAAAATACTGCATATAATCCAGGTGGAAATTCTGCCCTTAATATTTTGTTTAAAGATTTACTTATTTCAGTGTTTTTACCTAGTGGCTAGCAGGTGTTTGGTATCTCTAATGTAATTCTAGTCAAAATGTATTTTCCATTATATAACCATTACAGTGAGCATAAATAACTTTCAACATTTAACATTCTTTTTTATTTATCTAAGAATCAACATTCATTTTATTTATAACGTTATCAATGCCTGCCCAGCTTTGGCAGAGTTAGTATAAAAAATGCTCCTAGCCTCAACATTGGTAATTTTTCATACTAACCCTGTTGAAATGTTAATGACTTAGATTGTCAGAAAATGGAATTAACAGAATTTATAAAATACATTATGTATAAATATTATAATTAAAAGAAAGACACAAAAAGAATGACATACATAAGGCCATGAAAAATGTAACCATAACAACAACCCTGTAACCATTGTGTACTTATTAATGGACAGAATTAGAAATGTTATCTTATTAAAATAATGATGAGCTGCAGTTACAGGTCTGAGGTAAAGTGAAATAATTCCGACAGCACAGAGAGTGTTAGGATAAGAAAGATAAGACATGTTTAAGTTAAGTGAGTTAAGTTGTTTTTATTTGTCATATATACATTACTTCACAATAAAATTCCTTCTTCACATATCCCATCCTTGGGGGGTTGGGGTCAGAGCGCAGGGTCAGTCGTGATGCAGCACACCTGATGCAGGGTGGGTTGGGGGCCTTGCGCAAGGGCCCAATGGTGGCAGCTTGGCAGTGCTGCAGTTGGAACCCTGATCTTCCGGGCAATGACCCAAAGCCTTAACCACTTGAGCTACCACCGCCCAATCATTATTTTCTTTCTGATTTCTGTAATATTCAGGAATCTTGCCTGGGCATCATTTCTTACACTGTATGTGTTAAAGATCATATACTGTTGCTATTTTATCACAAATGCCAGTACAAGCCCTTTATGATGCTCATACTGACTGAGGAAAATATTATGGCAGAACTCATAACTTTTTAATATTATTTATGTTTGTCTTTTGACATCAGACAATATGCCTAAAGAAGAAAAACATATCAAGGTGTCAGAAAAGTTAGTCTTTTAGTTATTGAAGTCCAGACTTCAACTGCACCTTGTTTTCTGAATGTTGCTTTTATTTTTTGGGTACAATGACTGTATATTGAACTTGTAAGGGTCTCCATCCATCCATTCAACCATCCATTAGCCTACAACATATGTCTTTATACTGAGGGAGGAAACTGGAGGACCCGGAGGAAACCCCTGATGCACAGGGTGAACATGCTAACTCCACAGTATGGCAGAGGTGGGAATCAAGCCCCCAACCCTGGACGTGTGAGGAAAATGCGCTAACCACCAACATCCCCCATGCGGTTATTTGATAGTTTATAAAAGTCGGTGAGGACCAAAATTGAAGGAGGGTGTACTTTCTTGTTCCCATGATTCTGTGTGTGTGTTTGTGTGTGTGTGTGTGTGTGTATACAGTATGTATATATACAGTCCACATGCAACACTGAAAAAAATGATTCATTGAATTTACTCAGTTTTTTTAAGTTAAGTGGTTGCAATCAATTTATTTTAGCTACATTTAAGTAAATAAATTTAGTTCAAAGTCAGTGAACTAAATTTATTTATTTAAATGTAGCTAAAATAAATTGATTGCAACCACTTAAAAAAAATGAGTAAACTCAATGAATCATTTTTTTCAGTGAACCATCTTTTTTAATTTTTTTAATATAGATTTATTAATTTAACATAGATATGTGACTCTTTGCTCTGCCTCAGGCGCTAACATTTACTGTTAAATTTTAATTCAAATTCAAAGTCACTTACTGTCCTGCTTATTACTCTTCTCTGTGCGTCTGATTGCATCAACTTTTTTGTGTTCATTTACCTTGTAGACAACCTGCTGTTGTGACAGAAAACACTGGTGTACAGTCCACAGAGGCAGCATCTGCTTGGCAGCAAAATGCACTAGACAGCTCTGTTTGTTCCTCTGCATTCTCCTGTCTGTGACTTTTTATTTAAAAAGAAAATGAAACGTGCTAGCATTAGTGTGCAAAGAAATATTTCTTTTGTTTTTCCTTTTGTATTTTCTTTTCCCCCAATGGTCATTGTTAAGTCCTAACTGGAGAAGAGATCAGGGAGTTTTCTCTTGAAGGTGTGTTCAGCTAAGTGACACAGCGACAGGCTTCATGTACTTCAGAGAAAGACATATGCAAGCCTTCAACTCTCCAGATGGTACTGTCACTTAATCAGAGGCACACTGTTCTGGGAACTGGGTATGAATGATTAAAATGGTTAAAACTTATAAATAACGATAGATAAAATAAGTTTAATCATGATTAATCTGTTCAACTCAAACTTAGTACTAAACTGAGTTTGTTATTAAAAGGTGCATAAGGCAGAGAAAAAAGAAAGGTTCAAAGGATGCTTGAGACTGGACTTCATGTTGTTGCTATGGTAATGCTGATAGTGATATTAGTAAAGCATCTTATAAGGGAATTTGCCTCTCCTTGGTGTTGATTTTAATATACACCATAATACCTCTTTATTTGGTAGTTAATCCAAGGCAATATGGTCCTTCTCCTGTGATGCTAATTAATATGCTTTATTTATTTATTTTTCTCAATTAATGGGCAAGATTAAATTGCAATTCCAGCTTCTACAGCAGATTTTTTTCAAATGCCAAGGGTCCCCAAATCCAGCAAGGTGAATTAATATGATAATCGGAATGGCTTTGTGAAAGAATATTATCCTGGGGAAATGATTGGAATTTTCCTCAGAAAAGAATCTTGCACGCTCTTATAATTTAGACCTTATGCTCTGGGTATGTTTTTTTCTTGTACATGTTGCTTGATAAAATATTTTTTAAAACACCATGTTTAAAACTATTAACATCTTAGTAAACAGCATATACCTTTATGACATGGCACGTATCTCCAGAGTGAGTGCTACTTAACCCAGGCGTGAACACATGCAAGGCCTGCTCTGCCGCCAGGCTGGGTGAGCAATATGGATATCAGTGTCAGTTATTTTTACCCCATCCTTTTTATAGCCTTAATAAATCTATGAAGGAGGGAATTCTTCATCAGGACTTCCAGACGACATAAATAACAGTGATTAAAGAATAATATAATATACATTAAGCACTCTATCTTGCTGTTTCATGCAGTCTGGCTCTTTTTCTTGAGCCTTAAATAATTTAAAACACTAGCCTCTACCTTTATCACAAATATCCTCCAGTCAGTCAAGGCTGCTGTACATTGTGGCCCCGCAGCAGTTTGATACTGTTTAGAATTGGGAAAGCACTAAATTGCGAGTTTGATTCGAACTAAGGACTTAAGGCTTTTTGATACAAGATTAGATTGAAAGAACCTGGAAGCTGAAGAGATGAGCTCAGCAACAACAGGGGCAGAGTGCTTTAGTGGTCAGGACATTTGCCTCACACCTCTGGGGTTAGTGGTCCAATTACAACCCCCACCCTGTGTGTGTGGAGTTTGCATGTTTTCTTCCATTTACATTTCTGGCACTTGGTAGATGCTCTTAACCAGAGTAATATACATTTTATCTCATTTTATACATCAGAGCAACTAAAGGTCAAGGATGCAGCAGTTTGGTGGACCTTGGACTCAAACTAAGCTACCTCTTTACCACTTTGGGGTGCTTTGGGGGTTTCCACTGGGTATTCCAATTTCCTTCCTCAGTCATGCAGCTTTTCTAAAACTAAATGCATTGTGCATGTATAATTGTTCCCTGTGATTACCCCACCCACAGTGTCCCCCACCTTCTGCACCTTGATTCCTGTGGAATAGGCTCCAGGCTTCCTGTGACACTGTGTAGGGACAGCTGTTCAGGAAATGCATGGATTGATTAGGATGGATTATAATAGTAATAATTTAATCACATGATAAAATTCCAGTAGTTTGCATTGCCTCTTCACAGCTCTAGGGTCCTGGGTTTTACCCTAATCTGTCTGCGCAGAGTCTCACATGTTATCCCTGTGTCTGCATGGATTTCTTCCTGGTTTCTGACTAAAAAGCTGAGGGTAGGTGTATTGGCTACATTAAATTGACCCTAGGTGTGAGTGAGTGTATATGAATTCTCCTAGGTTGAGTCCAGTGTTAGCAGTTACTGGTCACTAAGCAGTTACTGAAAATGTGTGCATGAGAAAGAGAATAATTAGCATTAATCAGAAGAGCAGCATTTAATTAATAAGCCGCACACATACCAGTGACCAGGTTCCATATCTATATGATATAGTGCTTGTGATAGCTTGAAACATGAGTGCACACAAAAGCTAAACATGTACACAAGAATTTTGAGTGAAGCTGTACCTCTTACTACATCACCATGTAGCCGTAGGGCTTTTCATCGCTGACAATCTAGACAGGGAATTCAGAGAAAGTGAAAAATGCAGAGAGATCTGAGACTGTGTTTCTCTAAAAGAGAAAGTGTGTGTGTCAGTTTCATTGTTTTTCCTTTTCATTCTGGTCTCAATTGTGTCATGCCCACTCACACATGAGAGTTTTGTATTATTGTACACTAAAAAAATGTTTTACCTATGCTACAGTTTAATCCTGGTGTCTAGGAAAGATGTCTAGGAAGTTCTAGTAGTAAGTACTCAAAGTAAAACCCACGATGATTCATAAAAAGTTTAATGATGGTGACACAATTAAGTCAGCTATGAAGAGCCTAGGCGAGTTTGCATACTGCTAATAGGGTGACAGAGGTTAGCATATTTTTGTGTTATTAGCCATATTCTTTGGTTGGAGAAATATTTCACAAACATTGAATATTTTCTCTATTCTTTTTAATGACGTATATTCCATTTCATCAACAAATTCCAACATAACAGATGGAGTGCCATTGGTAACAGCACTGTGGAATGTGTGCCAGAGAAAGTGACTTGATTGTTTGCTGTGGCTGATAAGCGCTAGTTACTGATTCAGTCTCTAATTGACAGAGTATTGTGAGCATGGCAGTCTGCAGCTGGCTGGCTGTCACTCAGAAAAAGCAGTGATTCCATTTTTTCTAAGCTGTTAATTAGATAATCACCTATTATATATTTGTCAGTCACAAAAAAAAGAGATTTTTACAAGGATGTAACTCATCTTTAAACTTTTAACTCAGTCTGATATCAAACTACACTGTAATGAAATTTAACAGTATTTATATTTAACAGCAAGTTTGCAGGATTGTAATATAAATGATTGGGTGTGACGAGCAGTGCATTGATTTACAGTATTATACCAGAAAACACAATGCATATTGGGATATCTAATGTTGAGAATGTTTGTCATGTGAAAATGAATGGATTGTATTTGTGGTCTTTATTTTAGGTGACTGCAAAGCTTCGGTAAGGTTAGGTTTATTTGATATAAAGACTTCACCTTCACACTTAACTCTTTGTGTGTGGATTAATGAAACTGTAGAAGAGGCAGAATCAGTGCAAGCTTGTTGAGACAAGTAGGGGCTAAATGGTTAAGGCTTTAAGATGCAACTCAGGTCATGAGTTCAAATCTCAGCATTGCCAAGCTGCCATGGTTTGTTGGGTTCTTTAGCAAGCCCCTTCTTGACCTTCAGGTGTTCAGTTGTATCCTGCCTCAATTGTAAGTCAAGTCAAATAAACACCAGGTAAATTAGAAATGTAGTGGGTCATATTTTCTTAATATTATGAGAAACATCCTGTGTGACATAAATATGGTAATTATCTGTAAATACATCACAGTACTTTACTGTAAATATATTTTACAATTGTTTAAATATATAGTTTATATAATTTACTAGTAACTAACTGCTGTTTCAAAGGAGAGCTGATTGCTTAACATATTGAGTATCATCATTAAAGCATCATTCAGCATGAAAAGCTTGAAAGAAAGAAAGTTCAGTAATTCAGATTCATCCACAAAAAGAGGATCCTTATCAGGTCAATAAAGATTGAAAGAGTTGTTGAGCTTAGTGATGATGTCAATGTCGTGTAATCGTAGTGAAATTTGTTTATAGCCAAACTTTAGCATTTCAATTCTGGAGATTTGTTTAGGTTTCAAACTTAATAAATGTTAGGTTCATTTGTGAAGATAATCTCATTGAACAAAACATCTAAGAATTGTACATTTAGGGCTTTCTTTTCTAATGGAAAAATCTTTCTTTTTTGTTGAGGGAATCAGGATGATGCTAACTTATGGGTTGGTCTACAAAAATACTTAATTCCTGCTGCACTCTTTTGCCCCTAGTGAACAGTTCCTTGAAATGGACTAGCATCCCATATGAGGTGAAGTCTCCTGCCTTGTGTCCACTGTTACCGGTATGGACTGTATACTGGTAACACTAGATATATTGTGATAAATGAAATGGAGTATGCACAGTGGCTGCATCATTTCTCCAGGGTCCATGGGCTTCATTTACTATGTCTCTATTCTGTGTGGTTTCCTCTCACCTCCTAAGAAATATTCTGGTAGGTGGATTTACTACTGTATTCATCTCTAAGCAGTTATCTCATCCAGGATATATTCCAGGCTAAAGTTGTTCCTGATGGTGTTAATGATGAATGAGTGTGCATGCACATTTGTGTAGTGCCAATATAACTCAGAGAGTATGGGGTAGATAATCGGTAATCAGTTTGATTGCCTCATTAATAATTGTTACACTAGGATAGACCATACACAACTGAGGAAAGTGGGAGTGCCAAGCTAACCTCAGTAGAATAATAAATAGTTTTTATTCAGGAATAAAATAACACATCAAAATAACCCAAGATCATGCAGTATTTGCAGAGCTTTAATTATACAAATAAAACAAAATGCGAATAATTTGTAAACAAATTGTGTTAATGCTTTGGCTAAATAACATTAAGAAATCAGTATTTGGTGGAATAACCCTGATTTGCATGCGTTTTGGCTCCATGCTCTCCACCAGTTTTTCACATTGCTGTTGGGGAACTTTATACCACTCTTTTTGCAAAAAAGCAAACAGCTCAGCTTTGCTTGATGGTTTGTGATCATCCATCTTCCTCTTGATGACACTCCAGAGCTTTTCAATAGGGTTTAAATCTGGAGATTGGGCAGTGGTCTCTTTTTTTTCCAGAGCTGTATATATAAAAAGTTAGAGTTTATTGTAGTTATGAAACAAATATATTAATTCAGTGCTGCCATCTTACTCATTACTTATTTACAATTCGTTGATATTGATCATTTTCATTGATAAATTAGGAAAATCTCACTGTATTTCGTTATTTGTTTTTATGTTAAATATTTTGAACAGTTGTGGGTTTATATTTCATTTTGTGAAACTTCCATGAGATAAGTTCCATTTATCTTTATAAACTCTCTTGAAGTACTTGAGTTTAAACCACCTCTGTGCTGAAGAATTTCCTGCGCTGAGAAAATGTACAGTACCATGACCATTACAAAGCTCTGACACCTGGACTCCTGCCATAAATATTACATAAACTCTTCCAACAAAAAAGAACACCACATCAAAGATAACGATATTCTTGGTTCAACCACAAAATGCCCATTAGGCATTTTGAGTTGGAAGTGAGCTGTGCAGATCTTTAAAATTATACATGGATCCACACCTTCTGACCAGTTGAAACTTCGACCACGCTGTGATATAATAAAAGATAATCATTTTGCCATGGATCTGTTCATCTGAGTTCTAGTTATCATGCTCTCCACAGTGATGTTTGAAGCTGTTCAAGTCTTGTGGTGGATTTAAGGAGACTGAATCTAATTAGTTATGTTTGAAATGAGTAATTAAAGGCTTGGCCCACTGCATCCCTAAGGGGATGAGGAGGGATAATTCCATTTTGGTTTGACTTTTTACTGAAACTGAAATCAATATTTGGCCACTTCTACAAGAACATGTCATTTATTTTTGGTTATACAACACATAGGTACATTGTATACTATGCAATCAGTCTGAGCAGTGATTCTTTGTCTATAGGATTATGATTGTTGTCTCTATTATTATTAAAGATGCTAGAAGATGCAAGCATTCATTTAAAGAAGTTTCGTTAGTTTTCATATTATTACTCTGGAACATAATGACACTAGAGGCTACAGTCCCAATGGAGGCCTCACCAAGCAGGTGCACAATATAACACCCTATACCATCCCGTTAACTTGATTCTTAAAAGTGCACATGACCATTACCCCAGGGATTCTGAGTCTGACCAGTACTCTTGTGCCTGAAAGGATCTCTCAATTGAAACACCTCCCCTCAGTTTCTTCCTTAAGCTACCTTTAATTTCCCAATCCCACCCTTTACAGATGGACGTAATAACTGACTGGTTGATTTCAGGGTCTTCCTTATTCACTGCATGCAGCATTGAGATAAAGAATAAAGGATTGTTCTGTTAAGCTGTGGCAGCCCAGCGACCCGGCAACAATTTTACATTACCTCAATGTGAAAATCTCCTCATCTGCTTTAATTACCACCTAATCACTCATGTCAGGATCCAGAGGGACTAACACCCTGCTCCCTCTTTTTGGCTGTGGAAAATTCTGTCTGAAATGTTTAAGGTGTGTGAATTGTCTTTGGGTTTGGTGCATTCAAGAACCTCAATTTAAAGGTTGCACACGATTTTAAAAGCGTTATATTGACTACTGTTATTATGTGTTATAGAAGGATTTCATATTGCAGCTAGAAAGCATTTATATGAGGAAATGCATAGTCAATTGTTTGTAAGTAATTTGTTGTAAAAGTCAATATCTCAACATAAGATGTATAAAATAAATGATATAATGCCTTTATATGTGTGCATTCAGAACCTCAATTTTCTGCTCCTTTTACACGAGCTGTTTGTAGGGCAGCTGGATTTGTAATAACACAAGAGCAAGCGGTTATTATTATTATTATTATTATTATTATTATTATTATTATTATTATTATTATTATTATTATTATTATTATTATTATTATTCACTATTCACTATTCACTATTCACTATATTACGTTGAAATTCTTGTTTTTTATAGGATGCCATTTGAGGCCAACAATAAATACATAAATATGACACTATTAATTAAGTATTGTCCCTGTCAAGTCCACGAACTCGAAGACATCAGAGACACAATCTTAATCAGATACTCTGCTTATCCTGAGGACTGAACTGAATTAATTTGGGCTGTAAGCATTTCACAGTGCTAAATCCCCTTATCCTTGTCTATGGCCACATTTCTTTACAGGAGAACACATCAATCAACCAAAATTTTGGAATTATTTAATAATTTTAACATTTCATCATTTTTCAAATTTTGAGATTTCAGAAAATTAAATTAAATGTTATAAAATAGCAAAATATCCCATGCACACTTCAGTAATATGTTGCCAATTTACTAGACTATTATAAGATTTTTCTTTCAAAGCTTGCCTACTTGACATTCATACGTCATCAAAACATTTTGTCTTTTCATTTTTACATTGACTCATGTCTTTAAGTTATACAGTATTACACTTTTTATTATTTTCTGACATTAATTCAAATGCTTGTTTTTAAAGTCTAAAGTCTAGATGGAATTAAAAACAAACAAAAAAAAAACAGCCTTGGGTGCATCTACTGAAAAACAACAACAAAAAACAAATATCTGGCAAACCTCAGAGATGTGAACTACACATGGGTAATTTATAAAATTTGTATTGCATACCCCGAAAATCAGCAGATGCTTAGCCCATCTCTAAATATGAGTAAATTTCACCATGTAAAAACTGGTGTAACTTTTGCACTCAATTCACAAACTAGCCTGTTGTTTCCTCTCATTCCTGTATCTCTCAAGTGCAGCACAATGGCATACAGGCTTGTTTATCTGTCTAAAGCAACCTTTAGCATCATGAAAACAACATTTGAGAGTTTGAAGGTAATGCATAACTCTTCTGAATGGAAAAGGTAAACTTATTAACAAAGATTTCCAGTGATATCTGGAACAGTTAGGGATGATTATGGTGAGTTTTTGTAACTCAAAAAATACTGTGGTTTTATGCATTTATTTTTTGTTCCTTAAGATAATTTAGTAATGTTTTTAAAAACTCAGCCCATACTGTACTCACACCATACTGTACTATACAGTATGCATGCTACAGCATACAGTATGCTGTACTATACAGTATGTATGAGTAATGTGTGATCCCCTGGACTAATGTGATAACATTTTCAATAGCCTGAAAATTGACATCTCTTTCATTTACTTTCATTAGCTCTCCAAGGAAAGCTTCATGTACAATTCACTGACCGAAAGATCACATTTTACAGAGGAGTAGAGGTTTTCCTGATGATATAAGGTAAACATCGCCGTAGCTGTTATAATTTAAGAAGGGTTCTGTTAGACAAATTAGAATCAGACAAATCAGAATTCAAATCAAAAGAGCATCCCAATTAATTCTGTATCTTTACTGTTTCTCATACAAATACCCCCTCCTTTTCAGAGTAGAACTGATTGGAGGAGACACTCCCATCCCCATCACTACAGCCCAGCTCCTGCACTTGTACAGAGCCCAAACGGAAATGGCTACAACCACGGCCTTTGTTTAATTGGGGGTTTGGAAATGCTCGGCTCTCGTTAGACTCGCCATGCAGGATCTAATCTGGTAACAAATTACACACGTAGCAAAGCAATGAATTTCAATCACCTTTCCTGCCTGTTCTACAGATTGGTTGTGCGTCAATCTGCAACTACGCCCATCCAGACATTTCATAAGGTGTGAATGCTCAGTGGAGGGACATCATTCATGGACCTTTTATTAATCAATCATGAAATAAATAATAATGCAAAACCAGCCTAGAAAGATGCAGGGTTTGCTTCATGAAATTGCGAGGTGAATTAAGGTGAGGTAGAGTAGAGAAGATTAGAGAACAAAGTACTTCATTAAAATTTCCCAAGGGGAAATTTGGTGTAAAAAAACAGCTACAACACAAGAGCAAGAGGGAGGACTAGGAGCACAAGATGTGAAGAAAGTGTTCAATAATCTCACAAAATAGCTGTACAAAAATAGTTTATTTTGGAAGGTTAGAACTGTATTTTAGGTGTGTGTGATGAGCAGTTTTGAAAGTGTGTGTATAAAATAAATATACAGTGGATATAATTAAAGTCATAAATAAAGAGGCAGTGCATGTGAAGTCTATATAGAGACAGGTAAAGAATGAGGTATATATAAGAAGAAGAAGAAGAAGAAGAAGAAGAAGAAGAAGAAGAATTCAGCAGTTTATTTTAGTACATAGTGTTAATATTTCATCTGAGTTAATAATAGTAGATGATGATACAAGCTTTTATTGGGTGCTGTTGAGTTTCCTTTACAGTGCCTGTACTGTATTGTGGGTGACAAAGTGAAAGGTCATGTAGTTCATTGTTTTGTTGATAATTATCGCTGTACAGAGGAAAGAAAAAAAAAAAAGACTTGTGAAAGGTCACGATTGCATGCCCATTGTCTACTCTGTCTGCTACATGTGTATTTGTTTTTCATTTTGTTATATACAGGGCACCTCACTGTTTAAACCTGGAATAAATTTGATATTATTAAATATAATATATTGAAGATATTGAAACTACTGTTTAACATAACCATGCACAGGTTTTTTTTTTTTAGAGTCAGGATTCAGTCCATTGCTCATTCTTCAAGCGTTATTAGTTTTGATTAACTCCCCTCATTGCATTAAGCGCAATCAGATATTGAGTCGGAATAGAGTTAATGTGAGCGAAATTAATATTGCTGGCTTGCGGCTGTCTTCAGACCATGTTGCTAATGAGAAACAATGTGACCCTCACACCAGTCCTCAGCTCTGTCAGTGGCCTTTTCCTCCACCATTACAGCCGTTACAGCACTTCCTTTCTTTATTATCTTTATTAGGCTTGGTCCAACATCATCAATTTTTTATTTTGGATTAACAAGAATTTTACATGTAGGTTAGAATGTAACCGTGGATTTTGAGTGTCTGTTTGTGTATGTGTGTATGAGAGAGAGAGAGAGAGAGAGAGAGAGAGAGATGAAGGAGAGAGATGAGAGATGCAGCACTGTAACTTTTGGGCATATACTGCCTCAGAACAGTGGTAAGTGGTTCCTCTGAGGTGATAAATTCTGATCTCTTCAGCAATGGCACAGCGCTTTCTAATTCATCTGACTTTTAGGGATGTTCCTCCATAATGAGAATTCTGCAGGCTACCCATTGTCACAGTATGAGAACATTGTCTCTCGTTTTATTTATTCATGTCATGATGAGTGGATGCCCTGGCTTGTGCCACATTGTATTTCTCACTCGGCTTCATGTTGACGCTGCTATTCAAAAAAGGAACACCATAATGTAGCTTAATGCACCTTTCCTCACACAGCCTGACATCCCAGTAGCCCAGCAGTGCCAGAACCCACTGTGCTTTAAGCTTTCAAAATATTTCTTTCTGTATAGAGCTTAGGTTGTAATGGCTGACCTGCGCTTGAGGGACCTAAGCCTGAAGGAAATCGGTCACTCTACTTTTAATGAGAGCAGATCAGATCAATCGTCTCTGCTTTTTGCTCTGTCTGCCTGACAGCATGTCTCAGTAGAGATTAGCTGCTTGCCAATGTTTCCAGAAAGATGCTGGGATGTCTTATTTACTGTGCTTTTCTTTTTCTGCAGTCTAAATCCTTATTTTATAACTACTCCAACCCATAGTCTTGGTTCTGGTCACTTGCTCATAAGCATGCTTTGGGTTCTTTGCTCTACCAAAATGGACATTATTTCTCTTCATTCACACCGTTTTAGTAGTGACTTTATCTTGGTGATTGGTCATAGTGGATCTGGGGCCTACCCCAGGGTGTGAGGTGGGAATCCATGCTGGACCTCCAGTCCAATTAAAATGCACGATTCACAGACTGATTCACAAATAAGACCAGTTTATCTTAGCCAACAAACCTACTGGCTCTTAATGCTTTTGAGGAGAATCCAGAGGAGTTCCATATGGACATGCTTCACTAGATCATACAGAGAAACTCAACACAGAATAAACCCAGTGCTCAGGATTGGACTGAGGAACCCTGGAGCCATGGACAGTAATTCTGACACAGGTATATGAAATTGACATATTTTGTAATTAGATTTAATGATTTAAGAAACGCTTAGAATTTTGTATCAGAATGCTTACGTGTTTTGAGTGCTGACATCGTGTACTAACACTCATGAAGTTCTGCTGAAGTATGCAATCAAACTGAAACTGTCTGCCTACACCTTAGCTTTTTGTTTCTGAACAGTTCATGAACAGCACAGCAGTTTTTTGTTTGTTTTTTTCTGAACAGTTCATGAACAGCACAGCAGCTTCTTGTTTTTTTTGTGAACAGTTCATGAACAGCACAGCAGCTTCTTTTTTTTTCTGAACAGTTCATAAACAGCACAGCAGCTTCTTGTTTTTTTCTGAACAGTTCATGAACAGCACAGCAGCTTTCGATTGTGAACAGTTCATGAACAGCACAGCAGCTTCTTTTTCTGAACAGTTCATGAACAGCACAGCAGCTTCTTTTTTCTGAACAGTTCATGATCAGCACAGCAACTTCTTTTTTCTGAACAGTTCATGAACAGCACAGCAGCTTCTTGGTTTCTTCTGAACAGTTCATGAACAGCACAGCAGCTTCTTTTTCTGAACAGTTCATGAACAGCACAGCAGCTTTCGATTGTGAATAGTTCATGAACAGCACAGCAGCTTTCGATTGTGAATAGTTCATGAACAGCACAGCAGCTTCTTTTTTCTGAACAGTTCATGAACAGCACAGCAGCTTCTCTTTTTCTGAACAGTTCATAAACAGCACAGCAGCTTTCAATTGTGAACAGTTCATAAACAGCACAGCAGCTTTCGATTGTGAACAGTTCATGAACAGCACAGCAGCTTTCAATTGTGAACAGTTCATGAACAGCACAGCAGCTTTCAATTGTGAACAGTTCATGAACAGCACAGCAGCTCCTTTTTCTGAACAGTTCATGAACAGCACAGCAACTTCTTTTTTCTGAACAGTTCATGAACAGCACAGCAACTTTTTTTTCCTGAACAGTTCATGAACAGCACAGCAGCTTCTTGGTTTTTTCTGAACAGTTCATGAACAGCACAGCAACTTCTTTTTTCTGAACAGTTCATGAACAGCACAGCAGCTTCTTGGTTTTTTCTGAACAGTTCATGAACAGCACAGCAGCTTCTTTTTTCTGAACAGTTCATGAACAGCACAGCAGCTTCTTTTTTCTGAACAGTTCATAAACAGCACAGCAGCTTTCGATTGTGAACAGTTCATAAACAGCACAGCAGCTTTCGATTGTGAACAGTTCATGAACAGCACAGCAGCTTTCAACTGTAAACAGTTCATGAACAGCACAGCAGCTTTCGATTGCAAACAGTTCATGAACAGCACAGCAGCTTTCGATTGCAAACAGTTCATGAACAGCACAGCAGCTTTCGATTGTGAACAGTTCATGAACAGCACCGCAGCTTTCGATTGCAAACAGTTCATGAACAGCACAGCAGCTTTCGATTGCAAACAGTTCATGAACAGCACAGCAGCTTCTTTATTCTGAACAGTTCATAAACAGCACAGCAGCTTTCGATTGTGAACAGTTCATGAACAGCACAGCAGCTTTCAATTGTGAACAGTTCATGAACAGCACAGCAGCTTTCGATTGCAAACAGTTCATGAACAGCACAGCAGCTTTCGATTGCAAACAGTTCATGAACAGCACAGCAGCTTTCGATTGTGAACAGTTCATGAACAGCACCGCAGCTTTTGATTGCGAACAGTTCATGGACAGCACAGTAGCTTTTGATTGCGAACAGTTCATGAACAGCACAGAAGCTTTTGATTATGAACAGTTCATGAACAGCACAGCAGCTTTCAATTATGAACAGTTCATGAACAGCACAGCAGCTTTCAATTGTGAACAGTTCATGAACAGCACAGCAGCTTTCAATTATGAACAGTTCATGAACAGCACAACAGCTTTCAGTTGTGAACAGTTCATGAACAGCACAGCAGCTTTCGATTGTGAACAGTTCATGAACAGCACCGCAGCTTTTGATTGCGAACAGTTCATGGACAGCACAGTAGCTTTTGATTGCGAACAGTTCATGAACAGCACAGAAGCTTTTGATTATGAACAGTTCATGAACAGCACAGCAGCTTTCAATTATGAACAGTTCATGAACAGCACAGCAGCTTTCAATTGTGAACAGTTCATGAACAGCACAGCAGCTTTCAATTGTGAACAGTTCATGAACAGCACAGCAGCTTTCAATTATGAACAGTTCATGAACAGCACAGCAGCTTTCAATTATGAACAGTTCATAAACAGCACAGCAGCTTTCAGTTGTGAACAGTTCATGAACAGCACAGCAGTTTTCGATTGCAAACAGTTCATGAACAGAACAGCAGCTTTCGATTGTGAACAGTTCATGAACAGCACCGCAGCTTTTGATTGCGAACAGTTCATGAAGAGCACAGCAGCTTTTGATTGCGAACAGTTCATGAACAGCACAACAGCTTTTGATTATGAACAGTTCATGAACAGCACAGCAGCTTTCGATTTGTGAACGGTTCACGAACAGCACAGCAGCTTTCGATTTGTGAACAGTTCATGAACAGCACAACAGCTTTCGATTGTGAACGGTTCACGAACAGCACAGCAGCTTTCGATTGTGAACAGTTCATGAACAGCACCGCAGCTTTTGATTGCGAACAGTTCATGAAGAGCACAGCAGCTTGTTTCAGAACAAATTATTAACTTCACAGCAGCCTCTGGTTGTGGGCAGCACAGGAATTTGTTTCTGAACAGTGCAGCAGCTTCTGTTTAAGAACATGAACAGCATGCAAGGGGAAGAAATGGAAAGTTTTAGTGTGTTGACTGACTTCTTTCAGCCAGAATACTGTATTAAACTGTACCTGATAGTAAAGAATACCATGCTTAAAAATTTGACACAATATCTAATGGCATTTATTTCGTCATCATACCTCTTGCTCCTACCAACACACAAGAGGAAAACACAACAGCAGCTTAATACATGTGGTAAAAAAATAAACCCTGCAAAGACCTTTTTATGATCTAGAAAGAACCATGAGTATGACAGTCCATCAGATGCAAGATTGAAAGCCTGATCTTTCTTCTTTCCTTTTTGACCTGCTGATCCTCCTTTTCCTTCTGCTAGCTTTTTCTTGAGGGGAATCAGTAAATCAATCAATTACTTGACCGGACCAGTGAAAGAGAAAAGACGCCTGTAAGCCCCACTTGACATGTCAGGTTCAATCCCTGATAAACTCAGTGCTTATCAATTCTGGGTCAAGCAGAATTGTTGTAAGTATATCAGAAGTTCTTAAAGTGTATGAAGTAACTCTAAAACATGAAAACATCTGTAATGTTATAACATTATGCCTGATGTAGTAGGTTCACATGTGAATCCTATCGTTGCTGATTATTCACTAAAGAAACTAATTTTAATTCAAGCTTCTGGTTTCTATCAAAATACAACGTAAGCTATTAGATTTCTAAATATAGACCCTGTGTGCCTGTGATCTTACAAATTCAACAAGCAGAGGTAGCACAGCCCTCACATCTCATACACTATGCCAAACATACAGTGTACTGGGTGGTTTAACATTTATTTATCATTGAGTTTTCAAATTCACACATCCACACAAACACAGTCTGTACCTTCTATCCTAAAATACAAATGGTTTGATTTTGTTGTGTATATTCCAAGTCTTCAGGGGCTAGAATTTAAGTTGACTGAATAAATTTGCAGTTATAGTAGATATGTGCATAGCCTCTCTGGAGCACTCAAATTTCTACTCTCTTTAAAGAATCTTATTTTAGAGCAGAGATATGGCATGTTCACTGTTATTCGGTCTAATAGATTTCATTGATGAAGCATGGCCATGCTCTATTACTAAACACTGGATCTTCTCTATAGCAGCATATTATGGAGAATGTAAGTGACCTTTCACTACTGAAGTGCTCCATAATAACACTCTGGAGTCAGTCTATCTTACTTAAGTATAATGGGGTTTTATGTCTTCTTCCCCCCCTTTTAGAATTACTTTGGATTGAATGTTTCATGGTAAAACTTAGGAAGAGAAATAAAATGGTCTTTACATCGTCTGAAATCGTAGATCATATAATGATTTATATGCATTAGTTAGGTCTTATTGCTGCCACTGCTGGCTTACAAATGCAAATGTGACTGTTAGAGCAATCACAGGTAATCAAACTCATTAATTCAGAGCAACTGAACTGCCACTTTTGACTAAATATGCTTTCAACATTTAAAGTGAGAAAAAGGTCAGAATCTAAGTGTCGCCCATTTAGTTGTGGATCACAGTAAAATGACAAATTCATCAAATGAGAGAAGACGTTTTTGGTGAATGCAGACATAATAGTAAATTTTGCACATGATGTCTTATTAAAATGTGTTCTGCTCTGCTTTGAAAATATTAGAATTTTCTTTCTGTCAAAATATAAAAAAGAGAGCAAAAAAGCTTATCTTGTTACATGAAATCACACTCACAATGTGTTCTTCTATTTCGAGCTTGTAATCAAGCAATACATTTGTATTTCTCTTAGAATCAGAATCAGCTTTGTTGCCAAGTACTGTAGGTTTTACATGTACAAGGAATTTGCCTTGGTGCACAACAATCAAAATATAAATATCAAAGAAAAAATTTAGCAAGTGGAAATTTTAACTGTGTAACAGTGCAGTATAATACTGTATAAAAAGTGAACCAGTGCAAACATTAAATTACCAATGAAAACTTGATGTTGGAGCGTTTCCATTTTTCATGACCAAGGCCAAGGAAGAGATATAAAAGGCATGTGTCTGTATGCACTGATGTGTTGTGTATGTGGTCATGACTGTGCAGTATTTCATATAGCTGTACATCTCCTGAAGTGGCTTTGTATTTACTGGCACTGATCTTCTCTCTCTCCTCCATTCTGCTCTTTAATTACTCTGGCTCATCGATCTCTCCTCAGTGTAGTCCACGATCTTGGCGCTGTCCCGTCCACTGGAGCGCCAGGCCGCCTGCCTTAATGAACCAGTGTTTAACTGCCTTCAGCTCCAGGGTCACTGCTATATAGGATCAAACTGCGGCAGTCATCAGTACTGGTTTCTGCAAAGTGCAGTGTTACAATATGTTTTGGGTATAAAATAATAAGAATCTATTCACAGGGGAAACAAGTAAATAATAAACCAAACTGAGGGTAATGCACATGCTGTGAGCAATTAAACATTACACAGGGCAAAGAGACTTCAAATATTAAAGTGCTACGGAGAAATACAGTAGATTGTTGAAATTCAAGTTTAGAATATGTTCCTGGATCTGGTTCTTTCTTGTTTTTTTCCCTACTTATTTAAAAACAGGTTTGGGGTATTGTAGGGTATTTTTTTATGAGAGTATTTGGGTATTGAAGCTGTTTTTAATGTTTGCAGGGCAGTCAGGTGCACTCCGAAGTGCAAGTTCAAGAGAAAGCAATGAGAAAAGAGGTAATATTCAATTTATCTTATTTGTGGCATCATTATTTGGTGGGTTAGGGCTTTCATTTTTTAAACTGTCTAATTTTATTGTCATATAGTTTCGCTTGCAAATAAATGAATAAAGTAGAAAAAAAATATCTGCTTGTAAAATGTCTCAAAACATGTTTAGTACTATTAAGCTTCTTTCACAGTGAGTCCATAGTAAGAAATTTTATTTCTTGTAAGTTACAATTATCTGCCAAATAAATATGACACTTTCTACCTTTAAATTAGTAAAAAATATATATATATATATATATTTATATATAAAAAAAGATAATTATTAGATAAATTAAATTTTAATTTCTATGCTAGGATTTTTAAGATAACTGAATATGAATAATTTGGTAGAAAACCTGGTAAACAACAAAGAGGAAAAAAGAAATAAGGGGAATTAAGAAAATAATGGGTTGAGAGGCTGCATTGGATTGCAATGGACTGGAAGCCCTGGTCTTCCTTCTTCTTCTGGAAGCCTGAAACATGGTGCATTTGCTAAACTAGTAATGAGTGATTGGTCAAAACCCAGAAGTTTATGCAAGAATGTCAGTCCTCAATATGACACCCAGGCATAATGGGTCTATCCGTATTTAATGGAGCAACATGGAGCACCTAATAGTCAGATGTTCTTCTCTACTATAGAATATTACAGCTAGTATTTCATCCTCCTCAGCAATCCTCCATTTAAACATTCATAAGAATACACCATAATGAAGAAGCTCTGTATCTGGAAGAATCCATTTGTGCTGCTATATTCAGCATTTATACAGTATGACAGACCTGAGCATTTTTTTTAAGAAGCACCCTTTGAACTCATAAATTCATGATGTCTTAGCGCAGAGGGTAATCTAAGCAGGGGTACAAGCAGCAGGAGATGGGAGCAACATTAAAGGAAAGAAGAACCCTGGCCCACTTTTAATGAGGAACTCTGATAAGTTAAAGTCCTTAGACTCTTTGAAGCAGTGTGAGGGATGGACAAGTCCCATCAACTCAACACCCAAAGGCCTTGGCAGAGAGTGGAGTATATGTGTGAGTGACACAACTGTCATAGCTAGCAGGAAGAATCTGTATCTTTCTCTTATTTTTTCTCCTCTCTGTCTCACTCTACTGCTCTCTTTATCTCTTCATAGCTAAGGATTTCTGGGAATTTCTCTTTCGTCTTGGAGAAGGACAGGGGCTCTAGGGAGAAATAAGAGATCATTAGGAGGACTGATCTTTACCCAGACTGCCTGTCCTGTGAGACCAGTGTGGAGATGAAGGGTTGAATAATGAATATGTCACAACTGGAGAGAGACAAGGGAAAAAGAGGTGAAAATGATGAAGAGCTGGCCAAGACTGAATAAAATTGGATCCAAATTCTTCCAATAAGGTCTCTATCTCTGGTGAGGTTAAAGTCCTGCCTTGCTGAGGAAATCTGATATGAGATAAGGATTTCTCTCTCTCTCTCTCTCTCTCTCTCTCAGCAAACAGTAAACCCAAAATCTGGTTCAAAATCATGTCCAGTTTAGCCCCAAGTCAGAAATAGTTTCAATGACTTTTTATCTTCAGGAGAAGTGGATTGCGCTGGTTTACTATTTTTAATCAGCTAAATGTTACCAAGCTAATTGACAGCACTGTGTCAGTATAAAAGGAGCTGATGAGGAGATGATTAATATGTCCTCACATGCAATCCATAGCTGCCACCCACTCCTGTGTTACACATTTACAATTGAAAGGTTACATACTGAAATGTGTATTTGGCTCCGTTTCCATTAGCATTGTGTAGTTCACTATCATACGTGGACCACATTGTCCAACGTCTAGTGTTTACGTGAAAGTCATCACTTTTTAACACAACTACAGACAGTTCTCTATTACCTTCTGTCATCCTCAGTAGTATAACCAGTCACATTTTTTAGCCTTCATTTTCACTCAGGCTTTATCTTACACCTGCTCATCATGGGCTGTTCAGCACTCTTGATTCATAATAACAGCTTTAGAAAGAGGTCTAGCTTGTATTGACCTGGGCAATCTTGTGCTTTCTCAGTGTCAGTAGAGGTTCAGTACAGTTAAGTATACTATATGGTATATGCTGCATCTGGGTAAGAGGCATATTTCAGTGAAGACAGGCACCATTAGAGATATTCAGGCAGTCATTCAAACGAGGCCAGATTAGAAAACTGGGTGTTTAGTATTCATAATCCATTTTAAGGACGTTTATTCATTTTAATTCAATATGATTTATATAGTGCATTTAACAATGGATATTGCCATAAAGCAGCTTGGCAGAAATATATAAATCCAGGAAATAAATGACAATTTTTTTTATTGTTCCCTAATGAGCAAGCCAGGGGTGAAAGTGGCAAAGAAAACTCCCTGAGACAACATGAGGAAGAAACCTGTAGAGGAACCAGATTCAAAAGTGAACTCATCCTCATCTGGGTGACACAGAATAGCGTGATTCTAAAATTATTTCCCATCTACAATATAACTGTACTATATGGTCAGAAAGTGAAATTGAATAACCAGGAGATTCATTCTAGTATAACTTGAAGTCTGTCTTGTTGAAGTTTCAACTATTCATTAATGGATACTTGAGTGCAAAACAGTTCAGTGACCTACTTATAGTGCAAAAAGGTTCATAGCAATTACAGTCTAAAGAAGAAACCAGCATCATAGTCTCTAGATAGCACTATCCACAGAAATTTTATGTATCTTCAGGCTGTATATGTACCATCTCAGAGTGATAAGAACTTCAACTAGAAGTTGGATAGCAGGATGAATTAAGCAGATACAGAGAACAGAAAGGGGCTTACTGGTATCTCTGGAGTAGCTAGTGTTCTTTGAGAGAGAGAGAGAGAGAGAGAGAGATTATTAAGTATGCTTATTATCACATAATGGTTAAGTACAATATGCATTGTGTGCAGAATGCAAGCAGGGACTCCAGCAAGACTAGCTGTAACAGCATAACTAAAAGAGAGAGCCAGAATTTATAATGTTTTCCACAGCATACAAAAATAACTTCTAAAGTCTGACATACTATATATGTCTCTATAAGAAGACCATGGCCATCCATAGGAAATATAAGGAAATCTCTTTCATTATCTTTATAGTTTGTCTTCGATAGCTATGAGATCAAATGAATGGAAAAGGAGGTTTCTGTGTCTCCAGTCACTTAAAAAGTAATTAAAATGTATACAGTTTAAACTTTTCCTAATAACTTTAAGAGAAATGTTTGCAAGAGAAATATGTATAAGATTTTCCTCAGAGAAAGTTTTGAAAGATGAAAATGTCTACCTGTGAATGTTTTGTGTGTGGACTCATTAATACAGGTGCTTGTACTGTATATTGAACTGATGTGCTCATTTATATGTGCTTGTATTCGGAGAAAAATGCTCCACAATCAACATCTCACACTGAAAAACAAAACTCGCCAGTCTGATTTAAGTAAAAATATTACACAAATTTACATTTCTCAACAAAATGTGATTTAAATGCTTATAGTAAACTTAATTTAAACACGTGTATAATTACAAGATTGAATGAAGTAGAGTGAGTGCCATCAGCTCATGTAGTATTAACATAAATCAGATACACTGTGAAATCTCAGGAGGAGTTTTGGCACTGATGGGAACTACCACTATAGTATTAAATGTTTAAATCTCAAACCCCACATAGTAGAATAGCACTGCAGTCTGATTTAAATCAGGGCTTTGAAAATACACAATCAAATGTTGGCTGTATGAAAAAGAATTGTGTTAAAGTAAATTCAGTGAGCTTTTTTTCTAGTGCATAACTTAGTAAACCTACTGTATATTGTACAAGGGAATTAATACAAAATGACAGTGATTAGCATAATCATGTTATACATAAATATATAGCATTCTCCTAACAAACCTGAGAAAATATCTTACAGAGTTCAGTAGAGACATCAAGGGCAGACAGCCTGAGAGTGCAGCTCATCAGCCAGCATGGTCATTAGGAATGTGTGCACAGTTCTGTGAATTGCACATAAACAAAAGTAATTCTGAGGATGGAGCAGTTAAGTGAGCAGAGAGAGAAACTGTTGCACATGAGAGCAGTTAGCGTGAGCACTGAGACATACACATTACATTTTCACCAGAGACTACACTTGGCTCAGGAGTCAAGGTGCATTTCATGCCTACGGCTTCACATCTTAAACATAAAACTTAGCACAAGGAGTTCATTGCTGGCAGCCAGGAGGAACAACCAGTGAAGCAGCAAACTCTACCTAGGTGAGAAAAATTAGGGGAGTAAAAATATCAGTGCATACCCAGTTTATTGGCAAGCTTGATGATCAACCATAATTTGTAGTTAGCTAAGTTTCTGAATATTACTGAATATTATATTAAGTTTTTTGGCTGCTCTGTTATCAACAAATTTAAAGAGCTTCCTATTTCTAATTAATTTGTCTTTTCTTATAGAATGGCACGTATGTTTTGGTTTATCATGAAAGAAGTCTGCTTGCGTCCTACATGTTCTCAAATCTTTGTAAAATGGGTAGAGTACTGAGAATCGTAATTGCCCAGTGTACTGTCATTTTAATTTCACAAATAATTGCAACTGTAAAATTAATTGCAATTGCAATAATTAATACAATTAATATATTGCTAAAGTATAATGAAAATATATTATGCAAACCCTTTTTTTTAATTTCTGAAATGTTATTAGCTGTATCAGTAAACATTTCAGTGTGCTTAACAATAAAAAGAAAAATGGATGGAAACATAGACTATGACATAATGCAGGAAGACAATAAACCATCCTTTACTTTGCTGCTGTACAGAAGCAGTTTTCTGAAGTGAAAAAAATCTCCTCCTCTCTACTGAAATCCTACTCAGTCCAAGGTAACTTGGACCTAGTTGCATACGTTATGCAAGATTAACCTAGTAGCCTGGTGTATAAATATGCACATGTGCTTTTCATGGCCATTGTGTAACATCAGAAAATAAATACAGCGCAAAATAAATTGACAGATTAATACTAAGTAGGTTATTCAATCAATTCGAAGTTAGATTTAGTGCTTAAAGTGGTTAACAAAAGAGATGACTGTAAAGTAGCTTTACAGAATATATAAATTCAGGATATAAATTATGAATTGTAAATTTAGATGATTGTCTACTGAGAAAGCCAAAGGTGACACTCCCTGGGACTCGAAAGGCAACCCATTTACATCCAAGTGACCCCAGATTAAAAATATCTGTATACTATATAGTTAAAATATGGAATTGTGAAACCAGGAACTATGATTTTAACATGAAGTCTAGTTATATCATGAAATCTATCTTGCTGAAGTTATCAAATGTTCTCTGCTGGACTGTGGCAATTGCAGTCCAAATCCATCTTCATGGTTTCTGAGTGATGCTATCCACAGCAATCCCATGTATCTCCAGGCTGTCCAAGCAGGAACATCTTCAGGTTATAAGAACTCCAAGCAGAAGTAGGGCATTAGGATGGATCAAGCAGGTCCAGAGATCAGAAGTGGTCAGGGTCACAGGTATCTCATTCTAGTATCAGTATGGGTAAATGCCAAAATAAAGACAAAATAATGTACACATACTTGGTCTAAAGGAAATGGTGATGATGCATGCCTAATTTTGTGTCAAAAATCATATGATGTAATAATGTCAGGTTACATAGCACACTAATAAATACTGTATTATACTGTAAGTACAATGTAAAGATGGATAAAGCACAGGATCCGGTATAATATTTGAATAGCAATTTGTTATAATGCTATAGTGTATTATAATGTTAGTCAAAAATGTTGAGAAATCTGAGAATATGAATGTATAAAATGTCTAAAATGCATAGAATGTATACAGAGCAGCTATATAATGCATTATATATATATATATATATATATATATATATATATATATATATATATATAATTCTGGACCCCAAAAAATTTTTGATTTTGATCAAATGTTCACAATTAAAAAATATACTCTTAAATGTCTTTAAATAGTTTTCTGGTTAAAAATCTATCAGTAAGAAATTAAGGAACTTGGTAAATGAAACAAAATTTGTAAAATAGTCTGAACAAATGATGAATGTGGTAGTGTAGGAGGTAGGAATATAATTGTTTAGGGAGCTTGTATTTTTTTTTAGTTCACTGGTGTCATCTATCCTGTGCATGTTCACAGGTGGTGGGGGTGTTAGCAGGAAAAGTAGCACACTAACAATCTGTAAATCACCCTACGCACAAATCTGTTGCATGTGCAACTGAAAATCGTCCTCCAAAATCATATTATGTGCAGAATTTATTATTCATGATTTTTTTTTTTTACTTTGTTGACAGTGATAGCTGATGATGATGTTGAGATTTTGGCACAGAATATATTGTTTAGGCGCCCATACAATGCATTTCTGACAGACAGTGCAGCATGTTTTAGGATCTCCAGAGCCACAGTCCCACCCTTCCCTCCTGGGATTCATCACACAGTCCCCTAACAACGGCCAGCTAACGCAGTGCATAGTCATTACAGACTCTAATGATAACATGGCACTTGTCTCTGATTGACTCAGTAGGGGGGTCCCCAGGTGCCTTCTCTACACTTGATAGGAGCAGGAAGGAGATATAGTGTGTGTAAGTGTGTGTGTGTGTGTGTGCGTGTGATAAAGGATGAACTGTCTGACTGCATTGTCAGGGGTGTGTTTTAATTAAACAGATGAGAACTACAGCAATAAAGGTACTGAGGAGGCCTGTGGGCTTGTGTTTTAATTGAGATGCAAAAAGAGTGGTTTCCAAGGACACCTCTCATACACAGGACTGGCTCACAGTTACTGCTGTCTATTCATGCTAAAGCACATAAAACATTATTTGTTTTTAAACTTGAGAAGGAGAGTAGGCTGACAGAAATGGAAGCAGGTAATATGATAAATAACCAATGTGAAAAAAAAGCTGCTGTAGCATGTGGCTGCTAAGAGGATTTGCATGGGTACATTTCCATAGTGTCATTCAATCTAAGCGCAATGGCAAATTTCTGGTTTCCCTGTTCTGATTTTTTAAAGTCACATATGTGCTATATAAGCAGAAAGATTTGCATGTGGAGTGAGATTTACCTAGCTTCTTTACCACTGGGGTATTTGCCATAGTGACACGCTTATTTGTGTTTACTCAGAAAAGATGTGATTGGTGAAAACTGAACAGCTCGCAGCAAGGCACAGATGGTGGGATGAATATAAGCCCTCAGTGCATCAGTGTAAACCACCTGTAGGTGTGGTACATATTTCTTCTATTATTGGTCTTGGTTTTATGGGCAACTGCAATGCAAAACTCTAAAGCCATGCAAATGTATAACCTCATTACAAAAAACGCAAGGAAAAAGGTTTTCAGGTGAATATGTTATTCTAAAAACAGCCAGGCCTCAAAACCTGAGTAATAGCATACTTAGTTATTGTGAAGAAGATAAATCACTCTTTTACAAATAGTGCATATAATAGAATTGGTGTTGAGTGGTATGACATTGTGATTTCATTTCTACAATAAATGTCAAGAAAATGTTTGTTTTTTTTTCCCTGAGAGTATTGCGGGTGTTGTTAAAAAGGGGTTCATCTCTTTATGCATTCAGTGGTTTGAGCAGCAGGTTGCTGCTAAATACAGTCAGAAATCGAACTTTCACAAAACCTATTAAACAGTTTGATCAATACCAACTTGGATTAGACTTGTAATCGGATCATTAACTCAAAAATGGCCATAAGTAAAGATAAAAGTAAAGATAAAAAAAGTAAAGATGGTTAGTTCCGTTAAGACTTTACTGTAGCATTCCTATTTGCCAAATTTTTTTTGCTGTCACAAGGGAAGTGGTAGCTCAGTGGTTAAGACATTGGACTACTGATCTGATGGTTGGTAAGCTGCTACCCCTGGTCCCTTGAGCAAGGCTCTTAACCCTCATGTAAACAGTTGTATAAATGAGATGTATGTAAGCTGGTCTGGATAAGGATGTCTGCTAATTACCATAAATGTAAATGCAGACATGCATTAAGTGTTGTACACTTTATTATATATAGATAAGGTTGTCCTGTTGCTGAAAGCTCAAAAGTTTCAACTGAACAAAGATCTTTTCACATACAGTATAATGAAGTCTGGTTGGCTAACAGTCTATGGAAAAAGCAGGCATTGAGGTATCTACCTATTTGACAGAATGCTCTAGACTTACTTCAGCCTTTATATCCAGACAAAACACAGCATTAATAGTCCAGGCTATTTAAAGACTGAGGAACTAATTTTTGCAGCAAGCTGAAATAATGTGAAACAGCAGGAAATGAGTTCAGAATGTGGCTGGATGAGCAGTAGGAGGTATAAACACGCAGCACCAAAAAGTCAGTAACTTGACTGATTAAAGTTAGAAGGGCTGAGGTTCGGGGTTTTAGGTGTTTGGTCTATGTAGCTGTCTCGGTATTATCTATTTGTTTGATTTATATATTTGCTCTGTACAGAAAATATATTTGCAAATATTCTAACCTTGGATTATATGAACCGTTACAGTGTTTTGCAGTATAACAATGGATGCTGAAATTTTCCCTCTCATTCCTTTTTAAATAGTATAATTTAATAATATACTGCATTTGAATACAAGATCCTATTCAATATATATGGAAAATTCCATATATCCAATATACTGAAAGGTTGAAAAAGTGATCTATTTTTCGCCATATTGCACTCCTCAGTAGACATTCTGCAGTAGTTGGAATAAAGGTTATTAGGGTAATAGATGACATGTGGACTCATTTGGCAACCCACATGATTAAGTAATATGGTACAGCTGCCAGCATAGAGGAGACGTGTGCTGCAACACAAATGACATTGAATACTTCTGTGTACCTTAAACAAGATGTCTGTCTTTTAACTTTCTCCGTTTTTTTTTAAGTTAACATCACACACTTGCACTCAATCCATCGCCTCTAACCTTTCTTTAAGTCTCTCTAATTCAGCACTTTGTAGTTGCATTGATTCAACAACCACGTCGATAGCTTTCAAATATAGCAGCCTGTCTGAAGAGGAGCTGTGGAGCATGAAGAGAGAGAGAAAGAGAGAGAGAGAGAGAGAGAGAGAGAGAGTGAGAGATTTACCCTCGGTCCAGCCTTCCCCATGGCTTTTGCTGCACTATTCAGCTTGTGTTGATGCACAGTGTTTTAGGTGTGACTTTGGTACCAGCATCTCTCCCCTACACTTTTCTTAATTACCAGGTATCCACTGGGAGCCGAGGCTTACGCGTCTCCTACAGAACCTGTTCAAGGTTGCGGCTCTCATGTTCACAAAGCATCTCTGACACCTGTCGCTATCAGCCCCGGTGTTTTCACCTTATAAGTTTCACTTTCAGGAAGGTGTTGGTCTTCTGAAAATTGCACTGCATTCACTTGGGGCTTGGCAGAGACCCTGGTGGCCTGAGGTGCTGTAGTGTGAATCATGTTCTCGAGAGTTCGGGAATAGAACAGAGAGCTAGAGTCAAGGCTGGAGTGTGGCCTGGGAGCATAGTTTCAGGGGCATGCTAAAGGTCTTTTGTTACTGTAGCAGTAGTTTGGAGAGGGCTGCTATCCTGGGGATGGAGCTCTATCCAGGGGGGTGGTCATGTTGGTCTGCCTTTGTAAAAGTCTCTCAGTGACACACAGAAGAAAAAAAAAAGATGCAAGAAAGGGAGGGCACAAGAGAGGTTGGAGTGAAATAAAAAGCAGCCTTGGGAATGGAGTTGCAGAGAGCAGGATATTGGGCTTGAATGCTCTCATTACACTCACTACACTCTCCAGCTCTCAGAAGAGCACTTGAATCTGCCACCACGCCTCTCTGCAACAAAAGAGGCCTGCTTTAATATCGCAGGCTTAAAGCGCAAACATACTCTTTAAAACTGCTTCTTGTCAGCTGTCCATGAAACAAAAGCGATAACCAGCTCACACACTTAAGCCCAGTCAGAGAAGGCATCAGAACAAAAGTGACAAATGCTCTCAAGCCGAGGTAGCACTCAGTGCTAATTTCACATCAGTTTTTATGTAGCGTCTGTAGCTGAACCCCGTCTGTCTGTATTTTTTTCTTCATTGCAGTGCTACGTAAACATGAGGTGGACATGAGAAGCAGTGTGGGCAGTCGCCCAGCCCATTCTGCCTCTGGTCTCCTCTCTAAGTCGGGAGCTGATAATTGGTAGAATTCCCAGCTGGCAGTGGTGCTGTTTTAATCTTGTGTGTGTGTAATCCTGGCTCCCTGTCTGCCACCGATAGGTCTTCAACACACCTGCGACACCCCCCTAGCCGCCAACACACACAGCTTCAAATAGTGCGGGGGAGAAAATCCACTGTTTGTGTGTGTGTGTGTGGGGGGGGGGGGTGTAGACTGAGAGATAGAGTTGGAATGAATTTGCAATAGAAAAAATATGTTTATATTTGCATAGCAATAATTTTGGATGAAAGAAAAAGTCTCCATTAACGTCCACAACAAGGGAACGTGATCATGTGATAAAGCATAGATATAATATTTCACTTTGAATATTTCTCTCTCTGTAGATGTGAAACTGTGAAAGAGACAGAGAAAGCATGTACATTAAAGGAAATATAGTAAGTGAGAGCGAAGGAAAGAAGGAAAAAGCGATGCCACAGCTAGAATATAGAGGATGGCCTACATGGATCATGTGAACAGCAGGCTGAGATATTTAATGAACGTCTTTTGATTTTTTGCTGTTTATTTCTCTCCAGCTGTGCTGTGAGGCCATGTTGTGTACTATTTACTTTCACTTAGGGTGTACTTGGTGTAAATGACCAAACCCACACTCAATAAAGGTTCCCTAAATACACTGTAAACCGAGTCACTTCCTCTCAGCTTTCGGTCGGGAACATCAGCAAGTCTTGCACTAGCTAGGAAAATCTCCTACTTTCATTCTTTCTCTTCTTTGACACAGCGTACTTAGAGTCCTCTAATGCTCTGTTTCCCCATGGACTCTTCCAAACCTCCTTGTCACATGTTCATTGACACAACACAGGGTTGTCATTGCACATGATTAGGATCAGGCAGCAGTGTGCAAAGCCTTTTCCTGCATGTTTCTTTCTAATGAGCGATTTGGCACACATTGGCAACGTTTACTGGCAGCACACGTCCGATTAATGGAGACTCTGACTGGATGCCTAAAGGAGCTTTTGCCAAAAGCAATTAGATACATTACAAAATGCACATGTTGTCTCTTCGAGTTCAACCTACAACACAAAGGATTAAAGCTTAAAGCTTTCCATATGTCATAAGAGCTGCAATTGTGCGTGTTAGAAAGTTCACGCAGTCTTGTTACATGCTGACTTGTTTTTCTCACATTGCCGCCATCGTCGTCGTGGGACAAATTTTAATGTTATGCTTTTTAGAGCACCAGGCATTAGGATATAGAGCCTGTGACGAGCAATTCTGAGAAATTACAGGGTGACAAATCAATCCCAATCTGCAGTCTTTGAGCAATTCAGTCCCAAATCATAGTCAGCTTAAGTGCTTCAAAAAATCAATATGCTTTTTCCCCAGTGTGGTGCAGGGGTTTAAACCTATTCAGGAATATTCATAATTAGAAGAAAAATTTACGATTTAATAACAAGTGCTACAAACTGGCATTGCATGACATGTGGCATTACCTATAAACATGTCTGTTATGGGTGTTTTTATACAGTGCAATCAGATATGTTGTATGAAAAAACAAAGACACACGTCGTGTGCTGACATTTTGGTGCCATTAAACTATGACAAGGTGTGCAATGTACTTCCAAATATACACGTAAACCACACACACAATACACAATACACACAGCCTTGCTCTATTGCTCTCTAATTACACTGTATCACCCTCACACACCTTTCTGCAGTGATATTGATTGTCTCCTCTCACACACACCCACAGACATGTGAATGTGTTTATGGACGGTCAAATATAGAATCACATAGACACTTGCGTTAAGGCAACACTTTTATTTACACTCTGCTCTTTTCAGCAACTTTCTGACTTTCAAGCACAAGGGTTTGTTGTTCAGATCCAATAAGCACCTGGGTGCCTGTAAAACCCAACAGATTTACACAGTGTCTCAATGTGGCTAAATGAAAATATCCTCCCAGTAAAACAGTAAAACGGTAGCAGGTGGGAGAGAGAGCATTGAAAGAGGATGATGAGGGGAAAAATAATATCAACAAACTTTACCATCTGTTCCACCAAGGCTCATGTCAGCCAACACCGGTTTTGAGCATGTTGCTTCTTCTTCACACTCACACACACACACACACACACACACACACACACAAGAGAATGCTGATGTATGGGCTTCATATGCTTGCTAATTCTTAAGGCAATCGCACAGTCGTGGGAGTACCAAGCCTTATTCCTGCTGATATGCAAATCTGTGCACTTCATTTGCATAGATCTCTCATTTAGTGATAGAACAGATAGTGATCATGACTCTGACTCGAACAAAGGTGTCAAAAATAAATAAATAAGTAAACATATCCACCTGTATAAACAAAACCAAGCCAAACTACTATCCCTCAGGTGATAATCAGACACATCATTAAGCATTTAATAACAAAACCTGCTAATGATGCAACTGCTAGTTGTTCAGGGACAGGACATTGTTACAGCGTAATGTGGCTTTTGCTTCTACTTCCCTCATTTATCCTGCATTATAATAACTGCCTTATCTAAATTCAAGTGTCTGGAAAGTAATTAATAGTGTCAACCATGGGTGTCATCATTTGCAAGGTGTCACATTTGTAAGGTGCGCTCTATGTTTTTCACTGATATGACCCACATTTAATCAGAACAGCGTCTGAACATAATCAATTTACTCAGTTAATTCCACAAAACACAGTCGAGGAAGCGTGAGCACGGCGGCTCTCATTTACAGAAAAATACAAGCCTACATTCACTGAAAGTCAGATTGTTTTGAAGCCTGTCAACTTTTAAGCTTGAAAACAAAACATGAAACGAAATAAATAGTTATTAAGGAGAGTTATAGCACACTGCTGCTGAATTCTCAATTCTGAGTAGTCAAAATAATAATAACAGATCTATGTTAATGCACTCATTCTAATATGTAATCATTCATCCAACCTGTTTCTTTTTGTGATGGTTATCCTACACAGGGTCACAGGGAGCCTGGAGCCTGTCCCTGGGGACACCCTGGAGAGGGTAAGGGTGCATGTCCATCGTAGGGCACAATCGGACATACATTCACACATTATGGACAATTTAGAGATGATAATCTGCCTACAACGCATGTCTTTTGCTGGGGAGGAAACCCCTGAAGCATGGGGAGAGAATGCACACTACACCCACACAGGGTGGAGGCAGGTATCGAACCCCCAACCTCAGACGTGCGAGGTTAACCAGTAAGTCCCAGTGCCTCCCTAATACTGTATCATTTTTTAAAAAAATGTTACATATCCCCCTGAGCACTGCAAGCCTAGCCATGCAGCACATGTAGCAGCCAGCGCCACTGCTACTCTTATGTCTGATTTGTTCCGTGTTTGTTCTGTTTGTGTGGCAATGGGTGTTTTCTCTTGCTTCATGTCTTGTCTCTTGTATTGTCACTAGTTTTTGCCCCTAATGTTTTATAATTAATCTGTCTTCGAATTTTCTCCTTGATTATTCTGGCTGTTTAAACTCTTCACGTCCAGTTTCCTTTGTGTTCTGCCGTTACCCAGATGTTTGATTTGTCTTGTTTACATTAGTTTTTGATCATCGCCATGTTCTCTGGTTTTCTCTCTGCCTTTGAAATCCTGTTTGTAGATAGCTGACCCTTGACTGTTAATTCGACTTTGTTATTGCTTAGCGTTTTAGATTGTCTGCTGTTCCTATTAAACTGCTGCCTGCACTTGCATTATCTCCCTCGCTGTGAAGACATGGTGACAAACCTCTATAAATGTGAAATTTACTATGAGGAGGAGTCTCCAGTGTTGATTGTAATAGTCACAGGTTAAACTGCATCTCTGTTTTCTGGGCAAGGCTTAAGACTGCTTTGTTGTTTCTCAATTCAGTGACAAGCTGCAATAATATAAGTGATAAAAGGAAATAGTCAGTAAAATGTATGACATTCTTTAATAAATACAAATGTTGGCAGTATGCTGTGGCTTAAGAGAAATGCACTTGACCTTTGACGTGAATGACACTCTGGGCCATGCTGTTATTGGAAAATAATTAACTTCCCTTCTTAACGGGCTGCATCACAAAGCCAGACTGTTGAATATTTTCTAACCGCACACCTGCTGTGTTTTATTCCTTATTTAATATTGAATGAATGGTTTAAAACATATAAGCATTAAATATAAAGCATCAATGTGTTATTTTTTAGGGCAGTGCTGATTTGTGTTGAGAAATGATGTGAGATCTGTGATTGCCGGTGTTGGAGCAGCAGAGGAAGTGATTGACATGTTTGCATGTCACTTCATCTATAAACACGAGCCTGTTTTTTCACTACTCTTAATAAATGTCTATATCTTGCACTGTTAAAGTGGCTGATATATGACTTCATCAACAGGCGAAAACATTTGCTCCATCTTTAAACTTTCATGAGTAATTTATTCTTTTTAAGCAACTCATTTTAGAAAGGTCACATTTGCTGTAGATCCTTACAAGCAAGCATGCCTGTGTGAGTTTTACTTGTACTGATACGGACTGTGTGCCCAGACAATATGCTGAGAATGTGTGTGTGTGTGTGCGTGTGTGCGTGTGCGTATGTGGATGTGTGCCTTTAGGGAGGGACAGTGTGTTTGTCCAGAAGATTATTACCCTATACACACTACACAGGGGATAAAGCCTGCAGCAGACAGCCGTCTAATAACATTTCACTTTTATCAGAGAACACTAATGCATGCTTGGTGTGTGTTTGCTTTCCGAATGTCAGATCACCCCTCAAATGGAGGCAAACATCAAGTGACAGGGTAAATTGGAAACTATTTTTTTCCCCCTTTAAATCCCTCAAAATCTCAGAGTCCCCAAAGTAATTAGTGAGGGGGGCTCACTGGGAATTCCTCCTTCCACCCTGTACTCCTCACCTGTCCCCCATCTCTCAGACATGCACACAGCCCTGCTTCTGAAACATGTAAGCTGCATTTCAAATGGCTTACGTTGCATACTTTAAGTCTAAGTAGTGTAGTCATGCTGGTAAATTTGGTGAGACGTTGGATGTTTTCCAAACACAAAGCTGCAGCGCTGCAGTCATGAGTCACAAGTGTAATACTGTACTGTATGTCTGGGTCTTATACTGCAGCACACAGATAACTATGAAGATGCCTGTAAGAAGACATGCCTTGAAGGCAGCATACTTTACATCATGCCGTATTTCCAAGCCACCATTAAACCCAATGGGAGCTGAATATTCTGTGACTACACCAGTGATTTCTCTCACATAAAGCTTCAAATGAAAACTATTACAAATAATGTAACTGATCATTGACTGCTCTCTCTACCTCTCTCTCTCTCTCTCTCTCTCTCTCTCCCTCACTCTGAACTGATTTAGTACAGTTCTATGGTATGCTGAGAATTTTTCTTTCTTGTTTTTTTTTCTTTTTCAATAGCCTGGACATACCCATACTGTACTGAGAATTTTCTGCCCCTTAGATCTCTGGAAAAGTGAATAATGCAAATTCAAGGTAAATGTACATGGATTATTGTACATTCACATAAATGTTATCTCTTCTTTTTCCTCTTCCCCAGCTACTGTAAGTTCCCATCAATTACCTGTGTGCCTGTATGCCTGCAGTTACCCAAAGTATGTTAATACAGATAAGAAATACAGATACATCATAAAAGAAAATAATCAGTGACTAAGAAAATACAGTATATGCCTAGGCTTGCTCATCCAAAAGTTTGAAATACCTGGAGGATGTAAATAAGTGGAATGCTATAAATGTTTTGACTCAATGGTTGTGTAGTGGAAGAACATAGCTACAGATAACATAGATCTGATAACACCATAGAGGCAAATATAACACTTGGATGATGGTGTTGGAGCTTCCTGCTTTACACGCACACACACATTTTTTTCCAAATGCTAGAGGACACAGCTAGAGTTCTCTGACATGATATAAAAAAGTCAGCTCTTGTTGATACGTGCCACAAACATGGTTTTGACCTTATATATAATTTACGGCTTTGATAGCAGTCCACCTGACTCTCAGCGGTCAGGTTAAAAGACACTAGCTAACCTGCTTCCTCTGTACTTCCTGAGCTGAGAAATGTTGCTTTAGTCTTTTTTTCTTTCACCCACAACCCACCTCTGCAAATCAGGTCAAGGCATCCATTAAAGACACCGGCCCACCTCCATGCCTGTACATCAACTGACAGCCACCTTTATTTTTTTATGCCTCTTGTTCGATGTTTGATATTCTTTTATCATGGTGTAATTTTTTTGTGAAAAAAAATACTCAGACCATATAATGTCCCTGAATAATGTGCACTGGAAGCATAATGCAGATTTTAGACGATGACATGAATGTCAACTAGGGACAGGATTGTCTCCAGGTGAGTGGCTGCTCTGTACAAGGCATTAGTAATTATATGTTTGTGCATGTGCCTGTGGATCTCTGTATGCTTGGGATTGAGGGCTCAATCAGCATCGTCTCATTGTCTCGCCTTTTCCTACTTTCACCTCAGACACTTCGCCCCACTCCAGTTCCTTTTCTCCTTCTCCTTATATCCCTTCATTATTACCTATGTCTTTTTTTCTTTCTTCCTTCTTCATCCCTTCATCCCTATTATTATCCTGTGTGCTGCTGCTCTCTCTGTTACCATAGAAATGCCTCGGTGTCCCTTTTGGCACAAAGCATAAAGAGTCTAAAAGATTCCTTACACTCTTTCATCCCTTTCTCTATCTCTATGCCCAGCTTCATCTAATTCCCTCCCTCCTTCAGTCCCTCATTCTCATATTCATTTGCACTTCTTTTTTTCAGTCAATGAACTGATTTCTTTTCATCCAGGAGCACAGCAGATTAAGAGATATTGTATCATGGCCAAGACAGGCAAAGCCCCTTTCTGTCCCTGACATCTAATTAATGTTAATCCTTAAATCTGCTGCTTGTAGTGCAGACCCCTTGATTGCTGTCCTATTTGCAGTCCACAGAAGCAAGGCAAGAGAAATGGAAAAAAAATTGGAGGGAGGAGAAAACTTCCAACAGCTCAGCATGCCCTGTGTGCAGATGTGCATCACGTAATAAAGATGTGTATTCTTGCTGTATGGCCTGCTTCCTCACACCACCTTCTTCACTTTCATGGAATTACTAGAATACAGTTCCTGGTGTATTCTCCATTTGATACAAATATCTAAAAAAATAAAAAAAATAAAAGGTTGCTGCAATGTCAATACCTGTAATATATTTAGCATGTTACCTGGTGCCTGGCAGCAATATATCACACATATTGTACGTATCGTACATAATGTAAGCAGTACACAGTCACCTCTCTCGCTTTCTGAGTGTTTGTGTGTGTGTGTGTGTGTGTGTGTGTCCTTCACTATCTCTTTCGCTCTTTATTTTGCTACCTCACACCTCCACACCTACCCACACACATTTACTGGAAATACATATCAGAAATACATAATATTATTTTGTCCTTTGGTTTTGCTGGTCATACCAATAACGCTCTGCAATTTGTATCAAATAGTACAGCAATACAAACGCTGATTAATAACTGCGATGGTAGGTGGTAGGTGGTGAGGCAGATTTCTCTGAAAACTCTGTCAGGTTCTAGTACATAATAAAATATATGAGAATTGGTTAATTATTTCGAATAACAACGAAGTAAGTAGAAACTGAAAATAAATTAGAAATAAATTGGAAAGTAAACTCAGGCAAATTATTCCTTTTTACAATAGTAAAAAGAAACAAATTCATTATGAAAGTAAACTTTTTCCATTACCCACTATTTATCCCTTATGTAGGTGGGTTTTTCAACATTTAAATGCCAATACTTTTCACTTTCAATGTAATTGTGTTATATATATATATATATATATATATATATAGCCATTCAGCATTATACAGTACAAACCTGTCAATTATCACACAGTGTGACTGAACCCAGGCCATAAAGAATGCTGATGATGATTACTATGGTTTAACTGGGACCTTCTATGACCTTGAGAAATTCTACTTGTGTAGCTCAGTTTACTGTCTCTTTCAAAGTGAATAACTTTCAAATAAATTATTTCTTTTTATTCCAAATAATTAATCTGTCCCTCAAATGAATATCCAATTATGAGATACTATAATATAGATATTTTTTCCCTTCATACCTAGACTATGTCAGAAAATGTATTCAATTTGTCTTTTTAATTCAAGTATTGATGCAGTACTATCGAGTTTATACCACATCTATATTCAGGAAATAGCTAGAATATCTTTGGCTGTAAAAGGAAAGGTTACTAAATATTTTGCTCTGTGACACTATGTACCAGTGCTCATGGGGTAAATTTTATTTAAGCATTTTTTAAAATTCTCTTTTAGCATTAAAGACATATCAGCTTATGTTCATGACCTCAGCAGTTACACAGTACCTGAGCAGTATGTTGAAACAAGCATGATTCCTTTTAGCCCCATTGTATTTTATTTTGTCATATTTTGTTACTCCAATTGTCATGACAAGTTTCGCATATTGAACTCAAGTGAATAAGTTTGAAAAAAAAAAATCGAATAAAATGTAAAAAATTGACTACTTGTGATTTGAAACAATAAACGACGGTCTTCAGGTTGATTTTACTCTCGAAGCAGGAAGCATGGGAAAAATGTTTTACTGTCTTGAAATGTTTTACAGTACAGCTCTCCCTAAAACAGAGTAGGAAAATAATATGTAGCACAGATCACCAATTAGTTTTCTGAAACCCATCTAAAGGTAGCATTCGCTCTTGTCCACACTTTGTTTGAATGGTACCTACATAGTGCCTTTTACAACACATTCATAACACACTGCATAAATATTTTATAACCTAATGCTAGAGAATTTTTTAATAAAAGGTTTATGTCAGATGTATGCAAGCTGATATTGGAGATTTTATGCAAATTTGTCTTTACATGGAAGAAAGAACTTATTATTCTAACAAATCGAGACAGCACATTCATGACACTTTGACGAAGGTGTAGATGGTGCAAACAAATCTTCATAACAGTGTTATAAATGTAAATTCAGGTAACATTTTAGCTTGAAGTCATTCCAGTCATTAATTTGCCTGGCATATGGGCCTCATTAATAAGAATCCGTATTGGAATGAGGCTCCATAATCATTTTCATACAAATGAATTATGCATTTAATTCCATACTTCTGTAAGAGATAGATACCATAAGCACACGTCAAAAAAAGTAAGAAGAGACATGGAAACAAATTGTCAGCACTTTATTATGGTATCTATTTCAGATAGGACATTCTTAGTCTTATTAATGAAGGTCATGTGGCAGTCTAATGACTGATTTTAATGCCTTAAAACTAAAGCGTTATAAAGATGCAAGGAAGTGTTAACATTTGTATGCTAAAACTATAATGAATTCAGAAATTACACTGATGATCACACTAGTAAGTTGCTCAAAAGCTCCGGGCTCCAAAATCACATCTGAGTGTATAGTGTACAGTAGAAGAAAGGAAATGGTTTATAATCACACTATCTGGTGTCACCCAGATGAGGATGGGCTGCCTTTTGAGTCTGGTTCCTCTCAAGGTTTCTTCCTCATATCAACATCAATTCTCTGACATTGCTTTATTAAATATTTATGCATTGCTTATGAATGTGTTATAAAGGCACTATGTAGGTACCCTTGAAATATAATCTTCACCAAATAATTTTAGCCAAATAACTTTAGCTAGATTTGAATATTATATGGCTATATATAACTAAAATACACACACACACAGTCACACACATACACTCTCTCTATCTCTTTCTCTGTTTCTCTGTCTCTGTCTCTCTCTCTCTCTCTCTCACACACACACACACACACACAAACCTTGCAGCTCTAAGTGGTAGAGAGGAATGGCATCAAAATTTACAACATTGCATAATTCCTAACAGGGTCTACAGGAAGCAAAATCCTCCCATCTTAATTAAGTTAATTAACAGATATAAATAATCACCTTCAGCCTGTGTTCATTTGTAAAGCAATAAACCCTGGCTATAAAAGTCAGTCTTGGTGCTGTCATAAACAGTATGCCGTTTCACTCATTAACTCTAGGCGCGCTGGTGTCTCCTTCAGGAAGCAGAGTTATTGCAGCATTACGATACTCTTTAAGGCCATTTTTGGCTTCTTGGCAGAGCAGAAGGTTTGTCGGTACATCATTTTCTTTTATTTCATTAGTCAAGCCTAAATGCACCACTGCAGTGAGCAAGTGTCCTCTCAGCTGCAAAATAGATAACGATATAAATGAAGAGACAGAGCCATCTGCATTGTGTAATTCATTTGCTAAGCAGGCATCTCTATCCAGGTTTTTTTTTCTCTCAGCAAAACCTGATTTTGTTTGCCGTCACTGGGTTCAATAAATGAATTAATGCTCTGAGGCAGGGAACCCCGCCCAGCTGAATGTCTTCCTCACTTTGGGCATTTTTGTTCTGACAAAGATGGAGGGCAGAGCTCAATAGCAGTAGAGCAAGCCAGGAACAAGCTCACTGATATAATGGATTCTTTTATCCAATTAGAAGCCCTGGGTTTACTCAGTCTTTTTTTTCAATTTGAATGATTTTGTGAAGCCTCGCGTGGCAGACAGCAGTGCTTGGGTGATTCACGTATTTACACAAATATCGTCTTTTCTAAATCAAACCTGACAGCTTTACCTTGTTAGTCCATATCCCTGATCTTGTTGTTGTAGGCTAGTCATCATTATCAATCACGGAAGAGATTAAAAGTTTTGTCTTTCATTAAAATGAAATGCCTTTTGCCTACCTGTAACCAGCTTCAGATTTATGACTACAGCACTGTGTACATGTGGGCGGGAACCAAATAATATTAACTAAAAATATCATGTCATGTTTTCACCACCCCCTCTCCTCACCCCCAGCTCTCATCCATCAAAAACGCTGAGCTGTTTCACTCAGACCTACATCACACTGCAGAAGAAAAATGCTTTATAATCCCAGCGTCTCGTTATCTTTCAACTTATGAATAAACTTAATGGCTTTTAGAAGACAACAGTGTTAATTTGGGTAAAAAAAAAAAAAAAAAAACACTCACACATTTCCACACTTCCTTTGCTACAAACACATAACGATGCACCCAGTCTCTTGCACACCCTCACATGCCAGACCTCCAACAGAGCAGTGATTAATGCATTAGGAAGCCGCCTCTGCGGTGGAGTCTGTGTGTGTATCTTAATCATACACTCTGCATGTTTAATTAGCTGCAGATACACTCACTGATGAATGGGAGCATCCAAGTCTGTGCCATTCTCATATTGGTAATGCCATACAGAGTGTTTCTCCCCCCATGATATTGTAGCCTATGCTGAACCTGGCAGCTGTGTGTGAGTGGGAGTGATGCGTGTGTGTGTGTATAATGATGACCTGAGCTGAGTAGTGATGAATTTATTAACCTGCATTGATGGGAGACGGCAGGAACCATTTGGTCACCATATGTATCACTGGATGAGCTCCAGATGAGTGATTTGGTGTGTGAGACCTTTCAAAGCCCCAAGACTCGCACCTGTTTCTCACTTCCATCTCCTCACCTCAGGCTTTTGAGCATTTTGTCTTTGAGATATTTAGGGTTTTTTTCATGTTTACTCATGTAGAACATACTTACTGTGTATTTTTCACTGTAACTTTGCAAATGAATGACAAGGCAAACTGTTTTCACACAGGAAGTGTTAAATGCAAAGGCTTGTTCACACATCAGAGCACACTGATGGGAGTGGGCCATCCCAAATGACTCTGCCATAATCCAGGAGTGGCAGAAAATCTGATTTTTTTTTTTTTTTTTTTTAGCAAATCCCAGTGGATTTGTGGATATGTCTGCAGTTTTCTTCCCAAGCAATTGTGTATAAAGGGAACAGATTGGCCAGCTGGGTTTAGCCAGAGCTTTTTTTGTGCCATGCTTCTCAAGACACATTTCAAATTAACCCCGTTGGCACAGAAAGCTCCTCTGCTGGGAGTCCTGTCAGCATGCCTACCTATAGACAATGGCTTATTAAAGACTATGTAACCCTCCATGTATCTAACAAGCTTCTGGAATAGAGGAAAAGGAGTGAGAAAGACAGGAAATGTAGGATTTGAAAAGTAGGAGATTTACGTCCATACAGAAGAGAGGAAGGAGAAGGAAACACATGTTATGAAAGGAAAATGTACATGAGGGAATGAAACTGCTCAAATAAATAGGGAGCAAAGAGAACAAACCATGCTTTCCTTCATCAGTGCAGCCGTAGCTCCATGTTCTTGTCTTTTTTCCCCCGGCATCCCACCTCTGTTCACTCATCTACTCTCTAGGTAGTTTACTTCCTCTGCTCTAGTGCTGCAGTTGTTGTTGTTTCTTTACACCAGGCAGTGTTGAAAAGACTAAAAATATATGTGTTTTTCAGAGAGCAGTCCCTACAGGAATTCTAGCAGAGTGTGAGAAAATATTGTGATGTTGTTCACATAAAGTCCCAACCCGAGGTCGTGTAAATAGGTTCTGCGAGGCTTGTTCTGAAGCAAAGACTGTAATCACTGGATTATCGATTTATAGCCCAGAATAAAAAGGTACATCAATTGGGTTAATCTCATTAAGATTTACTCTCAGCGTCTTTGAAAACGGACTTATCTATAGTTATTAATTTAATGGATTGTTAGGATTTGATGGCTGTGAACGTTTCTGGGGCAATCAGGAAAAGTCCAGAGAGAGAAATAGACAGGGAGATGATGATGATGATGATGATGGAAGTGTCCTGGAATAAATGACAAAAGCATATTCAGTGAAGTAAGTGACATTCTTGTGACATTTTGGTGGCTTACTGGCATTTTAAAAGACAGATGAGAGCCAGTTACAGTTCAGCTGAGTTTAAGAGCCACATATTGCCTTTTCCAGACTACTGTTATCCTAACTTTGGCCAAACACACCTAAGTCTTTATCTTCTTCTATTTTTATATAGCACATTACTCCTCTGTAAAAAAGAATCTCTCTCTCTCTCTCTCTCTCTCTCTCTCTCTCGCTCCTGCCTCGCATTGCTTGCTACAGAAATATAATCAGCAGGTTTGTCATTCATCACTGTAACCATGAGCATAAACCCATGTCCGTCATTTCTGAAAGAGAGAAATTCAATGAGGTGAAGAAACATAAACTTTTAATCAACATTGTCTGAGAACATTTTGCCTTTTTCCCTCAACCCTACACCGTCCATTTTTTCCCTCATCCGTCTCTTTCTCTCTCTCTGTCTCTCCATCAATCAGAGGGTGCTTCACTGGAGCGCAGCATGCCCCACAATTGTCCTCATAAATTGTGTGTCACGCTGAGGATGGGGGGTGGAATGGAGGGAGAAAGTGAACACTAAATAACACAGGGTTCCGAAACCAGTGCCACGTTTTCGGCCACGCAAGATTACCCAGGCCGTCCTGGGAGGAGCACAGTCTTCCCCATGGTGATGAATGTAGAAAAGAAGAGTATGACATGCTTTCAAAGCCCCAGACCTCCTCCACATTACCTGGTCTGAGCTCAAGCCCAGAATCCCTCCTGAAGATTTAAATTGATGAACAGCTTTATTTCTGGGTAAAAGAAGATATTTTCCACCCACCTTCTGAAAATATCAGATTTCTCACTAGACATTCCCAAACTGCCATCATTCTTTATTCCCTCTTTTCCTGACACACATACACACACACTGAGGTCTCCCTGAGTTTCTATCTTCCTCTGTTCCACTCCTTACTCTTTTCTCTTGTATTGATCACACACTTACAATCACCAGCACATTCTGACTCCCTCTGCACTGCTGGCCGTCTCCCGGCTTGTTTTGTCCTCTCCCTTCCACAGGGAATAGTCATTTAAAAGAGATTATTTGTGATATGTAATAGGCCTTTCCTTCACTCCCATCTTCTCAGGTTTTCTGCTTCCTCTCCCTGTTCATCATTTCTCTTTGTGTTTATTTCACATTTTCCTCACAATATCCCACCCTTTTTTTTTTTCTTTTCTCTCCCTCATTCTTGCTGTTATTCACCGTCTTCTCACTGTCATAACAGAACACCTATCCCACACATCCATACCTGCCAACAGATACTTTTTTTTATCACTTGGGTTAGCACCTCCTTCATTCTCACCTGTCTCCTCATCGCTCTTCCAATTTTTCACTTTAAACACGTTAATTTCTTTTATGCTGCCAGCCTTTGCTTAGTTGTTCAGAACTGTATTTGTACTCTCCCTTATTTTGTCACCACATTATATATTTTGCATGTCTTTATTTCCCTCCATGTCTGTTACATAAGCATTGTCTCACACCTGATGGCTGTTTGACACCTACTGATTGATATGATGAGGTGATGCGGAGAAACTGCAGCAGAATCAAATTCCCTGACACTGTAGAGACAGCGTCTCACTTTTGAGTATCACCTCCTTGTCTCCAGACTGCTGCTCTCCCAAGTCACAGTTATGACAGCCTTGAGAAATAAGATGAATTGGTGTAAGACAGAAATATTCATTTTGCTTCCCTCAAAGCTCAATATATACCTCAGATTCTAAGACCTTGAGAAAAGTGTTGTTGTTTTTTTGGGTTTTTTTTTTTAAATATTGCAGCAACAAAGACAACAATGTGATTGTACATAATATTCAATAACTGTCTGCTATCTCCGAAGTGAATAATTGTCCATCATTTCACCCACTTATATTTCTATATATCTGTACAATGGAGGAGATTTCAGGACCCCGGTCAATACGGTATTTAATAGTTTGATATGTAACCTTTTTGAGAGCATTGATTTCTGTTCCCGTTTGCAGTGTGCAGGATGAAGGCTCAATCTGGAGTGTATTGACTGTGGTGGTGTTGTGATATGGCACATCTTGGCCTCAGGCTCCTCTCAGACGCACACTAGGCCACAGCTATTGACCCTCCTCACCTTCCTGAAGCTGCATATCATATCATATATTCAGCCCATGCACACACAACATACACAACAAAATTTCAGATTATTGCAAACTCACAATATCATTTGGAAAACTGTTTGGTGATATGAATTGGGTGATGAAACATGCAGAGCAAAATCATCAAAAAAAAGAAAGAAAAAAAACAGCTTCTGCATTAATGTTAAATTAATGTTAAAACTTAAGCTATAACTCTGTTAAGCCAATTCAGCTTTCAGCTTAGTGTACAACAGAAGCTTTGATTCTTTTGAACATCTGCACTTTATTCACAATAATCATACTGTTCTGCCACCGAGCTACACCAATCATCCATAACATTAAACCACTGACAGGTGAAATGAGTAACATGGATTATCTCCTTTCAGTGGGACATATTATGCAGCCAGTGAACAGTCAATTCTTGAAGCTGATGTGTTGGATGCAGGAAAAATGGGCAAGTGTGAGGAACTGAGTGACTTTGACAAGGGCAAAATTGTGATGGCTAGACGACGCTATGAGATGACGAGTCAGAGCATCTACAAAACAGCAGGTCTTGTTAGGTATTGCCAGTATGAAGTGATTAGTATGTAACAAAAGTGGGCCAAGGAAGGACAACTGGTGAAATGGCGACAGGGAACCCAAGGCTTGTCAATGCACATAGGGAGTGAAAGCTAGTATGTCTGGTCTGATCCCACAGAAGAGCTACTGTAGCACAAATTACAGAAAATGTTAATGCTGGCTGAGATAGAAATGTGTCAGAACACACAGCGCATCACAGCTTGCTGTATGTTAGTGCTAATTTGTCAGCACAAGGGGGACATACAAAATATTAGGTCTTTATTTTACATTATTTAATTAAATGTTAGGGCTGATCCATATATATGTATATATATATACCCCTGATGTTTATTTCTTTGTACATTATAAATGCTGAAGGCGGCCAAAATACACAATAATGTCGTTTGAACAGTTGATATTGAGATATGTCTGCTACTCATGCTCTGTAAAGCCTTCATAATGGCTCTAATCTGAGGTGCTGTTAATTGGTGATTTCTGAGGCTGGTGACTCTAAATGAACCTCTGGTTGGTGCTTGATGGGTTTTGCAAATGCACTTGACAATACTGTTCTTGCAAGAACTATTCCAGAACACCTGACCTTCATGTCAACTGACTGTTTTTTGTTGTCATTACATATGGATTATTTAAGTCCATGTGTGTTATTTCAAAGTTTTGAAATCTCCAGTATTGTTCTAGAATGTAGAAAATAAATCCCTAAACAAAAAATATTGAATTAAAAGGTGTGTCCAAACTTTTGACTGGTAATGTATGTATATATATATACATATACTTTTTTGTTACATTTTTATATGCTTTTTTGTTACATATTTTTATTTGAAGGGGAAAAAATGAAGGGAATTTATAAAATTTTTTACAGCCAGGACAGGATTGTGAAAAGCAACCTCGAAAGTTTGCAATACTATATTTCATTAACTTGAAAATATTTTTGAATACAAATAAGATATATGAAAGAACTCTTAGTATCTGACATTCTATCCTTATTACTTTTGATATCCATAATCAGATTTGAACCTAAAACTACACTCCTTGGCCACTTTAATAGAAACACCCGTACACCATGTAATTACATAATTAGGCAGCCATATGGTCGCAGCTCAGTGCTTAAAAATCATGCAGGTTACGCACTTCAGCTAATGTTCCATATCAAACACCAGAATAGGGAACAAATGTGATCACAGTGACTGGGTCATGGTAGTTGGTGCCAAGTGGGCTGGGTTTGAGCATTTCAAGCTGATTTCTTATCAGCTTGAGAGAGAGAGTTCAAAGGTGAATGTCCAGAATGCACTTAAATTCTATATATATATATATATATATATATATATATATATATATATATATTTAAATTAAAACTTAATCCATAGTTATGTGTACTCACAGATGCAGTTGAGTTTCCTCTCATTTTTAAGGCAGCAGGTGAACTTTCATTTCTAAGCTTAACCATCTTGATAGTGAGGGTTACACTGACAGGAAGGCTATAGTGACTCAAACAAACCACTCTTTAAAGATGTATTGAACTTTTCAGAATGCACAGCACACTGAACCTTGAGACACATGGGCTACAACAACAGAAGACTGCATATGGTTCCATAGGCTGAAAATGCTTTCTTTTTCTTTGCCTAGGGTTAGTCAAAGTTTTTAAATTGCTATGTACCTTGCATTAGTTAAATTGGTGAAATTGCAAGCAAGGTATTCTGCTTTTAAAGCAATAAAGTACTACGAGTAAAGACACATATGGTATTAGTTTCTATGATAGCTGTACATCATTGACACACTTGAATCAAAGAGGGCTGGATGACTGCGTGTTTGTGATGACATCACACAAAGCACCTGTGAAAAATCTGTGTTAATATGTTTCATGTAACATTAATTTCTGTGATCACACAAAAAAAAAAAAAATCACGAAATCCTGGATTGACTGCAACATAACACTGATATAATACATCCTTCGATTGTTCAAATAAATAGGGCTTCATATATTGATGTGTGAATTTAAAGCTCCTATGCCAGGTCTGTTTCTCTTGCTCTTTCTGGTTTGTTCTCAGTGTCTGTTTTCCCTACACAGCTACATCACGCAGTGGGCTAGAGGTGACCCCAGGCCCTATTAACCACTCCAACCGACAGCAGCCAAAACACATTTCCCAAATGAAGCACCTCTTTTGCTCAGCCTCAGAGCCTCTGCACTCTCCTCCCTCCATCAGTTTGCTGCCTCACTTTTTCATAAGGCTCTTAATGGTTTATAAATTGCACATAATGGTTCCTCCTCTCCCCTGCGCTGAGGCTTTTTTTTATGGTCTCTCAGCTTTTGTGAGGGAGAACTCTTACAAATGGGAGCCAGCAGCAGAAGCAGTGAAGCTGTGAGCAGAGCTGATGAAGGTTAAACTGTTAAACTGTGCTCGCCTGCTTTACTGTTGAACTGCACTGTGGCTACCAATAGAAACTCAGCTCTGCAAAATGATGTTTCTTCTTGTGCTCGTCTGCATGTGATTGGAAGGCTTTCATTACTTCTGTGGTTTGAACTGGTGTGAGAGTGTAGACTTTTTTTCAGGTTCATCACATTCAGCGAAAACATGTTTAGACATGCAATCCCTTTGTTTTGAGGAGCTGTACAGTGCCTTCATTATATGATGCAAGATTTCTCAATCCACTGGTTGTTCTCTAAGCCTTACAGAGGAATTATTTATCACTGTATAGAGGTGGAAAAAAGGATCTATGGAGGAAGACAGATAATGAAGTGAGCTTGTTTTCTATGGTCATAAAGTGTCTAAAAAACAACTGAGCAACTGGATGAATTATTGTGATCATTTAAAATATTCCTAAACAATATTTAAACAACATGCTCATCGAATCATGTATAACATGGGAGCTTCTGCATATTTTTATTAAATGCTAAAAACAATAAAAAGGCATTTTTATGGGCAGAAATGATTTCTGGTGAAGACGCAAGTTAATATTAAGACATGGCAGTGCTTGAAAGAATACATTATCAGAAGGTGGGTTTGGTTGAGATTCAATCACATCAGCACCTTTGATTCATTTTAAAATGAGTTCAGCACTGTAGCACTTGTGTAATAATGTAAGATTGGATTTTTTTTTTTACAATTCACGTTCATATATGGTGGTAAAAATAATTGGCGGGCTGCCATCATGTTTCAGTGTTCTCATGCACGATTTTAAGTGTTTGCTTGCGTGTAAGCGTCCAAGCAAGCTTTTATATCAGCTAATTGCTAATCTTGATGATGGCAGTACTTTGCTATGCTTATGACCAACTCAAAGATTTTTACATTTTCCTTTATTTTTGTATTTCCTATTTATTAATGGATGCTTTACATCCATTTGCAGTTATGTTATCATTTACATTATAGCCATTGTACCCTGCTGTTATTCACTCACCAGCCTGTGAGGTTAATAAGACAAAAATGCAGTTCGTCATGTTCCTATAAACAAACTAAATGTCCTCTTTCTTCAGGATAACCTGTTTTAGAAGTAGAGCTTCTCTCTTTCTTTATAAATTGCTGACACTGGAGTCTTTTCATTTGTTTTAGAAAATGTCCTGTCACAGAATTTGTGTTGAATGTATAAAAGTTTTTATCTTTATTTATTTCTTTTAAATATGCTTATGCGGAGTGACCACAATTCAACTCACTTCATATCAAAATATAATCCTATGGTTTGCTGAGCTGCTCATCAAGCTGCACAGAAACAAACACTAATCAGATTCAAGAATTCAACAACACTCTACTATATAAACAAAATAATTCAGTCAGTCGTATTCAGTTCATTGTTGGACAAAGTATATGTACAATACCAGAGAAATGGGGCAGAAATTTTAAAGGCTTCACTTGAAATCAGATAAATACAGTTTTAGCCTTCTGACTGTGCCGGCCCGGGGGGCAGGATCATTAACATTTGACCAAAATGGGTTGAAAATACTGCGCCAGCATGCAGTATAATGTCACACCCTGGTTGTGCTGCTCTGTCCTGGCCTCTACAGACATTTTCACTTCTAACAGTGAAAATAGCATCTGAGTACAAACAGGAAAAAAATTGGCTTCTGTTCAACCAAATTAGTAACACGCTGGCATTACTCTGAGTACAACCCTCAGTGTTTTTCTTCAAGCGCTGATCTTTCTACCATCGCTGGATAAGAGAGATGTGTGTGTATGTGTGTGTGAGAGACACTATGTGACAGAGCATGCACAGGAGCGAAGTCAGGGAATGTGCTGACTGCACATCAGGAGTACGACTGGGAGAAGGAAACTTAATGAAACACACCACTCCTTTTGTCTCGCTCTCTTGATCTCTCCCTCTCTCTCTCTCTCTCTCTCTCTGTCTCTAGTCCCTTTCTCCCAACCAATCTGTGTGCCTACATTTGTCTTCCCCATACGTGGGTAATTATGGGGAGTGTAGAGTGGGAGGATTTTAATTTTCAGCTTGTTCATCATAGTGCTGAGACTATAAGGCATAGCTGTGCTTCTCCCTGTAGTGTTGCTGCTATTCTGGCACCGTGTTATTTCCTGTCATTCCTGTTCACTGACTGCAAATGGAGGAGATGTGCAGTTGAACGTGCTGAGGTTTCATCTCTACAGGTTGGGTGTCAGCGGGAGCTTGTGAGTGAGGAGTCCTTCTGATAAAAAGCGTTTAGTCCTGTTCTGGCCCCCATGTCTCTAATTTCCACCTGTAAGCCTGTGCTGCATACAGATATGAAGCCAGAGTAACAGAAACATGTTTGCAGGCTTCAGAGCTGACATGGGCTGTTCTCCAGAGGCTGGAGGCTATTCTCATCATCACAGCTTAGCCTGCATACCTGCATCTTAAATGGACTGACATGGTTTCAACTGGTCAAATCATTTAATTTATTTCCAGCGGGAAAGTCTGAAAATTAATGTTATTTTTTTTACATGCATATGAATGAGGATCTCTGGGACACTGCACACTTTAAAGGTTTTCTGTCATTTCTAAATTAAAACACGAAGTATGGTACTTGTGCATCATAAATGTGAGTTACAGTTTGACACAGCTGTCCACATGGTATTCTGGGAAAATATTTGCACTACTTTATAGGGGGAAGAGATTATCCTCTATCAAATGACATTAATGTATAGCAATAACAAAAGGGCTTTTCACACTTGAAATCATCAACCCTGGGGCCTTGTAAACCACGGGTAAATATAATCCTGGGGTATCTTCTTCACATCTCACACTGCTCATACTTTAACAGTTAATCCTGGCTATTCATAATCAGACGGTTCACACTGTACATTCCTAAACCCTGGGTTAACATTCTTATCTGCATATTTGCAGTGTCAGCAGTCATGATTGGATAAATACACCATGCTACCGGTTTAAATAACGGCTCGTCTTGCGCTTTATCATCAGTAAGGACGACTGCTGTTCTGCACCTGAGCAGGTATTCTTATCTTTCACAGCTTTCTAATCTTTTTTTGGCCTTTTTGAATTTGACATGTAGTTGACCAGGTATTCACTGATATCCAGCTAACACAAATTTGATGTTTAATGATTGCTGTCTGACGTACCAAACTGTTTTTATTAACTGTTGCTTCATCCTAGTTTTCATGTGATATAAGACATGATTTGTTCAATTTCTGATTGAGTGTCTGTTGCTCAACATCTAGCTGCTATACTCTAACACCACATGTATACGTTCGGCAGAGCAGTGTGGGGTTAATGCCACAAAAGCTGCTAACCCTGCTTCAGAGCAGGGTTTCATAGCCTCCAGTGTGAAATGTTCCTTAACCCAGGGTTAAGTGTAGAGTTTGGACCACAATAACTCGGTGATTAAGTGAAGCTTGAAAAGCCCTGAAGTAATACATAAAGTATTAACTGGGAGTGAAGTTGCAAACCTTGCTTCTTTTTATTACACTTATTATATTCCTGTGTATATATTTTCCCAAACTTTTGACAAAATAACATACTGTTTCTCCAACAATATCAGTGAGTCAATGATTAAGCCAGATCCTTGACAAAGCCACACAGAATACTTGGCAACATCCTGTAAGTCTCAAGTTTTCTAACCTAACAGTCAGCTAGTTTAAGAAAAATACACATAGCTACTTAAAAACAATTTATAGCCAATGTTTTATTACAAACTGGAGGCTTGGCCCGATGAGTTAGACTCACGATTATATCCTGCAAGTAAACTTTTATAATTGACATCTAAGAATATTCAAATAGGTTCTATATTTAAAAATGTTGTTGATTGCTACTTTGAAAAGAGCAACTGAAGTAAAATCATTGCTTTTATTTAAATGTATGGAGTGTGCTCTCTGTCTGTGTGAGGTTTCTCAGGGTTTGTCTGGTTTCCTCCAAACAACACGAATGTAAGTAAACTAGTGTGTGTGCGTGTGTGTGTCTGGTTATATTTAGGAATATAACCAGAGCCATGAACCAGTTATGAACCAGTTATGAACCAGTTCATCACGTGATTCACAAAAAACACTTAACTGATGTTTATCTATTGTTCAACATAATGTCAAAATGAATCAATAGAGTTAAAGAGAAGTTCACTTCCAGAACAAAAAATCTACAAATAATTTACTCACCCCCTTGTCATCCAAGATGTTCATGTCTTTCTTTCGTCAGTCGTAAAAAAAATTATGTTTTTCGAGGAAAACATTTCAGGATTGTTCTACATATAGTGGACTTCAATGATACCTCAAAATGCAGTTTAAATGCAGCTTCAAAGGGCTCTAAATGATCCCAGCCGAGGAAGGCTCTTATCTAGCAAAACAATCTGTCATTTTCTTAGTTATATATAAAAATGTAGACTTTTTAACCACAAAAACGCGTTTAACACTAGCTCTGGGATGCGCATCTGCAACACTACGAACTACGTAATCACATCGAAAGGTCACACGTGACGTAGGCGGAACTACAGGCCCAGTGTTTACAAAGCGAACGTGTAAAGACCAAGGAAGCACAAATAAGTCAAACGCTCTTTACTAACAAAAAGGTACAATGAGAATGTATGGGTGTGTTGATATCCAGGTGCAGAGCGAGTAATCACAGCTTCAATTGCTCAGGATATTTTAAGGGAAATTTTTGAGCAGTCACATTATTTCCAAGCGGGCGGAATCTTTTTGGTTTAAAACGATTTCCACGTACACACTCGAACAGACCATTTAAAACCAAAAACCTGACACAAAGACATACACTGCCCGTCCATAAAAAGTCACACACTCTAATATTCCGTTGGACCGCCTTTAGCTTTAATAACGGCACACATTTGCCGTGACATCGTTTCAATAAGCTTCTGCAATGTCACAACATTTATTCCTGTCGAGAGCTGCATTAACAATTTTGCCAAGATCTTTGTATTGATGATGCAAGAGTCGGACCTCTGTGCAAAGTCTTCTCCAGCACGTCCCAAAGGTTCTCAATGGGGTTAAGGTCTGGACTCTGTGGTGGTCAATCCATGTGTGAAAATGATGTCTCATGCTCCCTGAACCACTCTTTCACAATTTGAGCATGATGAATCCTGGTATTGTCATCTTGGAATATGCCTGTGCCATCAGGTAAGAAAAAATCCATTGATGGAACAACTTGGTCATTCATTATATTCAGGTAGTCAGCTGACCTCATTCTTTTGGCACATAACATTGCTGAACCTAGACCTGACCAAATGCAGCAATCCCAGATCATAGCACTGCCCCCACAGGTTTGTACGGTAGGCACTAGGCATGATAGGTGCATCACTTCATCTGCCTCTCTTTTTACCCTGATGCGCCCATCACTCTGGAACAAGGTAAATCTGGACTCATCAGACCACATGACCTTCTTCCATCGCTCCAGAGTCCAATCTTTATGCTCCCTAGCAAGCAAGCCTTTTTTTTCGATTAGCCTCACTGATAAGTGGTTTTCTTAAGGCTACACAGCAGTTTAATCCCAATCCCTTGAGTTCCCTTCACATTGTGCATGTGGAAATGCTCTTACTTTCACTATTAAACATAGCCATGAGTTCTACTGTTGTTGTTTTACGATTTGATTTCACCAAGCATTTAAGTGATCACTGATCATGATCATTCAAGATTTTTTTCCAACCACATTTCTTCCTCGAAGATGATGGTTCCCCACTTTCCTTCCAGTTTTTAATAATGCGTTGGACAGTTGTTTTCTTTGCTTGATGCACGCCAATAATTTGACCCTTCTGAGACATCTTTTCCACGACCACAGGATGTGTCTTCTGACATGGTTGTTGAAGAAATGAGAAGCTTCTCCTTGCATCAGTTAGTGTTAAATAACTTGTTGCCAGCTGAAACATAATCATCCATGCAGTAAGTATCCAGTGGGAGGCTCTTACCTATTTGCTTAGTTAAATCCAGGTGGTGACTTTTTTTTGGACGGGCAGTGTACAACTTTGTGTCATTCCACATGCAACAACTTTGGAGTGGCCCTCCTTCTCCACACTAGTAAACACTGAGTCTGTAGTTGCAACTACAGCTTTAATCGCTCAGGATGTTTTAAAGGAAATTTTTAATAACAGTGATAATAAATATAGACAATAGCTTATACAAGAAACAATAAACAAAGCAAAAACACTAATTTTTACACAAACCCTCTATCGCTCCCTAGTATTATGATAATGTAAACTCTGCAGCAGAATGAACAGGTGAAGTGATGTGTGTATGTGGAGTTGGTGAATATAAAGTCTTTTAAGTGACTCAGTGCAGTGGTTAGAGTAGAGTCGGGTAGTGGAGTGAAATGTAATGAAATGGCCATCAGGCAGATCTGTTTAGGAATCTAATGGCCTGTGGGAAGTAAGTGTTCATGAATATGCGGGACATGAACTGAATTTGAAATTGGGATAAAGACTAAGGATGATATGATTACCTGATAGATGAGCTACTAAAAAATCAAGGGATACAAACTAGCAGCTTCTCAAAAACCATTAAATAAATATACATATAGAAAGAAAGAAAGAAAGAAAGAAAGAAAGAAAGAAAGAAAGAAAGAAAGAAAGAAAGAAAGAAAGAAAGAAAGAAAGAAAGACATGTTGTTGACATTGTTTAGCATGAGTTGATAATGTACTCATCATGTGCTTATGAGATGTAATGGGTTGGTAGTAATGTTCTCTTTCAGTATGTAGATAGACATAAAATACACTATAAAAGAAAAGCATTCACTTTATTCTTGCTGTCTGAAGATTGCAAGTTTGAATCCCATCTATGGCCTGAGAATCCAAGAATTGGATTCCAAGGATTGGAATGGACTGGACTCCAAGAATTGGAGTATGCCACCCACTCCACTCTCTGAGTGGAGTGGGTGGCATACTCTCTATCCCCTGTCAATCACAGTGACACTAGCCAGCACTAGCTTGTGCAAAGGGGTGGATAACCTCCAAGTGTGTTCCACAGCCCTGTGATACAGCATGAGCAGCAGTTCTGAACAGATGCCGTTGTCTCCGTTAAAGAATAAGATATCTCTCCCTGGATGATAGCTGTCATAGGGTAGGGGTTGGAATTGTATGAGAATACGTTAGAGAGGGGAAAAAAAGAAATTTAATAATGTTGACAATAAAACAGTGCAGAAATAATTCTGTGAGCATTAATTACATTATCAGTTGCTGCCAAAAAGATGCTAAGAATCATTTTTTTTACAGCATTCATCTGGAGTGCATATGTGGTGCTTTCATTTCATTTCCATTGCGTTTGGATCTTAAGCTGAAATGGTCTATTCCCTAAAACTGCAACACAGCTTAAAAAGATGTGAAACGTGTCTGTTCTGTGGCTCAGTGGATGTTTGATATTGCCATCAAAGGGTCTGATACAAAGCGTTGGTCCAGATTTAACACAGAAGGGGAGGGTGTGTTTTATGATAGAGGTCTTTTCCCCAGCCCTGATAATGAGAAGAAACTACCTCATAAAAGCTACCTGCAGGGCCATAGGGAACTGTCAAACCCTCTCTCTGTTTTTCTCTATCTGTGTGTGTGTGTTTGAGAGTGAGAGAGTATGGGGTTTTGCATACATACACTATATCTGCCAGAAAGACACCACTGTGTTGCTGTGCTCCTAAATTAAATTAAGGTTTGGCTAGTTGTGGGGTGAGTTAATATACTTTAGGTCATATTTGTTTGTCATGTTTGTTTTATATTTATTTAGTTTATTTATTTAGCTCTGTGGTCTGAAAAATAATGAAAGGATTGTGGAGGTTGAGCTGTCAGAGGTGCAGGAAGAACATGGTTCACACTTGATGGTTGCAGGTACAAATGCCTCAGCAGTATGCCAAAGGAATATGTTTAATGTCAAAGACCTGTGAGTGCAAATATCATTGGCCTTTTTCAGTGCTTACGCCAAGATACAGCACAGTCCTAAGTTGGGATAAAGGCAATGGAAGATGGTGATTTTAAAATTTAAGCAGAAAATGACGGCTGTCAGTTATGACAAACAGCAAAAAAAGATTTAATACTCTTTAATCTGTTCTGTAGTTCGTCTCTCTACTTGACTGTAATTATGCCATTTTTTAAACTTTTAATTGAAAATAGATTATAGCAAAACCTAGTGGTATTGGCTGCAGCAATGAGGTACACTTTCCATGCATTACTGTAAAAATAAAAGCTTTATTTTTGGTCAGTGACAGACTGACCTTTAATGAATTAGTCCTTTAATGAATATATATAAAACAAACCATTCCTGAACAATTTTTGCTGTATGGCAAGGCATACTATACGACTGAAAGAGGCCATTGTTGCCATGACGAGGTGTACTTGGTCTGTAACAATCTTTAGGTAGGAGGTACATATCATGCGTAAGCAACAAAAATACACATAAATTCCAGAACCCAAGGTTTCCCAGCAGAACATTGCTCAGAGTATCACACTGCCTCTGTCAGCTTGCCTTTTCCCCATACTCTATCCCAGTGCTATCTCTTTCCCAGGAAAGCAATGCACACACACAGAAAATGTGACTCTTCAGACCAGGCCACCTTCTCCTGTTGCCTTATAGTCCAGTTCTGATGCTCACATGTCCATCAAAGGTGCTTTTGGTGGTGGACAGGGGTCAGAATGGACACTCTGACTAGTCTGTGGCTATGCAGAAAGCTAAGACACACTCTAAGTCCTTTCTAACATAGCAAGGATTAACTTTTTCATCAATCAGTGCCACTGTAGCTTTTCTGTGGGATTGGACCAGACAGGCTATCCTGTGTGCTGCGTGTGTGTTGCTGGTTCATTGGATGTTCTTACTTGGTAGGTACTAACCACAGCATAGTGGGAACATGCCACAGTACCGGAGTTGTTATGACCCAGTCATCTAGCCATTACAATTTGACCCCTTGTCAAATTCACTCAGATTCTTACGCATGCCCATTTTTCCTGATACCAAAAACATCAACTTTGAGAACTTTGAGAGTGTTCACTTGCTCAATATATCTCACCTCTTAACAGGTGCCACTGTAACAAGATAATAAAAGTTATTTTATAATAAATGTAAGTTATTCATGTTATCTGTCAAAGATTTTAATGTTATAGCTGAATCATTATCTACAGTATCTCTCTGTCTTGTTCTATTTATCTACCTTTATATATATATATATATATATATATATATATATATATATATATATATATATAGTAGAGAATGGACGAGCAGATCAGGAGCATTATCCTTTTGTTAGAGATGAATTCAGCTCCTGCCCCAGTTTCTTCCACAGGCTCTGAATTGCTCTGAATTCCCACAGCTGCAGTGTATCCAGACTGGCCACAGCTCTGAAATAGGCCAACCCAAGCACAGAGTACATAAGGGACATTCAGTACCAGTACCACTGGGTTGTAATGAAGAGAGAGATGGGACAGGAGAAGAAGAAGAAGAGAGAGAGAGAGAGAGAGAGAGAGAGAATATAGTTACTCATAAAAAATCAGTGTGGAGGTTGACGGAGCGATGAAGCAATGCCAGGAGACGTTGTGGTTTTGGAAGGGCAGGAAGTGGAGAAAGGTTAGTGAAAACAAGGTAACGGAAGGAAATACACACGCACACAGACAGAAAAAAGTGCTGATCCATGCTCCCTGTCTGGGAAAGAGCAGAGGGCACATTGATTTGGCGCAGTAAGCCACAAATGAGAACTCCATGGGGGCAAGCTCCACCCGAGCTGTGAGAAAAAAGGAAGGCACAGAGGGGGTCCAGTGTCACTTGGGCAGAACAGACTGCCACCATAGAATCCATCAGAAAACAGGGAACACTACCAGCTGAGGTTATCAGTACAGGGGGTCAGTTTGTGTGAGGTCACTGGGTCACTTAAAGCCTGAGCTATAGCTCATAATGAAGAACATTGAATTATTTGTTTTTAACGAGATAACAAAAAAAAGAATAATCTCTAAATAAATGAACACATATATTATCGGAATTCAGAAATACTCTTCTGCCCATGGTCATTTAGGGTTATCTACTGCCAAGTGTTCTAGCTCATTTTTTCAAAACCATGCATACATTTTGCATAGAGGCTACAAAACCATGAACACTCTCATCAAAATGAAATATTCACATCAAAACACTTCTACAATGAACTGTTTTTCACACTGCACTGATTAATTGAGAGGACAGCTGTCACAACATGAAGGCTGGTGTCACTGCACGCATTAGCTAGAGAAAATGGCATAGAAATGTAACAAATTATTTATTAACGCATTTATTTTTCATTTTATTTCTATTATTTGGAAGTGGGAGAAAAACAGAAATTGCCCAAATGATATAAAATAGATCTAATTAGAGCTGTGAAGGTAGAAATAAAACAAACAAACTACCAATTTTTATACTCATTGAGATTATTACTGTATTTCTATCTATAGTATGTCATGTAAGCTATTAGTCTGTTTTGTTTTTTTGTTGTTTTACAAAAGTGCATTTGTTATATTGAAAAAGCTGTAGAAGATATACATAGGCCTTCATAACAGTCTCATAAATGCTAATTTGATTATTACTATAATTTTGGTGCATTAAAATAATGAATTTGGCAGCATGTAGGCTTTAAGTTTTATTATGTATTGCAATGGTGCTTCATAATACACGCTGAGAAAGAAAAACTACAGATAAAACAGTCTCAAAATGTGAATAAAGGGTTCTCTCCTTCAGGTAAAGAAAATGTATATTGTTATATCATCTGTTACATCTAAATCTTTGCAAAGGCATCCTTGGAAACAAACAAGTGAGCTTTACTTTCGGAAAATAGCATCAGTGTGAAATAGTAATATGTAAGCATTCATGTAAAACTGTAATAAAACACATAATCACAAGTATAATAAGTATAATAAGTCAATTTTGATGTACTAGCTTTTTCTATCCATTTTTCTTTCTAATAGAATGAGGTCAAGTGCTATGTATGAGGTGTATTCATTGACCTGTGTCTCATTAATCCTTCTATCTATGGTTCTTTTCTTTACACACACCCCATTAGGATTCTTTCAGATTTCAGCACTGCCTCTTGGCTCTATAGATAAAGAGTCACCACAGATTCCTGCTTACTTTTCATTACATTAAACCATTTCCTACCCCTGCTGTTGGACAGAAGGGGGGAGAATTTTTCTCATTACCCCCCCACAATCATTTCATACAAACACACCAGCAGCAGCGGCTAGCCTAATCTTATCTCAGCTATGCTAATCTGCTGCTGTTCCTTTCAGATGGAAACTCACCAAGATGCAGAAAAGGGGAAGAAGTCATTAACTGGGCCCTAAGGCAGTGGAGATGAGTGGGCTGAGGAGGTAGATGTTTTAGGGAGGTGACTGTGATGTGTATGGATGAGCTTGCCCCTCATGCCTTGATCTCCCTGCTTTTGGGAGGCTGGTAGTCCCTGAGCACGGTTGGATGGATAGCTGTCAGGGGACACCAAGGGATGGAGGGGGAGGAAGCTGAAAGCAAGGGTGGGGTTTGAATGGACATGGTGGACACTGATTGGATTAAAGACGACAGCTGTTATTCTGTTCACTTGTCACAATGTGTCACTTAAAAAGCTCACTGGAGCATGTGGGGTCTGTCTTTTCAGACAGCTATATGTTAAGCCTATAGGTGTGTATAGGTGTGCCTAGGTGTGTCTATGTGTATTTATTTTACTGTATTTTTAATTCCTGTGCAAAAAATAGCAGATCACGTGTTAATGGCAAAATAGCAACTAATCCCATTAAAAGGTACAATGGGTGCACATGATATACAGAAGCTCACACGTCAGTGTGTCTGTGGTGGAATATCCCAACTATTTTTCCAAACACATGCTCTATATACTTGAATGTGCCATATATGGAGTAAGGTGTGAATGTTCACACTGCAGTTGGTTTCTGTTTATGATATGATGTCCTATGTACATGCTTCTGCTTCCAAACACAGAGCTGGCAATCTGGAAATATAGCGGTTACACAATATATTTATATTATATATATATATATATATTTACTGCTCAACAGGAGGAAAAATGTGAATATGAGAAACAACAAAAATAGTGTAGGATGGTGGTAGGAATGAAAGGAAGATGGCAGTGAAAAGATTTTCCAATAAAAGCAACTCACTCCTCATGTTACCCATTAAAAACCAATTCACTGTTTTATTGCATCGATATAACCTACTTATTTGTTACAGGCCATAATCACTGTTACACAGCCCTAATGGAGGGACAATAGTGAAAAGAACTACGGTGTTATTGTTTTTATGGCTTTTGTGTGTGTGTATATATGTGTGTATGGGTTTTGTATAGGGGAGTATAGGTAAAGTGTCTATGTTTATGTGAGTGTGTAATGTATGCTCACACATTCATGACTGCATCTTTGTCTAGTTGACATTCATGTTCACTGTGTCAGAGGCTAGATGGCTTGTTAAGCTCAGTGATTTTGTTCCAACCAACTAAAGAGCAGAAAACTGTGAAACTCTCTTTAACTTAACATGAAGACGGAAACCTCTGTCCATGTCCGTAGAGATTTCAGTCTGCACGTGTGAGAGAGATAAGAAAAGCCCAGAGGAGACTGTATGTTTTGACGGGAAGCTGCATATATAAAGTATATCTTGCTGGAAAAGACAAAAAGTGAAAAACAGGGAAGGAGAATCTGTGCAAACAGGAGCGAGGGACAGAGTGAACAAAGAGGGAATGGACTTTGATGGAGCCACATGGAAAAAAAAAGAAGAAGAAAAGGACGGTGAAACTGTTGCAAGCTAGAGTACCTGCAGAATGTTGGCGAAGCTCTTTAGGAAGAGACAGAAAGTGGGGGAGAGTGAGAAAGATGGAGCAGTGTGTCCTCTACTCATCCAGCCCTGCGGCACCTGGCCATCTCGGAGACAGCCCACTGAATTACACACAAACCTCGGCTGCTCCTCTGGTGCCTAGGCAAGGGTAGAGAACAGGAGAAGTTAATGAGGGGAAGAGAGAGAGCAGGTCCCCGGGGGCCTCCTGGAGGGCCTGGCCTGCCAGCTTTAGGGAGCTTGTCCTCTGAATGGGTAATTAGTAACCTGGACTTGGCCTGAAACCTATGAATTGATTGATTGCATGGTGAGAGAAATGTATCTTTTTCATCTCTGTAGACACATGCCTGGTCACTGGAGGCCACAGGGGAGCCACAATGTGTACTCACTACATTAAGACGAAGTCTAGCCAGTGGTCTGGCGCAGTAATATTACGACACTTTGTGTGCGTTCTTTCAAGCATTTGCATACTCAGAGGGGTCATAATTAATTTCTCAAGTGCTAAAAGGAAATAAATCTAATCCACAGATAATGGTTAATTACAATGTAATACAAGGTACTACATTATTCAAATTCTGTAGAGAAAGAAGCAGCCTTGGGAGGTTAAATATAAATATAGAACATAGTTATTTCACAGATTAATGTTATTTTCATTTGCCATAAGGCCACATGTTATTAGGGCATTTCAATTTAATTAGTTATTTCTTTATCAGTGTAGACACAGAAGAGGAAAAAACAGCAGGGAGAAGGTCTATAAAAAAGGCAGATGTTTTTTTTCTGAAGACAGGATCCATTTCACAAATCTGAAGATTTGAGGCAAGAGCTCAAGAGAGTGACATATTTGCGCTTAATATATCAATTGTTTCACAGTCTAAATCTATCAAAGACTATTTTTCATCAAGATCAGTTTGAATTTTTAAATAAGCACTGTGTTCTGTGTGATAAGAAAGCAGCATAAATTAGAAAGGAAGCGCATCTGTGTGATTGAGACTCGCTATTCTCTGATATAAACTAGGCCTAAGCCATCTTTAGGGACAACATTATAAAACCAGAGAAAACCTGCTGCTCTTGGGAATGTGGCTAAACCAGGACAGAGAATAAATCTCTTTCTTCCTGTGTCGATAGGACAGCCCTAGCTGAGAACTTTATTGGATCGACCAGATTATAGAGAAGAGAGGGAAAGAAACAGGGACAGAAATGATCGAGGATTTAGTTCCATGGTAACTGTTGGGATGGTGATGGGACCCGCTGCTCATGCATGTAAAAGGCTTTTTCATCGTTGTGCCATGAGCCACACCCATCCTACAGGCCTCCCACTGGGCTGGCGAGGGAGTACAGGCAGGCCGTTCTCAGAGGAGCTGCAGGTTGGCAGGATATTAATTAAGTAATTATCACTCTGTGAGGTGAAGATATGAAATATGTATGAGGCTTGATTGGGACGTTTGTGATTGTGTAATCTAATTTCAGCCATGTGCTTGCTTTTCCCTGAGCCAGGTGTCTCATGTCCAAAGATAGGACACCTACAAACACACACACACAAAATTGTGTATTGTAGTCAGGTATCACACAGCAATTCAAATTCATTTAGACTAATAAGACAAACAGGATCAGGACTAACCAAATATCCTTCGTGACATGTAAATGACTCAGGCTATCATTAAGCAGAGAAGCCTTCAGTATTGTGAAGTAACAGAATTTGCTAACATCTCATTATGGTAATTAAAGTGAAAGAGCTTAATCAGGCTGGATTACGCCTCATGCAGATAAAGACTGAACATTGGATTAGTCCCCCTTTAACCAATAAGCAAGATTTTATTTGTAATGTGTAAGTAGGAGATTACGTTAATCCCTTAGAATAGAACAATCATTTCTACTAATCATTAAAGAGCATTTGCAGTCATTGCTATTTGTTCATATTTACTGAAATGTAGTAGGGTCTCTGAAGAGAGGACAAAATGATCATTAGCCCTATAATTGCATCTGTGGTGGTTCTGATTTAAGTTTTTGGTGCTTAAGCAGTTACAGTAAACCTGCATATGTAATCCTACACATGCAGCGATATTCCACATGGACCAGAAGACAGTAACAAAGCAGACGAGCTGATCGAAACTATCGTGAGGAGATATTACCCTACAGATAAGAATAACTATGTTGTTTTAGGTATTGTCTGCTTGCTAAGGGCTTTGCAGTCTCTGGCCTCTCCCCTTTCACTTTTATTGTTTTGCTCTCAGGCATCACAGACATATTGACAAAGTGCAGCCCGTATGCAGGAATGCTCCTTTTCCCCTTCACTAGTCCTCACACGTCTAGAAAAACCCTCAACCTTACAGTCAATACAGACCAAGACGTCAGCAGCCAGGGGGTAAGAAAAGGAAAGGGTCTGTGCGGTGCTTTCGACACACACTCCGAGACATGTGAAGTTATAAGTGCATAGTGAACATCCGCCCGCTGTTGATCACCTACAGGCTCATTGATTGAGGTGTGCTTTGCCTCCCTTTTATTTTTCTCCCTCTTTTCCTCCCTTATTGATTTTGATCATCTGTGTATTGTGCGTGCTGTGTGATGCTGAATGGATTGCATGGCGCCAGAATATCTAGCTCTGCGCCTGGTCATTTGTGTCCACAGCATTTGTCTTATTTGTCTAGGCTCTTCTTGCTCGACCAGCCCCACAATCTGATTCCCATATGCCTCACTCGGATAACAGTTTGTCTTTATCTGTCTGCTCATCTGTCTGTGAGCATGCTTTTGTGTTTATAAGACTTTCCATCCCTTTCTCCCTTTCTATCTATTTCGCCAGTTGTCTTTACTGTGTACACACAAACTGTTTGCATGAAACAAAACCTGTATGACAACATATAATCCATCCTCTGTAGAGAAACTAAACTTTCAGTAGATGTATCTGGTGTACACTTTGTAAGTGGGTGTGAAATGCTTCACTGCAACAAAGCATATGTTCTGTGATATACCAGTTACGAAGCACAGACTCATCTTAAAGAGGTCCCCAGAGCACCAGCTTCTTGGAAGAAGGGACTCGAAAGAGAGACATGACAGAGGAGAGAGTGTAAAAGGAGAGCCGCTGTTCTCCTGAGGGGTTGCAAGCAGTTGTTCTTTCCTGAAATGTAGGATTTGAAAAGAGCCCTTTGTCTTTTCTAGTATCTGAGTGAAAGCTTCCTGTAAAGAACCAGCTTCAGGTATCTGACTAATATGCAGAGTTTGTGTTACAGAAGATAATATACTATTAGCTATAGAACAATTATTATTATTATCATTAGTAGTAGTAGTAGTAGTAGTAGTAGCAGTAGTAGTATTGATTGGTTGCTTTTTTATGTATTATATAATTTTCATCATTTATTTAATTTTTGTATTCATGTATGAATAAATGACCTTTACAGCCACACATTTGTCGTATCTGCTGGTGTCACATCATCACTCAACCTACAAAAATGGCCACCATGGACACACACTCCCAGCAACCACTTGCACTCCCACGCTCCCAGGCACCATCATTCTAATTATGTTCAGTTGTGTTTAATTATGTGTGTTTGGTTTCACACGGATTTAAAGCACCTTTGCTTCCATTGGTTATTTGCAAAGTATACGTTCAGTTATCTCAGGTCCATATCGCTGACCAAGCCAGTTTTTATGCCTCTGTGTACCGATCGTGCCTTGTCTGTTTGGAACCTGATTATATCCTGATTGACCTGTGCATGTGTTTGACCCGGCTATTTGCCTAACTTATATTAGATTTCTTGTTATTTCTTTTTTAATCCCCGTTGCTTATATTTGATTGGTTTTCTACATCTAAATAAACAGCCTGTGTTTCCATCCTTCCTCCAAGTGTTTGTGTTCATTACAGCATTCCTCGATCTCCAGACCAGACTCAGGCATATTCAGGTCAATAAATCTGATATTGAAAATCTGAAGATAACATTAAAACACAATAAACATAATACACAATTATATTTTTCTCCTTTATCTTATTTTCTAAAGTTTTTTTTTACGGAGTTACTGTACATCAGGCAGATGCAGTAATGAGAACCAAACAACAAACAATGGACACTAAGAACTGAGGAGTTCATTGTGTGAAGTTGAAGCCTGAACTGTTTTATTGCCTCAGCACACTTTCTGATTTTTGTGTTTCTGATTACAATTTTAAGACAGAAAAAAAAAATAATTTTAGGCCAGAGCCAGTGCTGATGATATGCAATTACCAATACAGTCAACAAGATTTAAACAATTATATCTTACAGGGTAACAAAAGTTCATTCCAAAAAGAATAGTTTTATCATCTAGTTATTTATTTCAGAAATGTGTGTATTGATTGATTGAAAAACTGAGTTGCTCCAGTCCACATCAATCAGGTCTGCAAATAGTAGCACAATAATAATAGCAATAACTATTTTAATTTGTTACCTCAGTTCACTCTCGTAGTATTTTCTCTACCCTGGGTAAAATGAATCTGTTTCCATGTGTAAAAGTTATCACAGTAGTTTGCTCCCTGATGAACACTTCTTCATGTTACAAATCCATTAACCAATTACAACAATATTGGACTAAAGTTATAAATGAACACACAACTAGTTCAAGACTAGCATATTGAAACAGTGAGCTAATAATATTGTAGTACGAAACAATATCACAAAAACTGAAGATTGGAAAAAGACCAGTTGTCATTTCTCCGGTCTTTAACTGTGTTTTGAGCTGTAGCTTCAGCTCCTTGTTCTTTCCTGACAGGAATGGAACCTGATGTGGGCTTCTGTTCTCGTAGCCCATCCACCTCAGGGTTCAGTGTGTTGTGAATTCCGAGACACTTCCTGTCAGCTCGAATCAGTGTGGACATTCTCTTCTGACCGCTCTGATCAGCAAGGTGCAGAACTGCCGCTCAGGGGAATGTTTTCTGTTTTTTGCACCATTCTGTATAGAGAAAAAATCCCAGGAAATCAAGAGTTTCTGAAAAAACATCCATCTAATAGCAACAACCATGTGTCTCTTGACCTATATCCCGCGTGAATTTATGCAGTGTGCTGCTGCCAGATGATTGGCTTACAAGATAATTGCAGGAATGAGCAGATGTACTGGTGTCCCTAATAAACTGGATAGGGAGTGTAAATAAAGGTCTGCTTACGGTATACAGTGAGGACGGCTGGAATCAGGTGTTTCACTAGGTTTAAATTATCACCTTTTTTCCTTGTGTTTTTTAGACTCGGAGATGTGTGTCCTTTTACTCTCTCCTCACCAAGAAAAGCCTCAGCACCGCAGGCGAAACTCTCTCTTCCATTTCATCCCCCTACATTTTGTCTCACTCACATTGTTTTATGTTGTTCATGATCTAGATCACCCCTGTTTTATGGCACTAATGCCATTTCAAGACCATTTGTAATTCAGAAGTATATCATGCTCTTGTCCTTGTACACCATTACATACAGGACAGAAGAACATGGAAGCTAATGAATGAGAAAGGAAACGGTAAACATATTAGCTAAGGTTTCCTGGATTGTGTGTCTTTCTTTCTAAGAAGTAGCTCTGGCGTTTGTCTCCCTGGTGCCTGGATGTTAGAGCTAGAGGTCAGATGAGGCCAAAATATAATAGTTTGTCCCTGCTTACCATCTGCATATTTTGATGAAAATAAAAGCACCTGACGCTGACCATAAAATATGGGGTTCTGTGACTGATGATCTTTATGACTGGAGGTTCAGGGGCTCTAGTGAAGTAGTAAAATTTCCTCTTGCCTCTGCCATGCTGTTAAGACTTAGCCATAGCAGTATATTTCAGAAAGAAACTAATTTCAGATTTACATCCAAACTCAGTTTTGTAATGGCCATCTTGAACACTATTAAAAATGAGTTGTCTGAAATAAAAAGGACAGTAAACAGGCGCAGAACTGAGAATATAAAAGAGTTTGAAATATTCTGGATGGAGCAGTGGTCCAAGCTTGTTGGATATTACAGGAATCTCTCCACGGGATGCTTCAACAAACATTAAATATGAATTTTCCATACATTTCAAATGAACATTTTCATGAAATAAAAATTCTATTAAAAATAGAACTAAAAATATAGTCCCTATATGTTTCAACTCAAAATATAATCCGACTCCATAAACATTTTATATATTAATTTTTGCTCATATTCACAAAGGGTGACAGTGACTCTGAAGTTCACTGTATGCAGAAATATGATATCTTTCATGAAATTATATATTCTCCTTCAACCCAAATGTTGTTCACTTGAATAAAGACAATGGTTTCAATATGCAGCGATTTCCATGCAGTGTTCAGAGAGAGAGAGAGAGAGAGAGAGAGAGAGAGACAAGCATCGGAGAACTGATCAATAATTCTGCACAGATCACTGAATGTGCAACATCATAGCTGAAATCAAAACGCTTTATTTTGTTCCAAATTGCAAATATTTTGTTGTTGAAAATTTGTCAAAATTAGCTCATTCAATTTTCAACACATTCCCTGAACCTTGTTAATGTTAAATTAAGGTTGTTGACCCAGTGCAAGTCACTGAAGACATGTCTCTTGTTTTACTCCTCCTCCCTCTTTTTTTCTCAGCCCAAGGCTGTCTCCCACTTCTGGTGTTGAGCTGAAATTGGTGAGATGTAGGAGCATGTGCAGGCAAACAGAGCATGCACACAACTAGACCTTTAGATAGGACTCTAATAAGATGACAGGCACAATATGCCACCTGAAATGAGCCGGGGGCTCGGGGCTGATATTATCACTGAGGTCATCCAACTCATTACAACAACACACATTCACAACTAGGCGATTTGTGGTTATTATTAGATTTCACACAACTTCCTAAAGTCTCATCAAAGACCTGTTCCTTTAACGCCTCCTCTGGTAAGGTCAACCCCAAATGTTGCATCCTACCTTAAACTGAGTTTCGACATTTGTGGTGAGTGGATTTCAGCATCATTTTTTTTCATTGCTGAAAAATACCTTTCTTTTTTTTCTACGCTATGTTACTCTACTCATTCAATGCTATCTCTGGGTTGAGCTGCGAGTCTACAGGGGCCTCCTTGGACCTCTGCAGTGGGGCTAATGGCAGCTGGGGCTCATGACTCGCTGCTGTAGCACCGGAGCTCATTGTCACTCCGTGGCACCCTCCATCAAAGCTATGATTAATAGAACAGGCCTTTTCCTACTTCTAGCCTGCAGCACTTTCTCACCTTCTCCATTTACTGCTCTCCACACACCACTCGCTCTCTCTCTCTCTCTCTGTCTCTCTCTTCCTCCATACTATGCAGGTTGAATCAAGTAGGCTCTGCTTGCATGCCATGGAGACACTCCACACTAATGTCTGTACTCCTTAGAGGTGAGATTATTTACACATTATTTATGGAAAAGTAATTTTAGTAAATTGTTAAAGTAAATAGAGTCATAGATACTGACAGGCAAAACATGTTATTCAGTGCAATGCCAGAGACGGGCATTTAATAACAGATATTGTTTCGTGATGGTCAAGTGTAGCTATTGCCTGGGTATCACTCTGTTTTGACAGACAGTAGTTGAACTGCACTTCTGCATTAATGGTCTTTATTCTCAAAGCCACCTTCACGCTGAACTTTCCACAATGCTTTAAAATGTCATGGCCAGCATCAGTCAATGAATGTGATTGTGGTAATTATGGTGTTGGGGCATTTTTGGTTTCAGATGTAATTGCTCCCATATAGAGCAATCTTAAGATCCCACAGAGGTGAGAAACACTTGTAAGGAATATAAATGGACATGCTGAGATTCACACCAGGTTAGATGATATAGTTTATAACTAATAGATCTCTTTGAGAAAGCTAGTATGGTGATTCATCCTATATTTTTAAGCCGAATCGATTGTTTAAATATCTTTGTGCTCCTCAGCTATAGAGATATATTAATAGCTATATTAACAGTTGCAAAATCGAATATTTGAGACGTTTGTAAATGCAGTGCTTTTATTTTCATAAAGCCAGTGCATGACTCTGCTAATGAAATTAACAGTAATATAAAATTGCTTCTTTTTATTCACTCCTTCTCTCTTCCTCTTTCAGCAAAACCGTGGCTTTCAGTTGCTCCCTTTCTTTATCTCTCTCAAGAACAAAATTAATATAATTACAGTCTTTCCATTTTGCTCTCTCCTTCACCCCTTCACTGACTTCTGTTCCATTATGTTACTTTTGTTTTTGTGTCTCGCTACATGTCCTGCTCCCTTTCTCCAAATTTAGTTACATCCAATCCCTTTATCACTCTGTAACTTTCTCTTTCCCCCTTCTCTCTCATTTCTCAGGAGCATCTGCTAAATGATGCATAGCTGAAGCCTGGACGTTGAGCGATCATTAATGAGGTGATCCAGGTGAGTAGGAGTGAGGGATGATGGAGAGAGGGAGAGGAAGAGGGAACAGCAAAAGGCCTGTTTCTTCCCTCAGGCATTTCGCTCCTTCGTCACCAAACTAGAGGTTGTTTGTGTAAAACGGCACTTGATGCCATTGCCTCAACCCACGGTCATTAATTTGAAAGCAAGCACACACACACAAAAACACACACACACACACTTTTCTATGGTCAATAGTTGCTGGATCCTTTTAGAATCTTCCCAATAAAACTGCCAGGCGGTGATGTCTGGTATTGAATGAGTGGGGCAAAATAATTCTGCTACCCCTCAGTAACTCACTGTTACCTTTAGGGTTGAGCCTTATAGTACAGCTTCTCGCTATTGGCAAAACACTATTATGCATATGCATAGGAACCTATTCATTAAAAGACAGATGGCCAACACCTTTCATGATTTCAAATCATCTACACAGTTGAACAGGGAAACTTGCCTTTACCCAACACTCCAAACCAGCATGAGAGTGCCTTTGCACACAAAGTGAGGCATTGTTTTGCCAAAGCTGGTGTCTGAGAGCTCGAAAGTCCTACACAAAGCCCTGACCTTAACCTCACTGAACAACTTCAGGATGAACTTGAACTTTGACTGCATGCGTGGTCTCAGCGCCTGAATCACTATGCTCTTGTGGATGAAGGGACACAATTCTCTAAATAGTGATTTTTTTAATAGGTAGAAGAGCATAATGGGACACATGTTGGCTCAGTGGTTAGCATATTTGCTGCAAGCCTCCAGGGGTTTAGGGATTCAATTTCCATCTCTGCCCTGTATGTGTAATCTAGTGGTTCTTCCCATGTTTTGGAGGATTCTTCAGGGTACTCTGGTTTCCTCCTCAGTCCAAAGACATGCATTGTACACTGTAAAAAACTACCTATAGAATCTACCCAAAAAATGTGAGGTAACAATTTGCACTCAGTTTGTTTGGGTACATTTCACCCCATATTCTTCTTAAAGAGTACCTAAATAAATCAGCTATAACATGGCAATTGAAATTAGGTAAAATCTACTAAAAAACCTACTCATTGCATCGCACACACACAGACTCATTCATTCACACAATCACACAGTAAGGGCAATTTAGAGACTCCAATCAACCTAGAAGCATGTGTTCGGGACTATGGGAGGAAACACACCAAGCACAGAGAGAACATGCAAACTCCACACACACAGTAAGTGGGAGCAAGACTCGAACCGACGATGGAGGTGTGAGGCGAACGTGCTAACTGTTAGTGGTACAAGCCATTTCATGTATGTATATATATATGTACGTGTGTTTGTTTATTTATTTCTTGTTATTATTATTAATGTACCTATCGTTTGTGAAGTGCACTGATGCATAGGTTCACATCACTTTAACCTGTAATACCGGCGGGTGGTGCTAGGAGGGGGGGGCGATAGTGAGCAACAGGAGAGCCTCACCTGTAGATGAAGAAGTCACACCCTGCCGAGTCATTACAACACACGGAAAACACTCATTTGTTTCTTGTGTGTTTTATTGTTGTTTCAGGTGAGCAAGTGATGTCATCGCACTTTATGTTTACGGAATGATTATTGAATGTTTATTTAATAATTCTCTGTGTTAGTTTTAATGCACTTTTGGTATTAAACCGTTAATAGAAGTGAATACATCGGCGCACATGTGGTGGGAATGTAGCCGAATTGGCTATGCTAGCGGAAACCACGCGGGTTGCGGCGACGTAACAGAATAATTGTAGCAAATTAAAATGTGTTCGAGATACTTTATTAAGATAGCGCAGTGATAGTTTATTAAGACGTTTGTATTTTGCTAGGTTGGTTATCAGTATGTTGATAAGATACCAGTATTATGTTGATATGAGGAAGTTATATGTAGTTAAATGCTTATACGTTTGTATAACTGTTTGCACATTTATACATGCCTAAGATTACTGAGAATTATTGTATAACCTGGTACACTTTATGTATGCGTGTTTGTTTGAGGATTATTGTTTAATTATTATAATATTATTGTAAAGAGGTTAGTGTTTTTGTTATAAGTAAAAGCTATTTTTCCTTGTGTATCGTGTCTACACCTGTAGATGAAGAAGTCACACCCTGCCAAGTCATTACAACACACGGAAAAACTCATTTGTTTCTTGTGTGTTTTATTGTTTCAGAGTGTGACCACAATAAACATAACCAATGTGCCACCGGAAAAGTCTGTTAATTGTGTGTGTGCAACATAACCACTAAGCTACCGTGCCACCAGTGTGTCTATTTGAAATTTACCAATTACTGTAACCTATGACACTGATGCTTCAATACATGCTTTTGTATGTATACAGTGACATACATTTCAAAACATTTTGACATCAACATAAAATAATAAAATGAATAACTTTGAATAATGAATAATACTTTGACTTGGGTAACTGTCCCCAACACAAGGCAAGGAAACACACTATTCCATGAGCTTAATTTTGAGGCTGTGAACCTTCTTGAGACACTTGCCTCCATCAAGCTCCAAAAGAAGTTTCTGAAATACTTCAAAAGTATTCTTGAGCTTTTTGGAATACCCAACGAATGTGTCTTAAATAGTTCATGCTAACAACAGGGCCAATGTTTTTGGGTATATATTACAACGTTTTTTTAGGTTGCAGGTATTACTATAAATAATTAGGTAGTGTGGGTGAATTTTACTCATTATTATATAATTACACTTGCTGACTAACATAATAGGTAAATGGTAGACTATTTGCAAGGGTAGTATTTACCACCCACCAAAATCATTTTTTTTACAGTGTAGGATGATTGTTAGCCATAGCATGTGAGTGAGTGTGTGTGTGTGTGTGTGTGTGTGATTGTGCACTGCGATGTATTGCCATCCCATTTAGGGTGTCACCTTATACCCCAAGTCCCCAGAGATTTAGAGGCTTTAGGCTACCTGCATCGCTATGTGGGATCAGCAGTACAGAAAATGCATGAAAGGGCTCTTGGGACAGTTGCTGTTGCGTCTTGTTGCACAGACAATATTTTGACTGTTCATGACAGTACAGCTTTGGAGCAAGCATTTGTATATTTCTTCTGGCATACATGTTGAATATTGAATTCTTCATTGAAAGATAAATGTAAATATAACTGAACACTAAATGGTATTGCCTTTAACAATGATGAAATGTCAGAAAAAGTGCTGTAACTGTGAGTCCGCACCAGATCTATGATATCAAGTGTTGTTAACATTTGAACTTTGAGTCTCCACAGTCAGTGTTCCCAAAAGCCCTTATGTAGGCAGATGCTGTGTTTAATTAGTGTTCTCACAGTTCTTGTCAGCGTCTCTCTCTCTCTCTCTCTCTCTCACACACACACACACATACACACACACACACACAGCAGAGCTCATCCCAAATTTATTCTTCATTTGGACAAATCAACTGACTGCTCCCTAGTGGGACTTGCTTGCTCTGTTTATTCGTAATGCATTATGCACAAGCTGAAGAGAACAAACTTAATCAATGAACATGGGGAAGCAGACGAGAATAGAGAAGTGAGGAGTCACAAAGGCATTATGCAATTACATCAGCTCAGAAGATGTGAAACACATCCTCCTCCCATTGAGTGTTGCCCAGTTTTAGACCACTACATCAGTATGTGTCATATTTAGCCTCCATGCATTCGGCAGCACGCACTGTACAGAGGCATGAATCTTGCACAAAGGCATCTGCCTTGTTGCTGAAAGCTGCTTTTCTCAGCCTGAAAAACATATGCAGTTGTATCTCTTCTCAGACATGACATAACTTTGTAATCAGCCCCTCAGTTCTCCCGTATTAAGTCTAAATACACTTTTCAGAAATTATTCTGCTTTTATCTCCTAAAGCTGGGGGCTAATCTGCCTTTACAGAATTAACTCCAACTGCAATATCTCTTTCTTTTAAACACATTGCATACAAATGCTGTGAAGAGCCTTCATCTCCGCAGGCTGTTGAATCTCCTCATCTCACTCACAGCTGAGGTATTTACCCAGGTGATTGTGAGATGGGAGGGCTGCGGTACACAGATCCTGCCTTCTTTTATGTGCTCCAAATGCCAGCGTGTGTAAGCATCAATCAGAGCCTGGCCATTCCACAGCACGCTGACTCATTGCTAAGCCATTGCTCACAGACATTTACTTTAAAACTCTATTTAAACTACGTTCAGACATACACAAAAATGTTACCCTTCAGCACTAATCTTGTCAGGTTTCAGTGCAGTGATATAAGTTCAGTGATGAGTTCAAATATTATATACACTGGTGATTTCACTAAATATCTTTTGGAAAAAAAATATTTCAGGACAGAAAACTTTTGAACCAAGCTTATTAAAACACTCCATATGCTATCTATCCATCCATTTTCTGTACAGCTTCTACAGATCCTACACAGAGTCACAGAAAATGTCCCTGTGTACAATGTCAGTGAGGTGAGGTTGTGGGTTATTTAATGGTGTGTCTATAAATTAATATACTAGGTCACAATCTGTCCATGACAATGATTTATGATGTTCGGAGATATTAGTCATGGCCAGAAATTGTTTAACTTGTGCTTATGACTATGTAGTGAGAATGTCATACATATGGCCTAGTTACAATTCCAATGACTACTATATGTATTTAAGTGTCTTCTCAAGACCTAAGCAAAGTGTAAAATCATTAGGCTTTGGTTCTTCAGATTTTTGTGCTAATACTTTTCATGTCTCTGTGTCTCATTCAATTTTAAATACAATAGTGGCTATGATTTACTGTAAGCAATTTTATGAACACAAAATAGATCTTGAGAAACTCAACCTAATATATTAATTATTTTCCTTTTGATGTTACGGCCATTTGGAAACATTTTAGAATCTGACCAGCTGTGGTCAATATGCTGAATCTGTTATTTATTTTATATAAGAATCGGGAGTAGGAGTCATTATGAGGGATATCCTCTCAGGGACTGAGAGAAAAACAATTGATTTTGTTGCACTTTTATGGCCCTGCCATTGAGTGGTGGAAGTATTAGATTTTCAGTTTGTCTGTCCATCTGTCCGTTCATCCGTCTGTAAGAGACTCGTAGTGCAAAGCCTCAACAAAGAGTGTTTGAATGTTTGTAGGATTTATATGGAATTATATTTGTTAATAGAAGATCAATTTATTGATCTTTCTTATTGGATTTTGGAATTAATCATAATAGGGTCATGGTCATAGCAATGTCAAATGTCTGGAGCAGGGTTTTTTTTTTTCCAATATTTTATTTTTTAGATTTGAAGTATATTTTATGTGTAGTCTCTGTCCCCTGTCCAAGCCATTGGTGTTAAATTTGACTTCATATACCCGTTTTGTTTCCTGTTACTTTATTAAAACCAGTGAACTTATGGAAAGATTCCTTTTCAATTGTGAAAGAGTATGTTTATGAGCAAAAACAACACTGTGTTTTTCCCACAGACAGAGAAATGTTATAATGTATTCATTCATGTCCAAATAAAACACACCATATACATATATGAGTGGCTTCATATTTTCTTGATGTCTCTAATAGAAGAAATATTCAATATGTCAAAATATATTCGTTGGAAATAGAAAGATTCAAAACGGTCCAGGTATCTGACACTCAAGACCACAGAGACTGTTGGAGATCTTTATTGATCCCTCTGTCACATAGTCAGCCTACTAGCTTCAGGCTAGCTTTTACATTTCAGTAGCTGATGGACTGGTTCAAAAGAGCATGATGACTGAAAATTCTCATTTTTCCTCAAATGTTGTGTCACCTTTAATTTCATTAGCTTTTCCCCTGATTGCCATGGGAGAATTGAGTTTCTGGGCCAACAATTAGAGTAATAGCTCTGCTCATGGAATTTGCTAAATGCCCAACAGCCTTCAAACCCAGGTGTATATGGAGATTAGAGGAAGGCAGGACAAGAGTAGTCTGCAGTGATAATTACCAGACATTCTCAGTAGGTCCATACAATACATAGTGTACAATCATACACTGAATTTAGTTATACCATAGTGTTGTTGAATTCTTGAATCTAATTTGTCAGAACATGCCAATTAATTTTTTTACATCTAGGACTATTCTATATCTATGACTATGAAAGCGCTGTCAATTGTAATTCAGCTCACGGTTTTTATTAATGCCCTTGCTCTGATGCTTAATCATGGTAATTTGTATGGAGCCCACTCCACGTAATCAAAGCTAATATAAAATATAATCACTGATAGGATTGATAGGAAAATTTATAGAATGAGTCCTGAATGTCAGCACTGGTCAGTAAGAGACTGTATGTTTTCCATTATGGGAGAGTGTTCAGGACCTGTGCTGCCTATTTCCTTAGACACATGACAGGCTATTTTTGTATTATTAACTTTAAGAAAAAAGGGAATAGATGCTTAAATAGCTGCTATAACAGAAGTGGTTACCCTGTTTGGCAGACATCCTAAAACATGAAACTATAAATATATAACTATAAATATAGTTAAAACTATAATGTTTCATGGAATAATTAATTTAAAATGATAATCATTGGAAAATGGTTGTGATATAATGAGAGAAACAAAAATTTCAAGATGTACCATTATGGAAAAATAACCAACTTCATAATTGTATTGATGTAATCATTCAACCCCATAATTAATTATTTTTCCATAACAGTACCCCTATTGAATTTTTATTTCTCATTCATTTTGGACAATATATTATGCATTAAATGTGTAAAGCTATATTACATCTAACCTGACATTTATCATCCAAAGGAAATATGTATATATATGAGGTGAATAGGATATAGACAGGACATTCTTCCATTCCACTATGAATATGGATGCGTGTATTATATTTGTGTACATAAGACTTTTCCTGTATTACGTACAGTTTTAGAGTATCTCCATCTACAGTATCTTTTTATGTGTCTCTTGGAAGTACCTTCAGCTGAACTTCAAGGGGTGATAAAGATTGCACATATAGCATATGCACTTATTGAAATCTATTAAACATCTCCCTCTCTGGCGTAGCAAGAATAATTAGTATGTGGTTTGGGTCAATTCAGAAATTTCTAAAAATAATATTTAGTTATAGCTTCCACTGAATGGAAGCTCTTTATAGGGCCTGCCGCTCCCATTTTACATGGATAGTGAGTTTCCTGTCTTAATAATTGTTGAGTGAAGGAAGAAGCCCCTATTTTAAAGGGGGTGGTGGGTGGGGGGGCAGAATGAAGAGTCTTCATGAGTCTTTTGGAGGATATCTCTGGTCAGACTATGTTTGCCTATAGTGACCATACCTGTGTATTGAGGAAAAAGGCTGATGCTTTTAATCCAAAGAACACTATCCCATTTGTGAAACATGGGGGTGGTAGCATCATGTTGTTGTTTTCCTGGAAATGGCACAAGTGCCCTTTAGGAAATAGATAGAAACTCCAGATATCAGTCACAAATTTGAAACTTTGTTAAAACAGCAGGCGATGATTTTAAGCATTTCTATATAGTTGTAACAAAATGACTTAACGGCAACAAAAGTATTAGATTGGCTATCACAATGCCCTGACCTGACAAACAATAGAAAATTTGTGTTCAGGCAAGGAAGCCCACAAACTTGACTGAGGTACATCAGATCTGTCAGAAGGAATGAGCTAAGATGAGTATTGTGAGAAACTTGTCGAAGTCTTTTGAGGCTTTTGATTCAAGTTCAAGCAATTAAAATGTAATACCACCAAATACCAACATAGTGTATATGCATTTGGCCCACTGAAAATCTGATATAGTAAATTAAATCTGAATGAATCTGTCTCTTAGCTATTATTTTGAAATGATCTCTTATTGAAATGAAGTACATTATCCATAATTGACTTAACAAGGTTTAGTAACATGCAATGTGTAGAGTGAAAATTTTGGGTTGAATGTCTTGTGTGTACTGTATAAACTTTTTAAACTGTAAATTGTTGGAGAAAGGCTCCATATGAGGAAAATTACAACATAATTACAATATATATATTAATGATGATGTGTAGCTAATCCAGTCTAATTTCAGTAAGCAAAAGACTACAATCATAATACAATACAATAAATAAATGGAAATTCTATACAGCAAAACATTAAAAGTAAAAATGGCAGTTTGGTAAATATCGCTGATCTGTTTCTTCTTTAAAGCAAATTTTAATACATTTCTTAAAAAACATTTTAATGCTCTCTGTTTAAAATATTGCTTACAGGTTATCGGCTAGTCCACTGTACAGACTCTGACATAAAATAAAGCAATCTATCAACCGATTCTTAAAACTATATTTAGCATTCATTCAACAGCATGTCATAAAACTGATCAGCAGAGTCAACATGAACTAAATATGACTCTGTGATCGGACCATCCACAGGCTAATGGTTTATAAATTATCTACTAAACAATTATCTACTTATCAAGGTCTATGGACAAGACTATTTAAATTAAGTGAAAGAAGTTCTGGTGTACTGTAATGTGTGTGTTCCCTGTGCTCAGATGGTGACATAAAATAAGGACAAAAAATGATATCCCTAGACAATGCATTGTAAATATTGTCAATCAAGTTTTCACAAATATTTGATGCAATTTCAATTTTATATATATTTTAGGTCCTAATTACTTTATACTGGACTGCGTACAGCAAACTGTTTAAAAGTTTGAGAACCTTTCATGCCTTAAAAAAAGACTTAACCTAGTGAACGTGTTTACTTTTAAGTGTTGGACAATTATTGAGGCACATTCAATTAGAAATATGTACAGCATGTCAGTGGTTAGGCATACTTTGAGCCTGCTTGAGCCGCTCAGTGATTTACAGCATTTAATAACTATAGGATATAAAACATCACGTAATAACCATTGAAGCCTGTTTAGTGGAACTGAAATAAATATAGAGGAATAAAAATGTTGGCACTCACTTCACTAGATATTGCATGTATACAGGAAGATTTGTGGCTACACAACAACAGGAAGTCTTGGAAAACGGGAAAACTGCTAATATCTATTATTATTGCTATAATCATATAAATTAAATTATAATACTTAAAGAGATCAGCCAAAAAGAGGAAACAGTGTGAGCAGAGTTGCCTGTTACAGGCTGTAGGACACTCATGTATTTGTTCAGTAGCAATGTTTTGACCTTTTACATCTTATATCAATAGTATCCCCAACCATCAAACCAGCACAAACATTCATTTAACAGCTTTCTAGTTCAGTGCAGAGATCACTGTAATATCCATATGATAATCACATTAGTGCCACGTCAGCAAACCTTTACAAATCTCCCTTAACTACATGATCATCTGAGGATTTGTAAAGTCTTTCTCCATTTTCTTTTTAAGACTTCCATTAACTACATTTCTATCTGGGACATCTGTGTTGAACGGGATCTTTGTATATTGGTAATGTGTTTTTAGAGAACTTTCGGACAGATTTCTGCCACAAGCTATTAAACGAAAGTGTTTTAACAGGCTAAACGTTTTAAAGGCAGTGAGAACATAAATCAGGCTTTTTAAATGGTTCCAAAGTGGTTGGACATGTCCTTCGTGTAAATTATGTGAAAGGGTATTATAATTGCTTTGAATCCTTAGTGTATATGTCAGGTTGGGTGGCAACATGTGGAGACATGCAATGACACGATTAGCAATTTATTTTTCACAGAACCATGCTGTATGTTCATATTTTAGTATTATTCCCTAATTTCATTTTTACTCAAATCACTGGAACTACTAAAAGAATTAGTAATTGCAGTTCACCCTTTCTGAGTTTCACAGTGCCGCAGATTTAATAAGGGAGTGAGAGGATGTTCTGACCAGTAGTCCAACATGTTACCCACTGAGCTACCACTGGCCTGGTATGAAAGAGTGTGGAAAAAGCATCTGTTACTGTTGAGTAGGCTAAATGTGTAGATGTGGCTCATTAAAAATGAAACTATTGCAAAGAAACCCATAAATAATGCTAGTAACCGTTATATTATTTAGTAGCCAGTTTAAATGTCTGAATATTAGCATGAAAGTCTAGCATGAGGTCTTGTCATGCTCTGATTGGTTTACACTACAGTACCACGTTCATTCATGCTCTTATTCTTCTACCCTCTTTCTGTCTGTTCCTCATGAGGTACATTTCCAATTAGTCTTAACATGATTCTTATGCAAATTTACCAAATTTCATTTACGGATATGGCATTTATGTGAATAGTGTACAACTAATATATGCACAACATAATAAAGATCGTAAGCTAATGACTTTTCAGCTTTGACTTTATTACAGAGAACTACAATTAGCTTTGTGCTGCTAACTCTTTTTGAGTTCAAAAAGAGATGTCTGCATATATATATATATATATATATATATATATATATATATATATATATATATATATATATATATATATATATATATATATGTGTGTGTGTGTGTGTGTGTGTTTTATAAACTTTGTATGACTCAGTATTAGAAAGATAGGTTCTCTCTCTCTCTCTCTCTCTGTCTCTTCCTCTCTCTCTCTCTTTGTCATCAGAACAGCTCTCGAATTGCATAACTGGCCTGATGACTAACCACATATATACATTCCAGCAAAAAAATAAAAAATAAAAATCTTTGCTAGAAACCAGAAAGTTGGATAACTGTCTAAGAATATTTAAAAGGATAGTAAAAGAAGCATGCTTCACTAGGGATTATGAATGTTTGAAGTAGGCTTTGAGCAACAGAATGTTAAAGATTATGTCAGATACACTAGCTTAAGCCTAGACAGCGTTTGACGGTTGTCTCCATTCCCTCTCACTACTTTCTTTAAGAGGAGGTTTTAGAATGGAGCTTTAGGAGTGCAGATGTAAGAAATAGACAGTTATGATATCTTCCATGGTATAATACCTGCTGTGCTAAATGACAGCATGAATCACAGCGAAGAAACTGACGTCAGATCATGTAGCCTGTTTTGGATATGCCAGAAAAAGAGGTAAATACACAACAAATGGATCAATTGTAAGTTTGAAACAGGACATGAAACGTTAATTGAATGATGTACCCTGTCTGGATCCGGCTATCGATATATTAACCAAAATGCTATTTCAGTTACTGATATTTATTATTATATATACTCAAAGAGATAATAAGGATTGTTGGAATTGGCAGCATGGCATCACAAAAGGTAGCCTTTGCTGTAGTCCCTGGTTTGACCCTTGTCTCTGTGCTGATTTTCCTAATGTCCACCTAGAGTTTTCTGGTTTCCTTCCACAACCTAAGCGATGGATTGGCTACACTAAATTGCCGTGGATATGACTGAGCATGTGAACGTCTATGCGCATGATGTGCTGTGGTGGACTTGCATCCCATCCAAGGTGTAATCCTATTTCTCCCAGTATTCCCAGGACAGTACTTTGTATCCACCGCACCAGGATAAAGCAGTTACTGATGATGAATGAATGAATGAATGAATGAATGAATAAATGTAGTTTCATATCAAGAACGTGCATCATAGCAGACATGGAAAACAGCGCCCTCGTGTGGAAACACATCATAACAGTCAGACCACCTGAGTGTAAGATCAGTGCACCGGGACGTTGGAGTTCATGTAAATATAGACTTGGACTAACAAATGGTTTGTAATGGAGTGTGAGCTGAGCTCTGAATGATGGAGTCAGAAAGCAGGTTTAATACGTGTCTGAGTGACCATTTGAAAAGAATAGCCTTTAGTTAACCAAAAAGTTCACATAATAGTTTAATCGTGTTAAAGTACTAATGCATATGTTTATAGGCTCACTGTGCTGTTTTTTTACGCTTTGCATAAATATTTACAGTAAATATTCTGTTGCCTTAAAAATTCAGCTTGAACAGTTCATCCATATCAGCGAAAAAGATTTTCTTCGTATCCTACACATCTCTGTGTTCCTCTCGCGCTGACTTCCTCAGTGTGCGCGCGCGGAGCAGAGCTACTCTCTGATTGGCTGAGCGGGAGCTGGAAGTCCAGAGTCGCTGCTCGTGTTTACTCCTCGAGCGAGTGTACACCGTGCAGGAGAGACGGCGCGCGCTCGGAGGATGGACGCTCACAGATAACAGTCGGCGCTTGCCGAGCTCTCTTTTTTTATTGACAGAAAGCTGTTTTTTTTTATATATATATTTATATATATATATGTATATCTTTCCAGTGGTGGTATTGCTGTCGAAACCAAATTTGGACTGTTTTGTGGATGAAAATGGACGAATTATTATGAAGTTTTAAACCTGTCGAACTTTACTCACTTCCTTTGCTGCGGAGCATCCGAGTCAGTGGAACTTAACCGTATTCGACTGTTTGTGAAAGTTTGAGACTGATTTTGCGGCTGCGGAAGAATATAGTCGCTTACTTTTCTTAAGGAAATATCACTCTCCTGCACAGCGGGTTGACTCGCCGAAGAGACTTTCCAGATCTCGAGCGCTGCGTCCGTTTCGCCTTTTCTAAGGAAGATGCTGTGTGTGTGGGGAGAGCGCGCACGAGCTCCAGGCCCGCTGCTCGCGCTGCTGTTCATCGGCGGAACCTTCGTGTGCAATGCAGGTAATGTACTCCATCCATCCATCCATCCTTGCACGCACTGCCTGTAAAACAGCAGCACATTTGTATCTTTCCAAATGAATTTTTTTTTATTGAGTAGTTCTTACCTAAACATGACACTTTCTGTGCATTTAAAGAGAAGGAATACATACTTGATCAAGCTTGTTGAAAATGTATTCCCCAGCCGATTTAAATCAAGATGTTCTTGGACAAGTCCCGATCTTGATAGCGAGGCAATGTTATGCAAAGCAAAGCTGATAAGTATGAATGAATCCTTTCTGGATCAAGATTCTACACGATTTATTATCTCGCATGAACATCTGACGGAAATCTAATGCGCCGTTTCACATTTTCTGGATGTGAATTCCTCCTCTGTAAAACGGCTGTCCAGTTGAAAAGTAGTAGTTTATAGATTCATCAGGAGTATATGATACAGAAGGCTAGTGAAACATACAGTGCGCCCTGAAGGGCCTATTTAACGGTCGGTGTTTGTTTAACTTTATCAGAATGTCACGAGGCCAGATGAGGAGGCTTGTGTCATTTACATGGAACTAATAATTTATGCATTTGGGGTTTTTTGTGCAGTCTGTAAGGATCGAAGGATACATTTTACTGAGCAAATGTCTGAGAAGAAAATGAGATCCGGTTTTATTTAGCGTACAGATTGTTTGTTTGTTTGTTTGTTTGTTTGGTGGGTTTTCCCGCAAGCCGCTTCCTCAATCAGTCCATAGTGGAGAGATATTTCCCAGTGAGGAAAAAAATTCTATTTTACTGACTAGTACAACCAAATAGTCAAGCATTCTTAGTGACCTACTGTTCTGTCATGATTGTTTATTGCACTAGTGTGCAGTTTGGGACATGGTTATTATTTGAGGCATTTTTGCGCTCTGTAATAAAGAAAGTAAACGCAGCCAAGGGGATTCTGACTGAGATTAAAGTTCATCACGGTGTCTTGGTGGGATTAGACGTGAAGAATTACCAAAACAAATAAACAAACAAAAAAAACAACAACAACGGAATGAAGAGAGAAAATGTGTGTGTGTGTGTGTGTGTGAGTACAGAGAATACAGAGACAGAGACAGTACAGAGAATGGGTGTGTGGGATTAGGCCTACATTTGCTACATCTGCTACATTTGAAACTTTTTTTTTTTACGTTTAGCTTGTGTGTGTGTGTGTGTGTGTGTGTGTGATAGAGAGTGATAAAGAAAGAGAGAGTTTATTTTATAGACATAAACCAACTATTTAAATACCATTTGAATATTTAAATGTGAAGAGTATTTTTCAGCTCCTGCACCATGCAGCTTTTTATTCCTGAACTTCCCGCTCTACATTATTTACAGGCGTACATGTTATTGCGGTTTGGATCCAACCCAGTCAAAGTGACCGAACATGCCGAGAACTCAATAATAAATGTAATGGTGTTTTTCAACTAATAAAATCTTTTTTTTTTTTTTAAAAATCATGAACCCCCAGGCGGCATGTCGAGAACTACAAGGTGTGACACCGCTAGGTTACACAGGCTCAACATTCTCCTTAAGCCGCGCTGTGTTTGTTTCCCAAACCGGGTTGAGTAATAGAAATACCACACATGCATATGGAAATGCATTAGTTTGTATATTATTTTATTAGAGGGGCAAGCTAGTCCTGAAAAAAAAAATCTATTTACATCTGAATAGGAGTGCCAGAACAGATTTTGCACCTCCTGACAGGTTAATGCACTGGAACCCCCATCTTGGACAATTTTTGTTGCCTTTGTGTCCCTTGTTTACTCAGGGCACATTGAATCATCCCTCATCCTCCCTCGCTTCACAGCCCTTCTCTGAAATTGCAGTATTTCACTCTTTTGAAAATTCACCTGCTTGGAATGCGTATTAATATTATTCACTGTAAGCTGTGCTACCATGACACTTTTTTTTTGCCCAGGATGTTAAAATAAAGCAGGTTACAAATAACATTTGGAATAGACTCAGTCTAGGCAATTTCTAAGTTATCAAGTAGTTTGACTGTGTAGGAAAATGATACATGGTACTTGAATATGAGGTTCACGATATGATAATGTTTTGTATGTGATAAATTTTTGGTGTTCACAAAAGCAAGCAGAGGCAATGATTTAAACCTCTTCCTCTGTCTTCCCTCTCTCAACGTTTCTAACCAAATTTGCTCAAAGGGAGCATTCCCAGGCTTCAGCGGATAGTTTGACGGTTACAAAAGAAAGAAAATTAGGAATGGGACAGCTGTTAAGTTGACCACGTTGTATCCTGAATTTGTTTTGTCCCTGGCTAAACAAATAAGTTGCTACTTATCACTCTTTATTGTGCTCCTTCTCATTAGATTTACACGAGACATGTTTAACTGGAACAGTTTGTGCAACTCCCTAGCCGTTGTCCCTGGGCAGGCAACCTAGAAAAGCTGCTTATGCTGAATAAAAGGGGCGTTGTTTTAAAATTAAATTGCCTGGGTGTGGAAAAAAAGCCTGGTGATGAGGTAGACAGAAGCTTTAGGTTCTTGTTTGGGTCAAGGTTTGAGAGCACTGTTGTCTTGTCAGGTACCACTGTGTTTGTTCATCAACATGACAGAGATGCCAACACTTATTTTAGTCCGTACAGCATCAGAGTCAACACAGATAACATATCATTTTCTATTCTGTCCAGTCTGTGCCTTTATTCTTCTCTTCCTTTCCTGTCCTGCACCCATGTGTGTGTGTGTGTGAGTGTGTGTGTGTTTGTTGAGCTTGAATTTCCTCTATGAAACTGCTCCCTCAGTGTTGACATACACATTAATTACCTAGACTGCCAGGAACCCATGTCTGGTTTCTCTGCCCCATCAGTCCCATCACTCATAAGTGTGTGTGTGTGTGTGTGTGCATGTGTGTGTGTGTGAGGAAATATCTCGGTTTAAGGGAAACAGAGATAAGACAAGTGTGTACGTGCATGTGTGGTTTGTGCGTGTATGTGTTTTTCTAAGTACATTTTAGGGATTGGTAGACTTGAACGAGGAAGCGGATATAAGAAAGGTAGTGATGGGAAAGATAGGAAACATAAGTGTAAAATCAGGGGTGTGAGGGCAGGGTTGTATCTCAGTGGTTAAGAAAGTGGACTAATGATCGCAAAGAGTTTAGATCAGAGTACTGCCAAGCTACAGCTGTTTGGCCCTTGAGCAAGGCCCCTTAATCCTCAAATGCTTTTCAAAATTTTATGAATATGATAAATGTCATTCTCTCTGAATAAGGGCGTATCCCAAATGTAGTGTTGTCATAGATAGATAGGTATGTACTTGTAACAATTCACCTTTCCTAACTTCCTGGGAATGTTTGGGATACTGATTGAAAGGGTGTGAGTTTAAATCCCAGGACCACCAAGCTGCAACTGCTGGGCCCTTGAGCAAGGCCCTTAAATAAGTTGCCCTGGGTGTCTGCCAAAACATTGTAAATGAAAGCATATATCGTTGTCAGTAATTTATCATTTTTTTTTCTCACTTTAAAAATAATTAATTTATGTTTTTTTAATAGTGCTGCTTTTTCAAGTGTGTGCATTTTAATTTTTAATCCTCAGCAAATCTTGCAACTCATGTCATGGTGTGTAAAGTGTATTATAAAATTTCATCTTCAGCATATCATTGAGATAGGATTTTTTATTTATTATTATTTTTTTTTTTTTTTTCATTTTGTCGGGCCCTAAAGGAAAGCAGTGGAGTGTGTCCTCATGTCATCTTTACAGAGAAAATATCTGTCCCTGCCTGTAAGGGCCGTATGAATTGCGCTGTAGTGCTTCAGGTCATAAAGGTTGTTTCTGGTTAACTATGGGAAAAGACTTTTTTTTTTCCTTCTCCTGGAACTGCTCAAAAGAGAACTGGTGTGGTGTGTACGGAATGAGCCACAGCCCATTATAAGTAGTGTTTTTAGACAGCACAGTTTTTAGAGAAGAATCAATGAGCTCTGAGAGACAGGTCTATAGAAGAGGAAAGATGAGAACTAACAAAGTAAATAGAACTGGTCAAACAAAATGTTCAAGGCATGAGAGGATTGAAGGAAATGAAGAGGGCAGACGTTTTTTTTTTTGATGGAGAGACTGATAACGTGAGACAGTGAGAGAGAGAGAGAGAGAGAGAGAGAGAGAGAGCACATATTGGTGAGCAGACTGGTAGGGAGTGCAACTTGCAATGCTGGCTGTGCATTAGTTTAATGGGAGCTTTGGGAGAGAGAAATGGAAGGGAGGGGGTATTGGTGATCACTGCCATCCTACTCACTCTCCAATCTTGTATTATTCATCACTGCAAAGTGGCCCTTGTTAATATTTTAAATCTGTTTACAACTCTTTCAACCCTTTACATGGCAGCGCACGTGTGAGTATATTTGTCTGTGCTGCAGGAGACATGTACATGGTTTCATCTTAAAAGGTGTTTTGAGAATTTCATTTATTTATTTGTTTTCTTTTTTTGCATTTACAATCACTCATTATTCTCATTTATTCAAAGCGAGTGACAGTTGAGCTAATCAGATGAGGATTAAGGGCATTGTGCTAGAACTAGGATTTGAGATTCAAACTCACAACCCTTTGAAAAAAGCAGCCAAGTGCCATATCCATTCAGCCAAGCCTGCAATGTAAATGTAAGATGTAAATCCTTTATGATAATTACCTTTTCTTGACACCAACGCCTAGCAGCTTTAGATTAGAAGTCAGTACGACAGATATTATAGCAAACGTTGCATATCTGTCTGTGTACGTAAATGATACAGCAGGGTTAATGATGACACAGCTGAAAGATGAACAGAGAGGGGGGGGAGAACAAAAATATAATGTGAAATGGACGCACTGAGATGATGACGGTTTGGTTCTTAGATATCCTTTATAAAAAAAAAAGAGTGAGATAGAAGGAGAGTGAGAGAGAAGTCAGAAGCAGTGGCATTCAAGCATCATTAAGTCTCCGGCTCACTCTGGGAGGAGACAAGCAAAAAAGAGAGACACAGCGAAAGAGTGAAGGTTAGTAACTGATGAGCAGATCGTTGGGAGGAGATGTTTTTATTAAGGCTCTTGTCGATGGCTAGAGCTCCACTTATTATTGGTGGACACCTTTAATGCTTTTCCAATACTGTACATACTGTGTGCTACAATAAATCTGCAGCAAACAACAGAGAGAGAGAGAGAGAGAGAGAGAGAAGGAGGAGAGAGAGAGAGAGATAGAGATACTGTTGGCAGTTCTGGAGCAGCTAAAATAAGGCTTGAATTCCTACGTCCCCTGATTTTTTATATTTTTGATTGCCATTTTTATTATAAAGAGTACTTATATTGTTAAATCTGATAGCTAAAACTCAATTTTCCTATTCATTCTTTATTAGCCACAAAAGTCTGACTGAATGGGTGACGGACATTACTGCAGCTGTTCTCAGAGCAAACACAAAGAGCTCACACTTAGGCACAAGGCAAAGTGGACCCGAGCTTTAAGAACACAGGCGAACGGGAGGTGAGCTGAGAAATAGGAGGCTGATGACATTAGGACTCAGTGAGTTGAAGGGGTAGGTGGAGGGGTAGATGACAGGAAAGAAAGGAAGGAGATTTTAATGAAGTGAAGATGAGCAGGGGTTGGATGAATAAGAAAAGAAGAGAGGGAGACTCTTCACCCCAGCTAGGGTTTATGGCAGATGGGCGGTGTGAGTGTGTGTGTGTGAGTGTGTGTGGGAGGAGGGTCAGATGGGTGGAGAGTGACAGGGTCTACAGAAGAATGCCTCTGTGGGGTGGCTTTGTGCCCGGCTTGAATGGAAGGGCTGGAAGAGGCTCTTCTCTGCCACTGTGTGTGGGGTGAGGGGGTGAGCCTGCATTCTCCACTTCTGAGAGCGAGTGTGTATATGTGTGTATTTACTTGGCCTCTGTTCTCTTTTCATAGTCACACTTCTATTCAGTCCTCGCTGAACAATAGTGCCTGGAGCCTGCATGTGAATGTTTGTATTTTTTTTTCCAGCACTGTAGTTATGACAGGCCTTTTGCAGCTTCTCTTGCATTATTTTTCAGCAACGGCAACCGACTTAATAACTTCACTCTCCTCAAAGAACAGGCGTTTGACTTCCTCTGTAGGAAGCTACAGTCACAGTACAGTGAGTTATGCAGCATACAACTGAGCCAGGCCTGGTTTGTCTTTGGCTGGCTTTCTGTCTTTTCTGCTTTAGAGGAATTTGGTGGAACTGCCTCACACCTGTCAACACATGCAGATCACTGCACGTCCTAATTACAGCCACCTCAAACTCATTAACTCATGAGAATGAGCATGTCTTTCCTCATTCTGGTGAGCCATGTGTCTGCTGCTTTTAATTGTTCTGATATGCTTGATGGACTGATTTTGATTGAGAGGTGGATCCAAACTGCTCAGCAGGCGATATAGGCATGCAGGAGTAATCACTGCTGGGGATGCCTTTGTTCATTATGTGTGTATAATACCATATGCATCATTTCACCTTATTTTCCTATATGTGTTGCGGCTTAGAAAACCCTTCACTTGGTCAGATCTGTACATTTTCTTCTACATTTAGAAAGTTTTGGAAAAAGTAGACATTTTGGATATTTCTGGAGAGAGTAAATGTTACTGCTGACTTTAAAAGAATATAAGTTTACAAAGAGCAATAAGTTTTGACTTTGACTAACAGCATCATCCATATCACTCTTTGTTAAGTATCTCTTCCTCTTCCTGTGCTTGCTCTTACAAGTGTGAGGAAATTAATTCAGTCAGTTCTGTTCTGAGTTTCAGAGTGTATGTAAGCCCTCGTCTATGTGTCAGTGATGATGTGACAGTGCAGAAGCATTGCAGACAGATAGCATTTGGAATACAAACGGAATTTTTTAGGCCTATGCCCATTTAACTGTGGCTCATATCTATACGACTTGATGAAAGCTTGAAGTTCTCTGTGTGAGAAAAACACTTTAAGCTTACAAGGTTTTAGACATCGTTAGGCAAACTGTATTTTTCTGCTGTGCTTGTTTAACCTTACACAATATGAATTTTGCGGCTAGGTTTTTTTAAAATAGAGGTCTCAAAGTATGTTATAGGCAGAAAAATATGCTGTAGGTATTTTTGCTTGGTTTCCATAATTCATGCCGAGCAACATCAGCTTGTTTTATTTTCTTCCCATGTTACGTCTAAGTGAACCCCTTAAACTATATACATTCTCCTATTAGTTTCACTGCAGTTACTGAAGCATTCAGGGTAGTTACTGAATAATGAGCTTTAAGATGAGTAACTATATAATAGTGTAAAGGTTTGTATGGGATATTAAAGCATTCTCTCAGACTACCGTCATCCCAGGGAGCACTGGAGTCCACGGGGTTTCTGAAACTCATACCATTGTGGTCGCAGCCCTCCCATTGGTTTTAATATGCATTCAGTAAGCATTGCAGAACCTCTCTTTAGGGGTCCGTACATCCTGCTGGGGCCATGTGACATTTTGGGGCCATGCAAATCTTTTTTTCTCCTCATATTTCTAGCTGGGTTTTTTGCCTTCAAAGGAATGTTCTGACCAATCCTAGAGATTAGGCTCCAGCTAATCTAAGTGTTGGGTTATGTATGTTTATGTATGTCTGACACAGAGATGGTGGGTGAAATAACTGTGTGAGGAATAGCGGCTTAAATAGTTTTGGTCATGCAGAAGTCTTTAATCTTGGAAGTCTTTATCAACAAGCAACAAGATACATTTTTGCTCCAGTTTGGCATTTAGCCTGTTTAGTCATGTTTCAGTCTCTGTGAGAATGTCTCAAATGTAGTTCCTGTTTGTTTTCGTCTTATACTTCCAGTCTGCTTTTCATTTTCTTTTGCTTCACATACAATCATTCTCTGTCTGTCTGTGCCCTTATTTGTCTCAGCGCTGTGGTCTGGGGTTGGGAAACGGCTCTTTAGAAGGCAGCGTGGAGAATCCTATCACTTGGAGTTTAACGTCTATTATGGCTCCCATCTGCCCCAAGGGTAGCATTGTGGGTGGTGTCACTGGGGGATGTGAGAGGGAGGAGAGAGTATTTATTAGGGTTCTGCTGGGGTATCCATGCCGCTGTAGGGAGGAGTGCTTAACACCCCAGAGAGGGCATACACACAAACACATATGCATGTTCACACACAGAGCAGCTGGTTTGTCATTGTTGTGGAGTAAGGATGTGTTGCTGGTCAGTGAAGTGTGATGACGTGTGATAAAATAGCGTTACAAAGAGATGCGCAGAAGACCTCACACAGTCATACTTTGTTAAACAGCCAGTCCAGCTCGGCCTACTGCTGCGCGATGGGAGAATTCTTCAACTGGTTTACCACAAGAGTCAATAAGAATGCAATAGTATTCATATGTTTTGCATAAAATCATGCAGACACAGGTCAAATGTTCACATCACACTTCAGAATGTGGGATACATATGATCTCAGTGACCTTGCCTCTGGCCTGGTTGTTGGTGTTGGGCTGATATGAGTATAGTTTTTCTTTCCATGCACAACATTCTCTTTCATTTTGAAAGAATGGTGAGAAAAAAAAAGTTCTGCAGGTCAGAGGAGACAGTCCAGACAAGTTGACAGGAAGGTTAGATTAACTCAGATAACCCCTCTTTACAAAGGCGGTGTGCAGAAAAGCATCTCCAGATGTGCTGCATGATTTGGTGTTTTCTCTCATTTCACATTATTTGAATATATCTAGTGTCACTATTTCCTCCTGACACATTTAACCGCAAGGTGACAACAGAATGTGCTCACTTTAATTTGCTCCCCAGTATCCCCAGTGTTTCCACTAGAATTTTCCCTAATTCTGAAAAGACTGTTTATTATCCAAACCTGCAGATCTGCAGACTGCACATTGATTGATATGTATAGCTTGTATACTGATAGCTTACTGGAATCCAAAATGAATAGCTATAGTTACAGCATCATGCTGTGCCAAAGCAGTGTGAAATGCATTATGTTTAAACATACTTATCAAATGAAAGTTATTTATTTATTTACTTACTTACTTCCAAAACTCACTCTTTATTTCTTGCCTGCCAACTTTCTGGCAACTCCAAATAAAAAAAGGATATAATATGGACACAATATCTGCTTGTTCCTGGCCAATCTGTCTACCTCTACTCTGCCTCTCAGAATGGAGAGCCTCCTTAGTGAGAAGTTAGCTGTTTCCATGTGGGTCTAACTGCTAATTGTAGACTAGTAACCAATCCTTACTCCTTTCGTTCAGTCATTCTTATTATGAGTTACTTACTCTGTTCTATTTATCATTTTTGCCTTTTTGTCTAGGTAGGAGTGCACAACTGTAGCACTGCAATTTTATGGTATACAGATGCTTAATGTGCTCTTTATGCATGTGACAATAAAATAAAAAATTATGCATTTTAGCATTTTAATTACATCTTGTAAAGACACAACCTTCACCTGTCTTTCAGCTTTTGATGGACAAAATAAGTGAACGAGTATGTTATTGACTGAAGTTAGGAGTGTCATGATGAATTAACACTCACAGAATATCTCAGTGTGTGTTTTCACACAGGCTTCATGCTCTTGTGTGTGTCTGATTAGACACTTGCACATGTGGGTTAATGAGCATTCTGAGAATTAATCCCACTCTGAATACTTAAACAAACCATAAGAAAATAGTTTTGCTAATCAATATTACTGTACGTCATGATATTTTAAAGCCGTCAGTACTGCACAAATTACTGAGTTCTTTTTTTTATCTTCCTCACAAAGGCATAATGTTTTCTTTCCTAGCCATTAAAATTGTCAGAGCACAGCTTTTGTAGGAGTGTTGCTTGTACTTTAGCAGTCTCACAGATGCTTAGTTCAAGTTGTGCTTAATTATGTAAGCAAATGTTGCAGCGCTTACTTCAACTTACCTGAACATATTTACCGTATACCTGTACCACACAGGAGATCTTTGTGTGGATGGTTGTGGAGAAGCCTATAAGTATGAATGCTGTTAGTGGTGACACTGTGCGTGCTTGTTAAACATTTATATCTGTACACGCATGCATATGTATGTATAAGGAAGTCCATTCACCTCAAGCCTCTCACCTGCGGCTGAACAGATGGGTGCCGTGGCCAGCCTCGCTCTCACCTCTCTGCACACTGTGCTTGTACTCTGGCACTCTGCTGCGATTAGCAGGTGAGCTGAGCTCTTTGCAGTTAAGCCCAGCCAGGCCACACTTAGCCTTCTGTCTCAAAACCAGTCAGTATGTTTGGCAAGTCCAGTGCCCCTTTACTAGAGTTCATCCACAGTAAGCTGCTCTCAGCCTCTGTCTGTATATGGCAGCATTGAGTCAGGTTTATCTGTCATGGCATAGTGCCCTAACGCAGCATGGGCAACGGTTATGAGGATTAAGGAAACAGATGGACGCCATGCTGACTGGTGCAGGTTCATTAACTCTCTTTGCGGTTGCTCTGAACTGCGCCACCCCATCCAACCTCGTACTGTCTCGTCTCGTTCTGCTCACTGAATAGCTCTGTGAAGGAAAACGAGCTACAAGGGCAACCTCAGCAGTGAAAGCCGTGAAGATGTCTATTGATCCGATGGCTGAAACGTGGGCTGGATCATTCTGCTTGATCGATTGATCTTGAAGTGAGGGACTTTTAAAAGACTGTTGATGTGTAGCTGTCAGAGTGCATCTCCCATCTGGGTCTGTGTACTGTGACTGCTTGAATCTTTATCAGGAAACGGCTTGATGCAGTGAGAGAGAAATAAAGCAATCAGGACTTGAAGAGCTCATTGTGAGCATGTTAAGTTAGATCTGGGAAAGGGATCCTGGGATGAGCGAAAGAACATTAAACTCAAGTTACCGAATCCTTTTCCGCTATACACACACACACTCACACACAGAGTATTTCAGTTGCTGTGTATGCTTAAAGACTAAGTAAAATTACCTCCTGTTTCTCCTGTGTAATGAGCCCCAACACCTTCCCATGTGGCATCAGCTGCTTTTATGCACTTGGTTCTCGACACAGTAAGAAATTTCTCTTTCTTAAAAAGCAAAGTTAATCAGAATAGGCATTCTGTAGACGTGTCACAGTCTCACACGTTGGTGGCCATTCCAAAACTTACACATCTCAAAAAAGTCTTAGGATTAAAAAAATACCAAAAAAAACATATTTACCAATATAGTGTGTGGACCTCTGACCATCATACTCATATGTGCTTGTTGAACATCACATTTCAAAGTAGCAGCCTCTTTGCTGCTATAACAGCCACCATTCTTTCGGGAAGGTTTTCCACTAGAACTGAACGAATTGAAAATGGCCATGGGAATGACTGCCCTTTCAGCCACAAGAGCATTAGTGAGGTTGGGCACTGATGTCAGGTGAAAATGCTTGCTGCACAGTTTGAGTTCCAGTTCCTCCCGAAGGTGTTTAATAGGGTTGAGGTTAGGGCTCTGTGCAGGCCACTCAGGTTCTAATTTAAGTTCAAGTACATGTTTCAGCACTGTTATTTTAGAGCACCTGAATTCTCTGAACCTAAGAGCCATGAGAAAACACAGCCAATATATAAAAACGTTGTTTTGTGGACAGTTTAAAATTTTTGTAAATATTAGTATCTATAAAAAATATTGCATTCGGGAAAGCTAACTAGAGCACAGAAGCCCTGAGTTTCCAAAGAGTCTTTCTCCTGCATCCTTTGCTAACAGTCCCTCCACTGTAATTGTCTGTCCCACAGTAACGTCCTATTTCAAAAGGAAATTGGAACATATGGAATTAAATCCTGAACCTCAAGTCATTTCACGGGCGCTTTAACAGTAACTGCTCATAATGCTTGTTAATATAATGCTTCATAATGGGATAGCATAAGGCTGCATTGATTGATCTGGGCCCTGAGTGCAGGCTTTAAGAAGACATGCAGACACACGGACACGTAGCCAGCAGACGTTTTAGCAGATTGTGTCGATGGCTTTGTGTTGGTCCCCACGCTCCTGTCAGCGGAGCTGTCTGGGCTGAAGGCTGCTGCCTCGTTTTCTAAAGCATGAGCAGGTGGTCGCAAGCACGTGGGACAACTGTAGCTGGAGATCTGGAGCTACAAAATATACTTTACGTGTTTATACCGCTCTGTTTATATGAAAACAAAAGAGCATTCCTCAAGTATACTCTCGTCTATGCGTGGTTACTAGGACGCTCGAGTGCTTAGTCTTGCACTTCAGATCCAAAGCACAATTCGTTCCCTGCTTTAATGAGATGTCATAGAAGTGCCACCTGTGAGAAATCTTCTGACGGCACTTTATGATAACATCACAAAGCGGTTGTGCTCCATTTTTCTTTGTTTGTTTCATTATAAAACAAATCAGAAGCTGAAAGCAGGGAGAGACATGGTGAATCACGATGACAGCCATTCCTCAGTCATTTGCAGCTTGAGCACGAGAGAGTGGTAACTCATGATTCTGTTGCTGCCTAGAAACTCTTGATTAAGTGCCGGGCTTTTTTGTTCTTGATTTAGACTACCAAGTGTGATTGACACGACTGTATTGAGCATTTGTGTGTGTGTGTGTAACTGTGTGTAACTGTGTGTATTTGACAGCATCTGTTCACACTACATTTAAGTGAGTGTGTGTAGCTGTGTGACTGACAGTTACACAGTGGTGTGGAGAGTGTAAATCTGGTTCTATTAGAAAAAATAAAAAAAACCCATGGCTGCACAGATGCATTAGCACAACAATTTACACTTCTGTTCTAGAAACGCAAACGCTCAGAGAATAATGAAGTCCAATTCACTGGAGCCACTGTGACTGCAACAGACTAGACACACAGGGAGGGAGGAGAGAGAAAGACAGAGAGGTGATCCACAGAGTAAACAGGATATACAGGAACACTAGGTCTCACCCCTCCCTCTGTCTCTCTTTTCTCGCTCTCTTTCCTCTTCATTCAACAAGAAGGGGGCAATTACATGACTGTGTCTTGCATGTCTTTCATCTGCTGCGGGCAGCAGTGGTGAAATAAAGGATCTCTCGCATATAATTACATAGAGACATCCTGGAAGAGGGCGTCTGTCTCAGCACACAACAGAAAAGAGTCCTAAATGCCTTTGATATATATATATATATATATATGATGAGATAAAAAAGACCAGTTGGACTCATTTGATCCTGAGAACCTGTGTCTTCTCTCTCAGGGCTTAGCATGATGATACTTATTTCACCTGTCCGGACAGGGCAGTAACCAGAGCATACACGTCAAAGCCTTACTGAGCTTTCCTCTTAAGCAAATTATAGTGTCTGTAGGCAATTTAGTTGTTTTGAAGAATTTAAGACGTCTTGCATCTGGCTTCTTTCATTTTAGCTTATCCCATGAACGCAAAACATCTTAAATATGAGTTTGCAGCAAGTGGACTGCCATTGCTTAGTGAGCTAGCTGTACGTGGGTGTAACCTCAAATCAAGAGGGAGTAGAAAACACAGACGGAGAATCTCATGAGGGGCAAAGTTCATTCAGTCATTATCAAGCATATCATGAGTACATAGTTTTCAATGTGAAGAGCGCGTACATTTTTGTCTGTAATCATATTAGTTTTTATTCCGTACATGGAGTATCTCTGAAGAGACGGAGCACACTCAGCACTTCACGCCGCATGAATAGAGACCACACAGCAGAGTTCAGCGTGGGTCTCAAATGAGGTCTGCATGTGGAAAAACACTGCTGCTGGTCTTTTGTGTCCACACTTCAGAACTCTTGCCCTTGTTTAACTTCTGACCCTCATAAAAAAGCCAGCTGAGAAGAGCTAACGTGGTGGGTGGAAATATATACGGAAAAGAAAGATGTGAGAGATGAGGATAATTCTGTAGTGGTGTAATTCATTGGACTTGTTCATTTAATGGTGAATCAAAAAAATGGGTGAGGTTCCAGCAATGTTGTGTTTGATGAATGTGTCACCCAGTGATTACTAACCACTTCCAGCCATAGCTGCTTTATGTTTCCTGGTTATATCACGATACACAGTCCTTAGCCATCTGTATTCATCCCTTCATCCATTACCATCAGAAGCTTTTTAGCCCTGGATTTCAGATTAGCTTAGCGTTCAGGGGGATGGATGAGAGAGGAGAGTGGACCAGGCAGGACTACACACAGCAGAGAGAGAGAGAGACTGGCTCATGGATTAGTGCCCTTTTAATGAAATGGTACTGTCCACCTCAGAACCCCTTCATCACCTACAAATGCACACAAAAACAGGAGTCCAACCCCCACATCATCAGTTTTTTCTTCACTTTATTCTGTTTATTCACAGGATTATAGTGCCCTAATCTCTTTCGACCATAATTCAGATTAGATTTTGTATTATTTTTATTGCTGGGCCTGTATCCAGCTTTGCCAGAGGATTGTCTGACTGACTGGGCAGCCATACCACTCAGAAAATTGATTAAAACTCTCGACCGTGCCCTAGATTCCAAGGACACTGACAGTAAAGAGATGCATAAAAACAGTATGATGATAATGAGAAGAAAAAAACCATCGTCTGCTAACATGAATTCGTACTACACTCATGCTACCGTAACTGCCTGTGACGTTGGAAATGATTGCTTTTTTGATGTGTGTGGTCCTATGACCTAATAGAGAGACAGCTGGTGGAAGAGATGGAAAATAAGGGACAGGTAGAAATATAGAGAACAGATCTTGGATAGATAGGTCATGTGAGAGATAGACAGAGTTCAAGAAATGAGGTCATACGATTCAATTCAGTTCAGGAGAGCTTTTAACAACAGACAATGAAGTAGAAATCCAGATGTAGATTTAGATCATCGAAGAGAAAGCCAGAGGTGACAAAGGCAAAGGAAAAACACTGCAAAGAAAATGACTCAAAATGAAACCTAGCCTCTCCTGGGTGACACTGGATAGTGTAATTGACAGTGGCTCTGACATCAAAGGTCTAAACATCCTACATACATTTTCAGGAGTATGATAGAATTACAGGGCAAAAGAGAGACATAAATGGAGGAAAGAGTCTGACTACAAACTTTAAAAAGTAAAAAAAAAAACCCAAAAAACAGTAGAATTAAGTTGCAGGCAGAAGGATGAGGACGGCGCACCCCAGTAGATCAAGGACAACTGGGTCAAGAACAGGTCTGACAGAGAACTTAGCTAAGCTGAGAAGGATGTCCTAGTGTGGGGATTAAAGTTTGTGATTCCACCCCATCTCATCCCAGTAGTGGATCTCATCACAACATCATGAATCTAACACCTGCAAGAACAGCATGTCAGATACTGAGGCATTACAGCACCGGATGGGGTTTGTGCTACCCTAGCCAGCACTAAAGCACCACCACGTCTAATCATACTCAATCCTAGGATACTCAAGGAAGAAGCCCCCAAACCTCTCTCAGGCCTGGTGATAGCACCATCAACTCTGTGACATACTGAACAAACATCGCCAAATCCCAGACTCACGCTACGTTTAATAGGAAACACAGCACATCTTATATATACATCTCAGAGGGATTTGTTAAGAAGGTGTAAATGGGCAACATCATGATGAATTATATCACTGATTATATTTAATTGCCACAGATGTTTGATATAAAGTGGTAAAGAATAAAAATCAGGAAAAAAAATTGTTTTATCGTTCAGTAGAATGTAGCCTCTAGAACTTTGAAAATGTTTTCATTATTGAAATCACATAAACTTAATACTAGAACTACTACGAGTACTACAAGCCATTTGGTGCAGTTATTCTTTCTTTCTCTGATGATTGTTATTTGTTTATGTGTCTGATAATATAACTTGATGGAAGCTGTGACTTAAGCTGATAGATTTTTTTTTTTGTCTGTGTGTGCATGCCCAAATTATTATACATGCAAAGTATCCTTGATATCAAGAAGCATGTTTGTCTGTGGAATTGCATTTGTCTTATTTGGTTATGCAACAGAACTCCTCTTGTGTCCTACAAAATGAAGTGTGCTGTGTTTATCCTGCCTGCAGTATTGCGCTGGGTATTACAGTATGCACAAATGCACCTTTCACCCCTCTCAACAGAAAAGAAAAACAAACGTTCAACACTTCTTTTCCTCTCTCACTCTCTCCTTCATAAATACATTCCCCGTTGCACTTAAAAAAAATGTTTGGATGTGGCCCCGCTTGTTTGTTTTCCCCTCATTTGAGATGAATTATGAAGGGAGAGGAGAGAGTAGTGAGGAAACAGAAAGAGATGCTCAACCCCAAGGAAAGCACCACACAACCAGATTGGGAGGACTAGGGGTATTTTTGTCTTATCCCCTCTCTTAAAAATATATCAACTCCCTCCAGACTACATAGAACACACTAAAGCTAACAGATGAAATAAAGGGCCTGACTGGAAATTAGGCTTGGGCTGTTTTGCTGATATGAAGAGGATGGAGGGGCCTCATGCGTGTTTGCGCTAGCTGCTCGTAATCCGGGCCTGGGCCGTGGCTGGAGTGTACATTTCATTAGTCTTCCCTCCTCTGGGGAGCGCTTGAATGGATGTGGTGGGCCGTGCTGAAGAGAGCAGTATTAGATTATGAGGTGAGAGATTTGAGAGCAGTAGCATATAATTGGTAATTGGTCACCACTCCTTTTAATATCTGCACCTCTGGCACGTGACCGGCAGTAGGGTGCGGCCCACGCGTTATCCAATTCCCGGCCCTCCCCATCTCTCTTTTATTCTCTCTCTCTCACCCCATCCTCCTTAATTTAGCCATCTGCAGCCTAGCCATTCATAGGTGAGGAAAATAGGAGTTAGACATGGTCTCTTTGTGTGTGTGTGTGTGTGTGTGGTGTGTGTGTGTGTGTATGAGAGAGAGAGAGAGATTAGGCTTTATCCGTTAAAGATGTTTGTACATTTTATTTCTAGGTGAAAGTATTTAATATCTGTAAAAATTGTGATTTTTTTTACAGTATCTGCATGTATGAGTCACAATAGAGTAACTGTGACATGTTTCACTCTGTGCAGGTTAGCTTGGGGCAGTGCTATAAATGGATAACATATTCATAAGTAATTCTGAGCTGTCAATAGCAGGTTCAGGAATGGCCCTTGCAAACCTTTCTAATGAATTCATGTTTTACAGGGTTTTTTTGTGTGTGTGTGTGTGTGTGTGTGAGTGATTGCACAGTAGTGATTTTAGCAGCATTTAATAGCTTCTACATTACCTTGCCAATATGTTGACTCCAAGTAATTGTTTTCTGTTGTTAATTTTCATCAGCTTTCATGGGCCTTTCTTAGAAATTTGCTTGAGGCTGATGTTTGGCACAGAGAGCACTTTTCCGCCCACCTCTCACTCGCACACCTCCATTCATTTCCACCAGCTTTAAAGGCGAGCGCACCAACCCTAATATTATCAGGATTGGCACGTTAGAGTGGGCTTTTGCTTTTGTGTCCCATAAATGATCCAATTGACTGGAGCCATTAGAGGGTCGGACATGGCCGCCTGGTGTGGCCTTCAGCCATTCAGCTTATGTGCTGTGATTACTCTGCTCTGATGGTCTCTGTGTGGCCCTCACACCTTTAGAGTACCCCTGTACATCCGCTAGCCATGAAAGCAGCTGTGGTTTTGAACAGATATGCTGCTGGTGCTTCTTGTAAGGCTTGTGTGTGTGAAATGGGCTGATTATAGCACTCCTGAGATTTGTCCCAGACAGGCTTTTCCCTTACCTTTTTACTGCTGACAGGTGTTCAAGCGAGGGCCTTTTCTCCCACTAAGGAACAGTATTCACAAAATCTAAAAGCCTGAAAATATCCCAAAGGGAATTCATGGTAATATAATGTTGGTTTTTGGTCTGTACTTATTTTAGCATGTATCCTAATGTGATAGTGTTGGTTTCTGTCTCTCTCTGTCTCTCTCTCTCTCATATTATTGAACCTGCAGTAGGTTGTACTTTCAGCAACATGTGATTTAAATCTGATTTCAAACGTGATTATGTTTGCTGACGGAAACGTGCTCTATGATTATTGCCTGAACTACTCAGGGAGTTGTTGCCCTGAACAATCTCAAGCCAGTGATCCACCCCTGCTTTTCTCATAGACCACCCAGGCTATAACATTCAGCAGAGTATGCACATAAATGCACATCTACAAATGTGCTGATGCATATTTGTTTGTCGTTAGCTTGAAATTGAGTTAGCTTGGCTGGTAGATGGCACACTCTATACAATCTCTGGCCACTTTTATCAGGAACACCTGTATGCCTCCCAATACATACAATTATCAAATCAGCTAATCATATGGAAACAGTGCACTGCATAACATCATGAAGCTACAGGTCAAGAACTGCCTCTGGGATTTTTTGCACACAACCATCTCTAGAAATCACACAGATTGGTGCGTGAGAAAAAAATAAAACACAACAAGTGAGCAGCAGATCTTCAAGCCACAATGCATCATTGATGGAAGACATTATAAAAAGGTCAGACTAATTCAAGCTGACAAGAAGAATACAGTAACGCAAATAACCACTCTTTACAACCGTAGTGAGCAGAAAAGTATCTCAGAATACACAAAACGTCAGATCTCAAAGGGACAGGCTTCAACAGCATACAAGCGCACCAGGTTCCACTCCAGTTAGTCAAGAACTGGTGTCTGAGGCTCCAAGTTCACTGTATCTAAGAGATTAGAATAAAAGCATCAAACATTTCCCTCACTTTTGACTGTTACCTATTAAAAATGTTTCACTATGTCATTTTGTGCTATGGTTTAAAGAACAGTGTAAATTGTCATTGTAAGAGGAAACAGCCTGCCTGGATTTTATGTGTTCAGCTTGTCCTTAAGTGTTATTTGTTATAAGCAGTATTATACATGAAAAGAGATTTCCATTTATGAAGAGAACAAACAAATAAAAGTGATTCTGATTCTTATATCTTTTTTCTGTCCTTTTTATTGATCAGACTAGATCAATACTGTGCTGCCGAATCCAGGTCCGACTCCGTATCATTTTCCCTCTATAATCTTCTCCTATATAGCACTCGTTTATCTTTATCTCTCTTCTTCTCTTTTTGGAATACTCTGTGACGCCCTGTACCCATTGTGCTCTATGTTTTACTGTGGAAAAAAAACCTCTCCTGTCTGAGAACACTAAAATATAGAGTTGGAAGCAAAATAAATTCAACAGAAAGAAATAACCCCCCCGCTCATCCTCTCCACACTTCTGCTCTCTAAAGTTCTCCGGTGAGCTGTTGCACATCACTGGTTGGGCTTGTAGGACACGTTCTCACAGGTAAATCTTGTGGGCACTCTTGGCCAGAGGGAGTTCTTGATAAGAAGCTCCTTTATCATGTTAATGTGAGTTCAGAGCCAGCCTCCAAATGCCAGGGGACTGCAGTAAGACACGCTCTGGGGGACAGAGAGCGCACCAGGCCTCTGTACCTGGAGAGCAGAGCTAAATGCAAACAAGTGACCCTGAGAGGAGAACGGCAGTGCATGAAAAAATACCCAACCACAGACTTAATGTGAACTGACTGCTTTAAGATTACAGGCTTGCAAAGAGAACTAGCCCTGATAGCAACACAACAAATTATGAATCTTGGAGACTATTTTGTTGAACCAAGGTTTCAGCAAACAATGTAAGCTTGCAACAGATTGCTACTGTGACATTTGGAAAGGTGAACGGAGATAAGAGCGATAATATTTGGCATGCTGTCAGTATCTCTGAACAATGCTGTAAAAATGTTAAATGCTGGTGGAGGTTTGACGAAAAGAGTAATACAAGAGCAAAGTGGCAATAAGGAGCCGAAGGAGAGGAATGAGAGCAGATAGGGAGAGTCAGGAGGTTTATTATGTGGTTCATTCAGACTGACTCAGAGTAGGTGATGGAGATCTGGACTTCTATGTGAACTTTTTCCATTATCAAAATACAATGTATGTGGCCACTTGACCATCACACCCATATGTGGGTCTTCCCCAAGCTGTTGTCACAGTTGGAAGAACACAGTTGTGTAGGATGTCCTTGTGTGCTGTAGCATTACAGTTTCCTTTCACTGGAAATAAGAGGCCCAAATCTGCTCCAGCATCACAATGCCCCTGACCTAATGCTCTTGTGGTCAGAATGTGTAACTCTCCACAGCTGCATTTCAAAAGTAGTGGAAAGCCTTCCCAGAAGAACTAAATCTCAAATCGCTCAAATGGGTGTGATAGTCTTGTATCCACATTCATTTGGTCATGTAGTGTATGTCCACAGAAGAGTATATGGTCATGGAGAACTCTCAAAGTTCACAACAATAATAATAATAGGAAGAAGAAGAAGAAGAATTATTTATTTATTTATTTATTTATTCATTTATTCATTTATTTATTTATTATTTGCTATATCACAGCTTTTTGTGCAACTTTATCATGCTCAGTCTTCATCAGTGTTTCCACATATCTGCATGTACCAGATTCTGCAAAGATCATCTGTCATCCATGCACACTAATTAATGCACACAAAAAAAAAACCCCATAAAAATTGTTCTACATTTAGTCAGATCCTACTTCAGCAGATGCAGAGTGCAGAATTGCTGAAGTCAATCATTTATTTCCGAAAAAATATAAGAGTAAACAATAACATTAAAACGATTTAGTCATCTGAGTAGTGGTGAAGTGAATAGTTTGTTCAGGGCATGGTCACTGTGTTTGATTTCTGGCAAACTGGTTGTGACCAAAAAATGAGTTTTTCTACCAATAAAATACTTTCTATAATCTAATAATATGCACCATAACAGAACTGACAGCAATTATTTCCTCACTGGTGTAAAATCAGACAGCTGCCAAAGAGACAGCGATGAGGGTTGAGCTTAAATGCCATGACTTTTAGCTCAGGTGATGAGACTGATGTGGATGATGCTGATAATCAAAGTGATTGGCACTGATGTTTTTGCACACAGAGTTTCGTTTGCAAACACAGAGAAAGGTGGGACGTTTGCTTGCCTGATAAATCAGGTTACAATCATTCCTACTGAGATAATATAGAGGTGACACCAAGGACGGATGAAATAATTTGCGGTTTAATTACACAGGTTTCTCACAAATGTTTAGTAGTTGCTTTGTTGGCTCTTTCAGTGGAATTAGAATAAAATATTTATATGCAATTTTCTTTTGCTCTAACTTGGTGTAAATAAGATATCAATTTCAGTCCAGTTCAAACAACTACTTATAATATGTAGAAAATGTTAAAATCTGATTACAGGTTTTCCCAGGCTGCCACAAATATTTTCCCGTCTCTGTTAGTTTTAGGCACTTTGCAATACAACTGTTTGACTGACTTTTTAGGGACGGTTTTATATAAAGTTTTGTCCAGACTTGCTGAGAACGAAATCCTTTTTTTTTTTTCTTCTGTTGATGAGTCGCCACTTAAACCAAAACAAAACATCTGTTTTCATCTATTACTATTCATCTACTACTGTGTTCTAATGCACGCCTCTTGTTTGTGAGACAGCTGAGATCCTCACACTGTTCTCAAAAACAATGAATGTTCCAGGCTTTCAGAAGTTTCTTTTCAGGTCCAGGCTTTAGCATAATCTCTCTCCAATCACTTCATCTCAGGTTTTTTTTTTTTTTAGTATTCATAGTCTCAGCTAGTCCAGTCTTGTACCTTACCTCCTACTTTACATTTCGTTTGAATTCTCCCAGTTTTGAGACCTATGTCAAATCTGTCAAGAATCTTAAGATCATAACAAGAGTGTAATGAGTTTCCCAAACCATACACACAGACACAAAAGACCCCCCCACACACACACACACATAGACAAACAGACACAGAAGCAGACACACGCACACAGCGTGCTGAGATGACAGCTGTTCATAAGAGGGGAAGATGCATCAGCACCTCAGTGGCTGTTTGTGAATAATTTAAATGCGAGTGCTTAGTCACACCAGTGGGAAACAGACAATAATGTGAGCAAACATCATTTAGTCTTTAAGAGCTTTTTTATGGCTTCTTTGATGGAGATAGTGGGAGAGGAACAAGAGGGACGTCTGCATGCCGAGGTGAGACGATGTGAGGTTAGGAGTAGGTCAAAGATTAGGGATTAAAAATGAGGTTGAAAGAAGATGGTAGAGAGTCTTCACAGGGTGAAAAAAAAAACGACAGAGAGAGAGAGAGAGAGGTGGAAGAGATAAAGGATGAGGACAGCATTAACCTTAATTAAGCTGAGCAAAGGACTTGTTCACTTAGCCTAGAGCTAATGTAGATCGATCTAACACTCCTTTTTTTGCTGTCTTGCTCTCACTCACTCAGGTGTATGTACTGTATAGTATTTTTTTTCCCACCATACAACTATTGTTTAGACTGTAAAGTCATTTTACTTCATGTGTCCTTTGTGTGTGTGTGTTTGTGCATGTGTGTGCATGTGTGTGTTGCTGTTGGTGCACTCAGTACCTGGGCATCTGTATGAGACACTAGGGGATCTCTCTGATGCAAGGGGACGCAATGGCAGAGAAGAGTGACGCCAATCCCTCCGCATCTCTGCTTAACCGGGCACACGTGTGTGTGGGTGTTTACAGTAAATCAAGCATCTCTGGCTATCCTTACACATCATAGCCACTGAGCATGCCTGTCGCTCAGCGTTGATGACCAGTCAAGCCCGATTTCACCCTTATCAATGTTCATGATTTCCATTCTCACCTTTTGTGCATCTGTCCTTGTGCATAGGTGTGTGTTTGTATTTGTGTGTGTGTGTGTGTGTGTGTGTGTCTGTGTGTGTGCAAGAGGGAGCCGGAAAGTGTTGATGGGCTGTCAGTCGTTCTGCTCCGTACATCTCTTCATTAGCATGACAGAGGAGCAGCACTGCCAAAGCAGTTAGTCACAAGAATCAGTGCTGTCACAACACATTACAGGAGCACAGCTTTCTAATGGAAGCTGCACTAAAGACAAACACAGCCCAAGATTGTTAGCTGTTCTCAAAGCACTCTGGGAATATACCAATCTTTCTTTTTCACTCCCTCCCTCTCCTTCTCCCTCTTTTCCAGTAGCACTCACTTCATTTTCCCTCCCTCAGCTCCTCACTCGTCTTAGTTACAGGACCACTAAAGATCGTCTTCACACTGAGCTATTACCGATGTCTTGCTTTTATTTTTACAATTAAAATGTTTCTTTCTGCCATATTAACTGTCTTAGTACAAATGGGTTTTTCGAACCCTCCTAATGTCATTTCCTTCTTGCTCTCTCTCTCTCTCTCTCTCTCTCTCTCTCTCACACATACGCACACACACACAAACACAAACTCTCTCTCTCACACACACTCTTTCGGCTTGTTCCCTCTCTATTCTGACTCAACTCACTCAGCATTGCTCTGTGTTCATTATCACCTCATGAGTGAGCCTGATGTAATTTTTGCAGGAAGTTTGATTCATTTGATATCTCTTTTCTCTGGAGATTTTAGTCACAAGCTCTTATTGTAAACAGTTATCAACAGCTTTCTCTCTCTCTCTCTCTCTCTCTCTCATTCACACACGCATATCTCCCCTCCCTCACTCATTCTGCACAGTACACCATCACATAGCCTCCTCCCCTTCTCTTCTCTTCTCTTCTCTTCTCTTCTCTTCTCTTCTCTTCTCTTCTCTTCTCTTCTCTTCTCTTCTCTTCTCTTCTCTTCTCTTCTCTTCTCTTCTCTTCAGTTTGTTTAAAAAATTCTTAAATTTAAACTAAATTGCTCATGGACTGAACACATGGAATACACCGATCAGCCATAACATTATGAGCAGTGAGAGGTGAAGTGAATAACACTGATTATCTCCTCATCATGGCACCTGTTAGTGGGTGGGATATATTAGGCAGCAAGGGAACATTTTGTCCTCAAAGTTGATGTGTTAGAAACAGGAAAAATGGACAAGTGTAAGGATTTGAGAGAGTTTGACAAGGGCCAAATTGTGATGGCTAGACCACTGGATCAGAGCATCTCCAAAACTGCAGCTCTTGTGGGGTGTTCCCGGTCTGCAGTGGTCAGTATCTATAAAAAGCATCCTTTAAGTCTGTAAGTCCTTTAAGTCCTATAGGTTTTGAGGTGAGGCCCATGGAGGCCCCACAAAGGCCCTATGTGAGGTGCCACCTCACAACTTTCAGGACTTAAAGGATCTGCTGCTAACATCTTGGTGCCAGGTACCACAGCATACCTTCAGAGATCTAGTGGAGTCAATGCCTCGATGGGTCATAATGTTATGTCTGATCAGTGTGTGATCAGTTATTTAAGAAAAAGATGCTTAGACTAAATTTAAGCAAGCTTCTGGTCAGAAAATGTAGTATTAATATAAACAATTACAAGAAATCTCACAAGATGTTGGCAATGATGCAAACTATAAGTAAAGTATTAAATGTGGATGCCTAAATCACTTATGGTAGAATAGTGTAGTAGTAATTTGGCTGTTGCAGAATACCAGCATCATAGGTTCAGTTCTCAGCTCAGGTGCACACTTGAGGTTTTATTTTATTCACAGCTTTGAAAATACACATTCAAATTAAGTTAGATACATTGTGTTAATGTTACTCAGTTCAATCATGCAGATCCAATGTACGCATTTTAATTACAGAAATTCAACAAGCTTTTTTTTATGATCAGTGTGGGTGACAAGATTTATAATTTTGTCCACACTGTAAAACTGAGAAGAACATTCTGTAATATGACCAAATGACTGAGAAATATATTGAAATATACACAGACCAGGCATAACATTATGACCACCTGCCTAATATTGTGTTGGTCTCCCTTTTGCTACCAAGACAGCCCTGACCCGTCATGCACTGTGTATTCTGACACCTTTCTATCAGAACCAGCATTAACTTCTTCAGCAATTTGAGCAACAATCAATGAGCCTTGGCCGCCCATGACCCTGTCGCTGGTTCACCACTGTTCCTTCCTTGGACCACTTTTAATAGATACTGACCACTGCAGACCGGGAACACCCCACAAGAGCTACAGTTTTGGAGACGCTCTGATCCAGTCATCTAGCCATCACAATTTGGCCCTTCATCAAACTCTCTCAAATCCTTACGCTTGTCCATTTTTCCTGTTTCTAACACATCAACTTTGAGGACAAAATGTTCACTTGCTGCCTAATATATCCCACCCACTAACAGGTGCCATGATGAGGAGATAATCAGTGATATTCACGTCACCTCTCAGTGCTCATAATGTTATGTCTGATCGGTGTATTTAAAAAATGTTAATACAGTGAAATCCTTTAGAAGCTCAGTTGAGGTAAAACACATTAAAGTGTTGCTTTAATGTTGTAATTGAATAATGAAATTTTTTTAACACTTGATGCCACTCAGATGAACCAGCTTTCTTGCAATTGAGCTTAACATCACAACGTTTCTCTATAATCAAGTTGAATTCATTTAAAACCAGTTTATTCATAGCACAAACTTCCTCTCTCTCTGTATATATATTTAGGTGACATTTTCATCAGTGGACTATGTAAAACTATGTCTTATTGAAAAATCTAAAAGCATCAGCCTCTGAGAGCATTTTCACACCTGTTCATCTATTTCCTGACTTTTCACTCAGAGGGAAATTATTCTTTTAGTTTTTTTGTCCACCAAAAAAAACACTCCTCTTTCTATTGTTGGTGATAGAAAAAGGGAAATGAGTCAGTGTGCCAATTGAGCATGGAGAGCACAGAGCTAGTGCTAAACTAATGATTTAATAATAATAATAATAATAATAATAATAATAATAATAATAATAATAATAGGTTTTAAATGGTTCTGGCATCTTTTCTTTGATATCAGTACAGTAATTCCACAGCACTTCAGCTCTGCTTTTATGCTCAGGTTGTGTCTCACGGGTGAGTTCATCAGCTTACATCTAAAAGAAATTTTTCGTGTCAGGAAGATGCACCAGGATTTTTTTTTAAAAAACTGCATGTGTGAAAGCATGCTGACAAAAGTAATTTTTATTCCATGTTTATTATACACACGGGGTGTGTATGTATATCTGTGTACCTTAGAGACTCGCTGCCGGTGAGAGAACTTGATGTGTTTGTGTTTTGTCCTCTGTGTGTCCTGTTGAGTAGGTTTGGGCTAATCAGTTAGAGTGGCATGTAGAGGGAGAGAGAGCACAGCCTTTTGGCCCTGATGAGGTGTTTGTGTGTGTGTGTGTGTGTGAGTGTGTATGTATGTGTGTGTGGACAGGAATGGGTAATTGTAGAGAGGAGAGAGAGAGAGAGAGAGAGAGAGAGAGAGAGAGAGAGAGGAGGGCCTGTAATCACTTTGCCCTAAGCAAGGAATGCTGCTCATCTTCTCATGTAATTACACCCATTTAAAGCAGCCTGGCTCCAGAGACGAGAAAAGGGGGAAAAGCTTGCTTCTGCATTTGTGCATATTTAGTGGAAGAGTCTAAGGAGCTTCATAAAGTTCAGCGACACAAAGTTAGACAATGGTAATTATTTTTCTCCCACAAATGTCCACGAAAGCCTCGTTCACTATTTCTCTTGGTCATAACTCGTATTGTGAGGAAGAGAAGGAGGAGTGAGGGGGGAAAAACAGAAGCGATTCACTCCATGGTGATTTGAGTGTGGACCAAAGGCCTCTGGGGAGATCAGTTCCATGTGGCACACAGAGCGTCATGACAACCAGCCACACACACGGAGAGCAGCTCTGCGACATTAGCATCACAGCTGCGCAGAGCAAGCACACAGACACACGGGATTTGAGCGCTGCTTCCCGACTGTGTCCCCAACAACCCCCGGATTATTCATTTAAAATTTCTGTCAGGTCTTATATTGCTGTCGCCACAAATGTGGAGGCTGGCTGACTTGCCTTGTCTGTCTGGAGTAAAGGAAAAAATCCACCCTGAACGACTTGCATATTAATCATCATAATTAACGTGTGCTCCTCGGTGCTGTGCAAGATTTATTTTATAATGAGATTCTTTAGTTAGACACTTTTTTACGTTAACATTTTGGTCTATTGTCACTTTGATTAACAGTTAAATGCCATTTGACTACATGCTAATAGCTGCATCAGTAGGATTTTGCACTTGCATGATTTCTACATAAACAGACTGATGCAGCAGAGCTTTACAGTTTCAGTCTGTCCAGCTCTCTCATGTCCTTATGTGTACTCTCTGCAAACACAATGGGTTAAAGATCTTAAATACCGCAATCAAGACTATCACACTCTTTACTCTGATATTTAACATTGCTGGAACATGTTGAGTAGGGTAAGGAGCTAACAGCAAAACCTGATTGTTACCCGTTATGTTCGAAATTTCTCTCCTATTAACCACCATGTCCCTGTGTGATGGCAGCGCTCATGAAAACACACCACCAACCACCAAATTAGCAACATATATTTAATGTGTTTCAGGGCAAGGTTTTCCTTTAAGCCTCTAAACTCAGTGTGGTGTTTTAAATCGGCGTCTGACGCTAACAATGCAGAGACTTTATAGTATTTATAATCTCTCTCTACCTCTCGCTCTCTCTCTCTTTCTCTCTGTGAACGAGTATGATTGATGGCATTAGGGACTGTGCGCTGTGTTCCCTGGCCGTAGGTGGTGTGTGGTGTAGAGAGAAGTGTGGAGACGGTGGAGGGCCAGCAGTGTGGTTTCGGGGCAGTTATTGATGGGGCTGATAAATGAGCTCAGTGGGGGGTGGCGCCCTCTAGCAGTGTTCTAACACATAGTCAGCAACACAGGGACGCCACAGACCCAACATTCTCATCCACTTACCATGCACACACACACGCACACATGCACACACTCACACACACATGCACACACTCACACAATAGGGGCTTAATGAATTTGATTTCAGAAGCATGTAGTTATGCTCTCTTTCTACAGAGATGTACTTTAATTAGTCATGTGTTACTTGCACAGGGTATACACCAACCTACACACATGCACACACTCTTAGGCTTCACTCTTCTGCTCACACTTACTCACTTCCCACCCCACCTGCCAAGAAGCAGTTGCATAGTTGCTGTGTTGCTTCCGTTTCTTTTTCCATTCACTGATGTCTCTCTCCTCTGCCTCACTCAGCACTTCACACCTCATGTGTTATTTACATGCGTGACCTTGCTTCATAAACCTCCATTTTTAGTTTAATGGCTTATAAGGTTTATGCAACAGTAGGGGAAAAGTACATAAACCTACGTGTTTTCTGAATCATATTTATTTATATACATACAGACAGTAAAGATTACCGATATGTAGCTGGATTTTACACTAGATTTTTTTCTGGCCTCCATTTTACTTCAAGAAGCTACAACATGGCAATTAGGACAAAGTCTGAAATTCACACAAAGAGGATGTATTACTCAGAATATAATATCACACAGCACTGTTTCATCCTCGATCCTGTGCAGGAGATTTACGTTCAGGTTTCTGTTACAAGCATGGCTCTGACAGCAGTTCTGGCTGCAAGGCATATCACTGGCTTGTGTTGTAAGAAATAAAACAGCATTTAATTCCTTACATATTTACCTGGAAAATAACATTGTTACAATACAACATTGAAATGAAGCTGTACATAGCGTGCCTGTATCCACGCATAATAAAAAATGGGTTATGAAGCAAAACATTAGAGTTTCAACATGTTGGATGAATATCATTGGATGATCTGGATTTTTCAATTTGAATACTAAAATAATTTTATATAATATCATTAAAGAATAATAGTCAAGCAGTAAAATACCACCTGAGAACACTAGTGTGCACATCTCGGAATTTATACTCTGAATAGTCATCACTGCTAAGTGTCTTTTTAAGAGTTGGGAGTTTTATTGGAGTTGTAGCAGTTATTATATCTATCATACATCTATCAGGCTGGCATTGGGTCAGAATGTGTTCCCCTGTGCTCTTGATAATGAAGGTTGGAGCAAACACACACACACACACACACACACACATACACACATACACACACACAACGTATTGATTAAACCTTTATGTTTCCTGTTGAAATGATGAAGATATTCATCTTCCGTAGGACTTGTAAAAACTGCTGCCTTTGACTTTTATACACTGGAAGTAAACAGGTCTCAGTATTTACAATATGGTTCCACCAGTTCAACACACCTGGGGAAGGTTGAAATGTATTCGATACAGGGGTCTCAGTGAAGTTTGACACCTCAAGCACAATCCTCAATGTTTCATCAGTACTATATGTGCTGTGTGTTTCTTTTTTCCTGTGTAGGGGCGTGGCCTCTGGACCTGGTGTAGAAATCTAATAAAGACACTTTTTGTTCAGATTATGTATGTGCTACATTTAATATCTTTTGTTTTTCCACATTAGTGCATGTGTGTGTGTACAGAAGCAGGGGGAGAAAACGCTCGTCCAAGCTTTCAGAATTGTTTTCAGCCCTGCATAATTATTCACGATTAAAGTATTTCGAGAGAGGACTCAGTAAATTTGAGTCAGTTGTGCTTTGCAGTTTTATGAAATTCTTTTAATGAAAGGCTGACCTTCTTTATAATAAATGAGACTCCTAGTCAAATATTATTGTAGGCCATTAAGATTGTAACCAACGTAGCATAAAAACAATACAAAAACATGTCACTTGCAAGAGTGTAGTGTTGATTTATCTGCCAGATTTCCTCAGCCTTGTGCTCTTAGAGGGAATTGTTACCGCACATCAATACAAAATTATTCTGACTGAACACCTTTATCCTCTGATGAAACATTTCTATCTAGTGATCTTTTCTAGGATGAATGGTTTGATGAGAATGACTTAAATCATATGCTCTGGCCTTCAGTCACCAGATCACCAGAAATGAGGATGGGTTCCCTTCTGAGCCTGGTTCATCTCAAGGTTTCTTCCTCATATCATCCCAGGGAGTTTTTCCTTGCCACCGTCACCACAGGCTTGCTCATAAGGGATAAAATAGTTTAATAATTTAATTTAATAATTTATTCTTATTTCTAGTTTAGTTTTTTTTTTTTAATTTTCATTTTTCCCCCTCCCCGTTCTCCGTTTCTCTTCTTTTGTAAAGCTGCTTTGAGACAATGTTCATTGTAAAAGGCGCTATACAAAATAAATTGAATTGAATTGAATCTCAACCTGTGAGAGATTTTCCTGTGCTTAATATGAACTGAGATATATAAGCTAAAGTTTGTCTCAGAGGATTATGTTTATCTAATTGAGAAAATCAATCATTAAATTAAAATAGATTCAAATAAAATACAATGAAATTAAAATAGAATAAATGAAAATAATAAATACATTTAATTAAAATAGAACTGTTTTTATACTATTTAAGTATATTGTATTTTATACCAGAGTGCTCGCATCTGATTGGTCAGAAGGTGTTGATTAATTTTCTGTAACAGCAGTGCTGGCTGTAAATCATATCACGGTCCATATTAATGTGCTAGTTATATTATACATTATCATTTCTACAGCAATGGCTAATTTGTAGGGCTGTATATGGCAGTTTAAAAAAATGTGAAAATGTGAAATCAGTGTTCTGTAAGGAGTATTCTAAAGCTTTGTGTTCAATTTCGGATGAAAAGTGACAGGTTGTGTTATTTGTCTGTAATGTGCTGAAATGTTTGTTTATAACTGCTGTAAGGTAAGCGATAACAAGTGATAACTAATTCGCCTCACAGATTCCACAATATTAAATTGTTTAAAAGCATAACACTCCTCCAAGCTTTCAGAATTATGTGCATTTTGTACAAACTGCAGCCCTGCTTTATTATTTACGATTAAAGCAATTTGAGAGCAGACTCATTAGAGTCAGTAAATTTGAGTCAGTTGTGCTTTGCAGTTTTAAGAAATTCTTCTAATGAAAGGATGACCGTCTTTATAATAAATGAGACCCCTAGTGAAATATTATTGTAGGCCATTAAGATCGTAAGTTCCACAATATTAAATGGTTAAAAAGCATAACATGTCGTTCCATCAAGTTTAACTTCAGTAGCTTTAAGGGGAAAGAAACACTTCCGGATGTGCTGTTAGAGGAAAATAATCCAAAAATTATCTGATTCATGCCATACCATCCTGTCATTGGATTATGACACCATGTCACGTTTTATTCCTCACTCGCTGCTATTTCATATTGTATTGAAGCAGCTTTATATTGCACTGTATTAAATCTATAGCCGTTTTAAATGTATTCCCGTGCTACTCATATTGAGATTTGTATTATATCGTCTCGGAGAGTTTCACACCTGGATAATACGCACTGTTGTCAGTTCACAGGTGTTTATTTCTAAGTTTGGCACCTCTGCATAGTGGCAACCTTAGTTTATGCAAATCCCAAATGACATTTTGAAGCTCACAATCATTTCTGAATATATAATTCTGTCAGTGCTAAACTGAGACATGCACACACACACGTCATACACACACTGTGAAGAGTGTGTAAGGAACTGTCTGGTCAGATAAGTGTGGAGTGCGTTGTCAGGTTCCAGGGTGTCACTGATAACACACATGTCCATTCACACACACACACACACACACACTCACACCCATCATTAGTGCTGCACTCTGTCATGATTACAGGACAGCAAGGTACATGTGCGTCTGTATGAAGGAGCCACGTTTCATCACATGCTTCCTGGCTCACACAGACAATCACAAAGTGTGTGTGGGTTTGTGTAGTTCTGTATTTATGTTTACCCCACCAAGAATGTCTCCAGTGACTAGTGTATCTGTAGTGTGTGTGTGTGTGTGTGTGTGTGTTTGTGTGTGTGTGTGTGTGTGTATGTTTGACATGTGCTTGAAGATGTTTATGTGTTTTGTGACTTGAGGCTTGCCTGTCAATAAAGCACGCTAAAAAACCCAGGAAAGCATTTCTGTCATTGCACCCCTGACATGCGTACAAACGCACACACACATACACACAAATACATGCAGCAGACAGAAATAGATTGCTAACATGCGATGTTTAATCAGAGATGTGACATTGTGTGTGTGTGTGTGTGTGTGCATGCGTATGCATGCGTGTGTGTGTGAGTGTGTGTGTATGCGTGACACAGGAAAAGAGAGAAGTTTGAAGTGATAATAAGCCTTACCATTGCATTACTCCATTCTGTAAGGCTCAGTGTGAAGGAGAGTCAGCAGGGGATTGACAGTGATACAGAGGGAGGGGACGATGTGAGAGAGAGAGAGAGAGAGAGAGAGAGAGAGAGAGAAGGACAAAGCATTGTGGGAAAGTCAAAATCCATTTTGATGCTCACGATATAAATGCATGCATTGTATGTTTTTTTAAAATGTAAATAATTTGCCTTGTTCCTATTTGGATTCAACTGGTGTAAAGAGCCAGAGTATTATAGGGTGTGTGAGTGTGTGAAGGTGTGTTCTAAACCGGTATGCAGCCATTTATATATAATCTTGACCTCTTCATTCACCTTACTTTTCCTAACCCTAAGGCTTTTTATCCAGCATAATGATTGCACACATTTCCACAAAAGCAAGTAAAGATCTTTTTCCTGAAGGAGAACTGTTCGCTAACTTAGACAAGGCTGACAGTGCGATCTTTCTTATGTGAACATGATATTATCATTAGTGAAGATTTGTAAAGGTGTGTGAATTTCACCCAGTGCCATTACATTGCATATGGCATCTGTTTTCACTCATCACCTCTGACATTAACAGGATTAATTTAATTAATTCCTTGATAATTAAACACAGATTTTAATTATTTCAGTTAAAGGGGGTTGACACCATGTGAAGCTTGCAGAACAACAGTATGAGTATTTCTCATTTTCTTTAGATGGTGTCCCGTTGAGATTTAGATGTAGAAGGTTATAGTACAGACACACACACACACACACACACTTTTTATGGCTTGGTGAAATGATAAATTTACACTGTGTTGAAACGGGGTGACTTTGACTTTTGTACACACCTGTGAAAGCTAAAGGATGAATGCAGAAGCAGAGAAAGAGCAAAAAAGAGAGCAAGTGTTTATCGTGGTTTAACTACAGACACTCTGGAGCTTGCAAAATTATACCGTCTGACTGTCTCTGTGGCATTATGTGTTGGGGTGTGTGTGAGTGTGTGTAGCATTTCATCGTTTCTTAAATAAACTGTGTGTATATGTATTGGCACACATGTTTAAGTGTGTGTTATTATGGCTGTATGTGTGTCTGTAGTTGGTGGGTTTCAAGAGCCAGGAAGCTGTTCAGCCACTTTACTGTCATTACGGTAATAAAAGACTTGCAGTGAGGCCTCTTAAGAGCTTGTCTCTATTCAGAGAGCTCCAGCCATTCCAGCCAACCAGTAGGCTGCCGGTTTCGGGCTGTGATGGATATTTGTGGGTTTGTGGCTGCGCTCCAAACCATGTGTGTTCTCTTTCGGCAGCCAGGAGCGCCTCTTTTTCTGTCTCCCAGCAGCGGGTTAATTAAATTTGCTCCCATCTACAGCTATGCTCTCATTAGCATCAGTGCCTCTGCTTAGAGTGTTATATTGTCAGTCACCCAGATTTGCAAAAAAAAAAAAAAAAAAAATTTGGGATTTTTAGAATTTACAATCCAGCAAAATGTAGATATTTGAAGACTGCTGGGGGTTTTTTTCAATCCGAAAAATCACAAGTACAGTGCATTAATGGTGCAAATACTGTATTCAATGCGTCTAGTGTACCCAGTTTGAAGATAAATAAACCAAAATATATTAATAAACCAAAATATATACCAAATATATATTTAAAAAAAAAATATATATATATATATAATATTATATAATTTTTTTTTTTCTTCAAAATATAAGCTTCAAAAGTCTTTCGTCTTTTCTAGCACAATTTAGTTATTTTTTTTAGTAAAAATTTAGTTTAATTTAGTAAAATTATCTGGCAATAGAATAAGAAAATGTATGCATGCAAGTAATAAAAATGTCTTGAAATATGTGTAATAATTATATACACACTTTATTGTAACAGGAATACTAGATAAATAGGAAATACTCTGAATATCTATATTCATATCCTCTATGCTGTCTGCTTTTGTAGTGAATTGGAAGTGAGATGGATTTGTTTCATTTCATTTCATTTTTTTAGAACAGCTGTTCCCCTTAACCTTCATACCAGTTTAGTCATATTGTTGTGAGCCCATGTTGAATTTTTTGTGACTTCTCAGAAGGTCTGAGGAGAAAAACACTCATTTACATGTGTATATACAGTAAGACATGTCTTTGTTTACTTTTCAAGTGGACCTTTTCCATCTCAGCATGAAATCTAAATTAGAAACAGCCACTTCCATTTCCACACTGGTTGAGGGTTAGTCTTGCCAGAACAGAACTAACTGGTGTTCAGTCATGCATCGAGTCCACACGGCCAAGCCCAGCGTTAGATTGAGTGCCTACTTCCAGATTGGTGCCAGACAACCACACGTGTGTGCGCACACTCCATACAGTGGGCTGTATCAGCGTCTGTAATGAATATATCCAAAGAAGCAGTGATATGAAGGCAATCAGCTTCATCTGCACATAACAACATTTCTGTGTGTTCACATTCACATTCTCTGCTTCACTTATTCACACATTTCCCTTCATCTCTCCCCCCTTTCCTCCTCTCTCTGGTTATGTGCTGTGTGTGTGTGTGTGAGAGAGAGAGAGAAAGAGAAAGAGAGAGTGAGAGAGAAAGAGACAATGTGTGATTTGGGGCACATGTTTGAGTGCAACGATCAATATTGAGAGAGCGAGGGCAAAAAAGGAAACACAATTACTTATTGACAGAGAAGTCTAAGTCTCAGAAGACACAGAATGACAGTTGATGTTGACAGAGGATAAAGAAAAAGAGAGGAATGAGAAAAGAGGGAGAGAGTGAAGAGGCTGAGTCAGTTGCTGGCACAATGCATGTTTGTGACATGAAGTGATTTCAATTGACTATGTCTCTTTGTGAATTCCACCTATTGTACTTTGCAGTACATGAGTGTGGCTCTGCAGACAGGGAGTGTGTCGGTTTGACCACACAACTCTGTGGAGGAGGAGATAATGTAGTCTGTGCTTGCAGCTACTGTACGTGTGTGCATGTGCGTGAGTGTCTCATCGACTTGTCTCTCTGTGGGTGAGGTATAAAGGACAGCGCTGTCACATATGGAGACATAATGGAAATGACAGTTCCAGCTAGGACCTTCTACTGGCCTTCCAGCTACTGCTGTCCCTGCAGCATACACAATAAGATGTTTGTGTGTTGTTAATAGGTGCTGTATTTTCTTGTTTACATGCCTACATTGTGCACTGTATTATACAATGCTTAAATTCCTAAATAAATATAATTTATTTTTGCTAATTCCAGCCCCTGCCAACTAATTCCAACACCTACCAAACAGCTAACATGCTAATCCTCTTAAGAACATAAAGTAAACAGGTCTTTCCGAAGGCTGCTCATGCTACATGCACAGTGTATTTGAGCACACAATTTCCCTTCACTTGAACTAAAGTGGCCTGTTCCAGCATGACAGTGCATAAAGTGAGGTTCATGAATACATGGTTTGCCAAGTTTGTATGAGAGGCCTCTTCATACAACGTAGTTGCCACACCTTGCTAATGCTCATGGCTGAATGTGCAAATCTCCACAGGCACGTTATAAAATAGTGGCAAGCCTTCCTAAAATAGTGGAGGGGATAACAACAGAAAATGGGAACTAAATCTGGAATGAGATTTTCAAAAAGCACATATATGTGTGATTGCGAGGGTGTCCACATACTTTTGGCCATATTTTTAGTCATAATACCCACCCTGTATCAGTACTTATGGCACTATTGTGATTAAAGCATACAATCTCCCAATGACAGGATGGATTTTTACATTTTTATGCTCACTTTATCTTATGCAGTATATAAAGCCTCTTCTCTATGATTAATTTTCTGTACATACGATATGTGACCAAAATATTAGCATCTTTCTACATTCTCTTTACCAGCAAAGCTATGCAATTTAAATGTTTAAAATTATACATCTCCATCTTTTAGTACCATCTAAAGGCACACCCCTAAACCACATGCCTGTGAATTCCTGCATGAGGAGTGTGCGTGGAGGAAGCTGAGATTGATAGGGGACATGACAGACAGGCAGGTTCATCCTAATTGACGCCTTCTTGTCCTAATGGTTTGGATGTTGGTGGTCCACAGGAGTCAAGTATGTCAGTGTTCCAACCAATTTAAAAATGATTTGTAGTAGGATTGGGTATTGTAATTGCAATAAATTATGCCACGATAGACTCTCTGGGAAATCTCTCGGGTGCTGTATAATATTTTTGGATGTTAAAATCTCTTTTAACCAGTTACTCTTTTTTCTGTTTCACTCAGTTCAGTGCGTGCAGCTTTCTTTTTTTTTCTGTATGAAGATGTAAAAATAGGAGGACTTTGTCTTAAAGCATTCATTTTTAACACTCATGGTAATTAATTAATATGACATTTGACAATTAATTATAGGTGAGAAAAAAAAATCCTTATCAGTTGTCAAGAGAGCGTGTGTTATTTTTGCATACAGGTTCTCTTGCAAACAGTATGTCAGCGAGGCAGCTTTCCTCTACTTTCATCATGGCATTCTTTTCTCCATCTGGGTTGGCTGGTCAGCTGGTGTGTGTGTATGTGTGTGTGTGTGTGAGTGTGCATGTCTTGGCTGTTGGCTAAAAGGTTAAGAGCACTGTGGTGTTGGATGTGACAGGGTGCAGCACGTTGTGGCTCTGCCATGAACAGCACCCTGGATGAGCTGCACCGCTGTGAGAGATGTGTCACTGGGGAAATGTCAGGGGATAATGTGTGATCACTGGGCCTTTCAGTGGAAGGTCAGCCTGTCCCTCCCATGCTCAGTGCCTCCTTGCACTCCCCAGGGACGCAGAGCCAGAGAGAGTCAGGCTACTGACGCCACGCTACAGTAAAAATGTCAGACTTCAGATACAAACTCACACACCTTTTTATGCTAGTTTGCTTTTTTCTCCAGGAGTACAGTGGAGAACTATGCATACTTTCATTTTTTGCATATTCTTACCAGAAAGAAAGCTACTGTCAGAGTTTAGGGTCAATGCTACTAGTGACTGGTGTCTCAAGGACCTTTTGGATTCCTTTAAACACATACCTCCTGCCGGTCATCAATAAGAATGATGCATAGACAGAAAAATGCATGGCAAAGCAAAGTTAACCAGGCATCATCCAATAGGAGACTGTTTAGGTTGTCATTGTTGAGCAAGATGGAGGAGAAATGATTTACAGTTGTCAGTTCATGTTCGGAGCTGTACAATCCAATTTTTAAAGTGTATACAAGAGCCACAGTTCAGCACACTGTGATACATACATTCTTTCTGAGGCTGATTGCAGAGCTAGCCTGATAACAGCATTGTGAAGGTATAGTTGAAAGCTAAACATATTCTTTCTCAAATTGATTTGTACACAGCACTTTGACCAAGAATATAAATGGATTTCTAGATATTTTCATACATGTTTTAAACAGCTCATTCTTTTTTTTAGTTTTGGTCTCAGGGACCACACAGTGGCTTTTCTGATAGATAAAGAGGCTTTTTTTACAAGGATCCAATATTGGCCATAAGGCAGGTCTGAGGTCTCTCATAATCTTCCAGTAACTAGCACAAAACCTTAACTGCTGCTTTGTTCTTCCTGTCTGTGTGCAGATGGCAGTGACTACAGTGAAGTTCTGCCCGACTCCTTCCCCTCTGCGCCAGCTGAGCCTCTGCCTGAATTCCAGAGTGAGCCGGAGGACACATTCATTGTAAAGAACAGACCAGTCAAACTCTCCTGCAAAGCATCTCCCGCCACCCAGATCTATTTCAAATGCAACGGCGAGTGGGTCAACCAGAACGACCACGTCACCAGAGAGAGCCTGGACCAGGTCACAGGTACATTGCTCTCTCATACTCCTTGTGCACACTTATACAAAGAATATAGGTGTGTTCTCAAAAATATAGGTGGTGAAGATTCAGAACAAATTATACTGTTACTGCTGACCCAGAGCTGGTGCAGGTCCAAATGTTATTTTTAGCAACTGACCTAGTTGTGGTACAGACCCAGTTCAGAAGTAGTCACCACAGCATTTTCGCTAAAAACAATTACAGGCAAACATCAGATCACATATATTTTTTTAATAAAAGATTCTAATACAGAATACTTCTAGGGCTGTGTTTAGGCGCAATCTGTTTCTACTACTCATAAAGGTCTTTGTTGATAGCTGAACTGTGATTAGTTGAATGATAGTTGCGTTGACTTCAGTGATGGTAAATGGCCATTATACCCACTTTTATGACTACCCAGTTGAACCACCTGGGTTCTTGTAATCAGTTTTGGAACCATAGCTTTGACACTAGTGTTGACAAATGTCCTAAGTTTACTACTACATTGTAAATTTTGTTAGGAACACTTTACTAATACTTGATGGGTCACAGATCAATTCTTCATAAAATGTATTCTACAAGCTGTTGGAAATTGATAATACACAGATCCCCTGTGGCATTTAGATGATGCTCAATTGGTGTTAAGGGGCAATGTGTTAAGTGTGCAAAAAAAAAACATTATACAACAACTACCTACCTCAACTTTGGACACAAGGCAGGTTGGGTCCATGCAATCATCCTCTTAATGCTACATCTGGACTAGAAGTTCCTAAGACCGGGCAATGTTTTTCCAATCTTCAAATGTCCAGTTTCAGTCTCCAATGTAGCCTCTGATTCCTGTTCTGATTCCTGGCCATTCTCTACTGACCTTTCTCATCAAAAAGGCATTACCGCCCTACAGAACTGCTGCTCACTGGATTATTTTTGTTTTTTTGCATCCTTCTTTCCAACAGAATCACTGAGATCACATTTTTTCCTCCCTTTCTAATGCTTGCTTTGAACATTACACAAAGCAGGGGTATGGGTGTTCCTAATTTATATATATATAAGGTTTTGTCATTTTTATGTAAAATAAGATGCTCAGAAATGTTTTCACATCAGGTATAAGAGTCAGTTGTGTTTCAATATACCAATACAGGGCATATTGGGTCAGGGCAGGGATCTGTTCTGCAAAATGCTTAGTTTATAAAAGCTTTGAAAGCAGTATGTGAAAGTGTCACATCAAGCAATTTATTATTTAATACAGACATATAAATCAAGTTCATTAGTACTGTGAGGCTATATTGTACTTGTTAATATGTGTGGCTGTGCTTCAGGTCTGGTGGTGCGTGAGGTAGACATCTCAGTATCCAGAGTTCAGGTTGAGGAGCTCTTTGGCTTGGAAGATTACTGGTGCCAGTGTGTAGCCTGGAGCTCTGCGGGTACCACCAAGAGCCGACGCGCATACGTTCGCATTGCATGTAAGTCTGTCTATAACTTGCACTTATCCTGCAGTGATGTATTTTAAGGCCAGTAATATCGACTTACACTGAAAAATGTGACAGAATTTTGGCGGACCTTTCAGCTTATTTGTTGGCTAGTGTTGTTAAAAGCTTCTCATACCACCTGTCACACTGTGCAGACCTCAGGAAAAACTTTGAGCAGGAGCCACTCGGCAGGGAAGTGCGTCTGGAACAGGAAGTTTTGCTGCAGTGCCGCCCACCAGAAGGGATCCCACCTGCTGAGGTACATTAACTTAATTCCTCTTCTTCTTTCTGCTTATTCTCTTTTCTTCTATCATTTGGTTTCTTCCAGTGTCTCCAGCTCCTGCTATACTGCTTGGTGAGCTGCTCAGAGCACACAAGATAATACAGTAGTATTTAAACCTATCTTTATATATTTCAAGTTTCTTAGGCTCACTGATGACTTATTGTAGCTAAACTCAGCAGAACATTCATGCATTCCACTCTGTTACATATTGTATGTTGAAGGGTAATGGTTTGCAATAACTTAATTTATACCACAGCATGGTTGGATGCTTGAAGCTGACTGGTCAGAAGGTGTGCATTATTTTGAACAACAGCACAGCTCAGACAGTAGTTCCAGCTGTAAAGTCAATATTAATGTGCAAACGCAAATCTGTTATTGTTTCTATAGTAACACAAGGTCATGGACAATGGACGGTCCACATAATACTGGATGGTATTTTATATATATATGTGTATATATATATATATATATATATATATATATATATATATATACACTATATTGCCAAAAGTATTCGCTCACCTGCCTTGACTCACATATGAACTTAAGTGACATCCCATTCCTAATCCATAGGGTTCAATATGACGTCGGTCCACCCTTTGCAGCTATAACAGCTTCAACTCTTCTGGGAAGGCTGTCCACAAGGTTTAGGAGTGTGTTTATGGGAATTTTTGACCATTCTTCCAGAAGCGCATTTGTGAGGTCACACACTGATGTTGGACGAGAAGGCCTGGCTCTCAGTCTCCGCTCTAATTCATCCCAAAGGTGTTCTATCGGGTTGAGGTCAGGACTCTGTGCAGGCCAGTCAAGTTCATCCACACCAGACTCTGTCATCCATGTCTTTATGGACCTTGCTTTGTGCACTGGTGCACAGTCATGTTGGAAGAGGAAGGCGCCAGCTCCAAACTGTTCCCACAAAGTAGGGAGCATGGAATTGTCCAAAATGTCTTGGTATGCTGAAGCATTCAGTGTTCCTTTCACTGGAACTAAGGGGCCAAGCCCAGCTCCTGAAAAACAACCCCACACCATAATCCCCCCTCCACCAAACTTTACATTTGGCACAATGCAGTCAGACAAGTACCGTTCTCCTGGCAACCGCCAAACCCAGACTCGTCCATCAGATTGCCAGATGGAGAAGCGCGATTCGTCACTCCAGAGAACGCGTCTCCACTGCTCTAGAGTCCAGTGGCGGCGTGCTTTACACCGCTGCATCCGGCGCTTTGCATTGCACTTGGTGATGTATGGCTTGGATGCAGCTGCTCGGCCATGGAAACCCATTCCATGAAGCTCTCTGCGCACTGTTCTTGAGCTAATCTGAAGGCCACATGAAGTTTGGAGGTCTGTAGCGATTGACTCTGCAGAAAGTTGACGACCTCTTCGCACTATGCGCCTCAGCATCCGCTGACCCCGCTCCGTCAGTTTACGTGGCCTACCACTCCGTGGCTGAGTTGCTGTCGTTCCCAAACACTTCCACGTTCTTATAATACAGCTGACAGTTGACTGTGGAATATTTAGGAGCGAGGAAATTTCACGACTGGATTTGTTGCACAGGTGGCATCCTATCACAGTTCCACGCTGGAATTCACTGAGCTCCTGAGAGCGACCCATTCTTTCACAAATGTTTGTAAAAACAGTCTGCATGCCTAGGTGCTTGATTTTATACACCTGTGGCCATGGAAGTGATTGGAACACCTGATTCTGATTATTTGGATGGGTGAGCGAATACTTTTGGCAATATAGTGTATATATATATATATACAGCTCTGGAACAAAATAATAATCTCCCAGGTGCATGTATTGGTGAGATGAACAGTTTTGTTTCATTTTTTGTGAACTGCTGACAATATTTCTCCTAAATATAACTATTGTTATTTAGAGTGTATATTTAAAGGAAATGACAACACATTAAAATAACCCAAGATCATGCAGTATTTGCAGAGCTTTAATAACTCAAATAAAACAAAATGCAAATAATTTGTAAACAAATTGTGTTAATGCTTTGGCTAAATAACATTAAGAAATCAGTATTTAGTGGAATAACCCCGATTTGCATGCGTTTTGGCTCCATGCTCTCCACCAGTTTTTCACATTGCTGTTGGGTAACTTTATACCACTCTTTTTGCAAATAAGCAAACTCAGCTCAGATTTGCTTGATGGTTTGTGACCATCCATCTTCCTCTTGATGACATTCCAGAGGTTTTCAGTAGGGTTCAAATCTGGAGATTGGGCAGTGGTCTCTTATTTTTTTTCCAGAGCTGTATATATATATATATATATATATATATATATATATATATATATATATATATATATATATATATATGTATGTATATATATATATATATATATATATATGTTTATTTCTTTCTACATAGTAAAACAATGCTGAAGGCGGCTGAAATACACAATAATGTCCTTTGAACACTTGATATTGAGATATGTCTGCTACTTGTGCTCTGTAAAGCCTTCATAACGGCTCTAATCTGAGGTGCTGTTAATTGGTGATTTCTGAGGCTGGTAACTCTAAATGAACTTCTCTGCAGCAGAGATAAATTTTGGTCTTGCTTTCCTGGGATGGTCTTCATGTGAGCCAGTTTCATCATGGTGCTTGATGGGTTTTGCAAATGCACTTGACAATACTGTTCTTGCAAGAACTATTCCAGAACACCTGACCTTCGTGTCTTAAAATAACAACTGCCTGTTTTTTGTTGTCGTTACATATGGATTACTTAAGTCCATGTGTGTTATTTCATAGTTTTGAAATCTCCAGTATTGTTTTAGAATGTAGAAAATAAATCCCTAAACAAAAAACATTGAATTTAAAGGTGTGTCCAAACTTTTGACTGGTAGTGTATATATACATAAAATCACTGATCTGGTATTGTTTTTAGGAGATATTTATTTAACCTGTGTGGAAGGATTCTTGGATTCTTGGTCGTCACAGTCAGAGATTTCTAGTTCAGGAAAGTCTTCAGATCAGAGGAGGTTATGCTTTCTCATTTCTCAGTAAAGTGACAGGTTGCATTTTTTTTGAGTGAGAGAAAGTGAGAGAGAACAGTAGAAAGTAGAGCGAGTGAGAAAGGCAGAAATACTCCATAAGGAATGACTTACATAAGAACAGAACTAACTTGTCTCTCAAATGTTCCACAAAATTAAATCTAACTATAAACCAAAAATAAATGTGTGATGTCATTTACTAATAAATTAAACATTGTAATTGTTGCTAAGTCAGTGTGGTTTAAGTGGAATAACACACTCCAGACTGTGCTGTTATATGAAAAATACACTTTTGGGAGCCAGAGATTGTGTTGTTCTACATCATATGTTGTTTTGAGGGTAAAGAGCACACAGGTTAATATCTGTGACTGTAAATGTAATTATACTGTAACTTTTACTGTTCATAAAAAAACAACATCCTTAAACACACTCCAAACAATCTACAATCGCCAAACAATAATTTTTTCAGGCATTTTGTAGGGAAACACTTCTGTGCCTCCTGCTGGACTTTGCAGAGATTTTTGGATTTAGTTGAACACTTCTTTTGAACCTTTCAGTCCAGCTCAATTTGGTTAATCTTTTGTGGCCATTCCTTTCAACACAGCACTCCTACCTCTTCAAATACTTCTGAAACAGCTTTGAGGTGTGTTCAAGGTTGCTGAGAATCAAACAGACATAGAAAGATGTATAAGTTCTTATGGATAGTGCATTTTCAACACGTAAAACAAAATGTAAAGAATCTGCTAAAATGCTCCTGAATGTTTTTTTAGCGTATTTTTTAATACGTTAAATTGCAACTAAATTTTCTTCCCATAATTCCATAGGTAGAATGGTTGAAGAATGAGGACCTGGTTGATCCTGTGCAGGACTCCAACTTTCTCATAACCATTGACCATGACCTCATTATCAAGCAGGCACGTCTTTCTGACACAGCTAACTACACATGTGTGGCCCGAAATGTGGTCGCCAAGCGAAGGAGCAGCACTGCGACACTCATCGTATATGGTAACGAACCAAATAATCTCTCTTCTAACAAATGTCAGGTTAGTTAAAGGTGGTCATAGTTAGGAATCACTCACAAATTACCAATAAGCTAAAAATTTGCTTGCTGTTTGATGTCTATTAATACAATAGCATTATTTATGTTACTCTTATTAAGACTCTTAAGACAGTACGTCAAGCTCCAATAGACACATGACTCAGATTTATGGCATGAAAAAGGCTCAGTGTTCCATTCCCTGTCCAATTACTGTGGTTAACCTGGACCATTCGCCTCACAGCACAGTGCCAGACCAGCTGCTGTTTTGACAAAAAGTCAGAGTGAATCTAGTTCCATCATTGCATGCCTCATAATATCTGTGTGTGTGTGTGTCTCTCTGTGTGTGTGCATGTTCCTCCTCAGTGAGTGGAGGCTGGTCATCCTGGACAGAGTGGTCAGAGTGTAATGCACGTTGTGGGCGGGGCTGGCAGCGACGGACACGTAGTTGCACCAATCCAGCACCACTTAATGGAGGTGCTTTTTGTGAGGGCTCACCCTTTCAAAGAGTCACCTGCACCACCCTCTGTCCAGGTGAAACGGACTGACTCTTGTCAATCACTGACTTACTTGTATATACACAAACGCATTATATAATGAGTCTCTCACTTGTACCAGATGTTCCATGCTCAACGACACACCTGAACAATAACACAAGTTTCCAGAATCTTCATGTATACTGTGCTTTGCGATATATTGTGTCCTCATCATTGTGCTGTGTATTGGTCCTTAGTGGACGGAGGCTGGACGGAGTGGGCTAAGTGGTCAGCATGTGGGACCGAGTGCACACACTGGCGCAGCCGTGAATGTCAGGCCCCTCCCCCACGTAACGGAGGACGCCACTGCAGTGGCAGCATGATGGAGAGCAAAAACTGCACCGAGGGACTGTGTGCCCGTTGTGAGTTACACTGATCTTTAACTGAGCTACATAAGGAAATAGAGCCAAAGCAGACTGATATGTAAATGCTTCACACATAAGGCTTTCCTTTTGAAACAGGAAGTCAGGGTAGGCACATGGAAATAGAATTGACTGGTTACCACAACAGCCAGTAGCGTTGATGATTCACCATACTCCTTGCCAAATTAAAACAGACTCAGCAGTCCCTTAGCAATCTAGTTAAATATGCAGCTGAGAGTTTATTAAGAGCTGTGTAGGATTTCACTCTGCCACTTTGCACACTGCAACTTTGTCATGTTCAGGCAAACAGAGGTCTCCAAACACTGAACAACAGATTCAAACCACCGTGCCATGCTATAGGTCGTTTGTTATGAGCCTACAGCAGTGTTTTCCCTCTCCCCATAGCAGTGAGGGCATTAGTCTCCCCACAGGGGAGAGGGAAAAGAAGGAAAAGCTATTTAACATGAGGCAATAAAACTGTATGGAGATAAAATAAAATAAAACTGTAGAGAGAAACCAGCTTTCTGGACAATTCACACACACACACAACCCACTAACATGGCTCAATGACTAAATGCTCGCACCCTTATCGTGTCTTGCACACAAATTAGCTGTATAATAACTACACCAGACCACCACAGTTAGCACAGCCCCTGATGTGCATGTTTGAGATGAGATCAAGAGTTTGGAAAGAAAATGAGTGGAGACACACAAATAATATAAACTCAGTCCAGGAAGCTGCACAACCAGAATTACACAAATTACCCATGTATATTGGGTGAGTGCAGGATGAATCAGCAAAAAGATTTGTACCCCACTTCCAGAAATGTAAACAATGAAAACATAATATAAGAATATCTACACAACACATTTTCTGTCTCTTCTTTTAAATTTGTACTCCCTTATTTGTGTCCACAATGCTAAAATCCGTACATGAAAATCTAAAACACCAGTTTTAACTTAATGCACAGTAAATAAATGTAATAAATAAACAGAAAATAGACTTTCTCACATTGTATGTTAAAAACATATATGCTTTCATATATTTTTCATTGTATATAGAAGAAAGGAATAAGGATTAGCTCGCTTATTGGAAGGGTCTACTCTAGTCTAATACTAATCAGAAGGGTCAATATTTAATCACTTAACCAATACAGGACCAAATATATATGAGTATATATCAGCATACTGATTACCATTTCATCAGACTGCTGTTTGGATTAAACAAGGATTTAATTGCGAAAGATATAGTATATTGTTATATATAACAGTATATTGATATATATAACATGCATGAACGTTGATAACGTTGCCATTTAGCTAATTTTTGCTGTTCAGCTATCTATGTTTAGTTAACCAAGAATACCATATCATGATCAGTCCAGTTTATGCTAATAATGTACACAGATAATTGAATTACACCTTCTGGGATAAATAAGTGATAATTTATTTCCAATAATGTTGAATGTTTAGTACAACTCCTTCAAAAGTTTAATACAGAACAGACTTGAATCAGGCACATCAGGTGTGCAAACTTCCTTTTTTTCACAGAAACGCAGCGACCCAACACGACTGTATTTTAAAGTCGCAAATGCTATCACGTTTCATATGTCCTGCAGCATTTTTAATAGGTTTCGCTTACTGGTTTTGTGAAAATAAGGTGCAAATATCTCTACTGACAGATTATTATACGAGAACACATAGTATGAGCGGGAGAGTGTGAACCTAAAGTTGAACATAATTCCAGTGAGATTTTTACTCTTAAAGCTCTCTGGAATTTAGATCTTGTCAGAAAAACTTAGATTTTGACCACATCAGTGTGTACATTGCTACAGTCGGGCTGCTGCTTGATATAATGAGCTGAGGACATCTCTGTTCAAGGACATCTCTGTTCGTTTAGTATCTCTACTCAATATTTTACTATATTATGTCTGTCAAACACACACGCCCCACCGCCTGGTAGAAGGACTTCATGTAAAAACGCTACTTGATTACACCACATTAATTTTACCCTCTCTTAATTCACCAAATATTTGTTCATTAAATTTTACAGCTTCATATGTCATAGTCCCTTTCTCAGGCTATTTTAGATTGGAAGATTATCATAGATGGGCACCATTTGTGAAAATGCAGTGCTGTTAAAAGGGCATATCTCCTTACTTAATTTAGCGTTAGCACATGTGTGGGTGTTTGTATTGGAGATGATTATGCTTACTTCCATAAGTTAGAGCGCAGATGGTGAATAGGATAAATGCTGATATTTTAGGAGGCAAGGTACTTAACACAGGAACACTGAGGGAATGAAGAAGATTTATTCTGATACTCTGTGCTTAGTGGATGAGCCAGTTTTACACTGCAAAACAGCCTCACTGAACATGCAGGCAGGCTGTGTGTCTGTGTGTTTGAGCACCAACTTGAGGGTTCTGATTTGCTCTTAGGCACCATCATTAATAATGCAGCCCACACACTCACTCGCTGTTTCATTTACTAACTAATTCCTTCACAGTTTACACATGTCCAACTTTTATTTCAGCTTCCTCGGCTCTGTTGGATGTGCCGCTGGTGATTTATTTACTAAATGTGCCAGCCTGTTTCATTCATTTCGTTTGTTGTCATCAATTTTCATTAAGATCATCTCAAAGTTTCTGAATGCATGACCCATTTTTCCTTCAGTTCATTTTTTTTTGTTTGTTTTGTTTCAAACAGATAAAAAGGTTTCTGTTGAACATACAAACCATCGTAAGTTCACATTTTCACATGTTTGTGCATCCATTTCCTCACTGCGTGTGTGTGGCTGTGATTTATGTGAGGGGCTCCAAGAGTGCATCTGTGCAAAATCTCTCATCAGTGTGCATGTATGTGCATCCACGCACTCATGTCTAATCTAGACCCATGCTGCCCTTTTTCAATTTGTTTTCCCATGTAATCTTAGAGTGTTCTCTTGTATTGCATAATTATAGTAAGAAGAATACTTTAGATGATATTCCTTCCAGGATTTGGAAAGGTCAAAAATATCGATTTCACAGTCTTTCGAACATGGATAAGCTCATATAAATGAAACAGCAGGAAGAGATGAACTAGGATATGCTTTTACTGTAAGAGGCACCACACCCATCACATCCACATCCAATACGTAAAGACAAGCAAAAGGCTAATTTTAGTGGCTGAGTAAGATTTAGTCGTAAAATAAACATTAACTACAAACTCATTAACCATTCTTAGGAATAATAAATTCTCTGCCTAATGAACTCTAAAGAAGTAATGGCAATAATACGATTAAACTCTTTCTCCTGTAGACGATCAGAAAAAGTAATTACAAAAGCATTTGACCAAAATGAGATGGTTTTGTAATATCAGCACGCTACTGGGGGCTGAATCACTATTCAGTGGAGACTGATGCATTAAAAATGAATATGTACATATCTGAAAAATAATATATAATACATATACCAGTTTCAATTCACAGCTTGGAGTCATTTAGGAGTTAATGAGTGCATATCTGGCCCTCCACAATCAGCATTGTAGGTAACAACTGCAGGGATGCTAATATTTAGATTGCTGTGACCCTTGACAACAGGGAAAGCTGCAAAGAAACGCACCGAGTTCATCTGCTCAGTTCTATGTAGCTATGACCAATGCCAGATTCACTGCTGTCTTGTCATTTGAGCCCTCTTACCAATCAATGCCATACTCTATACTCATATTCTAGCTGCTATTTTTTTTTTTATCTTCCTCTTCTTTTTCATCTACATACAAACATTGTCATATATATACAGGCCTTTGTAGTAGACTTATTGGTCTTTATCTCATCTACATAGGTGCATTTGTCATACATATACAAATAGGCGATTGTATATGTATGGGTGTTCTACATATAGACCTACATGTATTTTACATATTGGCCTTTTGTCATATACACTGCATGGCCAAAAGTATGTGGACTTTTGCCAAAAGGTTTGAGACACATGATTGCCCACCATTACTACAGTGTACCTCCATTCACTAGGGCTAAGGGTTCTAGCACAAATCTGTACACGAAGCAAGCTCCATGAAGACATTTCCTGCTGAGTTTGGTTTGGAAGCATACAAGTGGTCTCCCTAGAGCCCTGACCTCAACCCAACTGAACGCCTTTGGGATGAACTGAAATGCTGAATGCTTGCCAGGTCTCCATGCCCAACATCAGTGCCTGACCTCACTAATGCTCTTGTTGCTGAATAGGCACAAAAAGCACATCTGGTTATGATGGTCAGGTGTCCACACACTCTTGGCCATATAGTTGAATTAAGACTTAGTTATATACAAGTCTTTGTTACATACATATCAACACATCTTGACTTCATTTTCTCTTCTTCATAATTAAACAACTCCCATCTCTTATGTTTTATCCTTATTTATTGCTTCATGATTCTTTTTTTATGACATTTAGCCCTCGTTTTACCTTCCTCTTTCATCTTCATTTTTCCTATCTCTTTTTTCCCTTGTGTACTGGTGAGGTGTCAGAAAAAACGTATCAGCTTATCGTAACATTCAAAGTAGGTAAGACAGTGACGGGTTGTCTAAGGTTGTTTCAGCAGGTTAGTTTGTCCATATAGCAAAATGGTGATGTGATTTCATTAAAGTTATGCTTGTTTACATATCTGCATATAGTATGTGTGTATACTTGTATATGTGAAGAAGTATAAACTCTGAAATACTGTGTGTGTGTGTGTGGTTTAAGTGGATTCCGGGGCAGGAGTGGCTATGTATGCAAGGCTCGTGGGGGCTCTGTTGCTGTGTGTAATCCTTGTGCTCAGTGTGGGCATCCTAGCTTACCGCCGAGGCTGTCGCCATTTCCACGGAGATATCACCGACTCCTCATCTGCCCTTGCTGCTGCCTTCCATCCTGGCAAACCGCCAAGACAAGGTGAGACCCCACTGTCTGTTTCTCCATATCCATATCTCTCTAGCTTATTACATCTCAATTTCAGTTAAACCCAGTATAAACTGCTTCTTTTTAAGCTTTATCTAAGGTTCTTAATTCTCTTCAGCTGTTCACTCGCATTTCCCCTGCTGTCTTTGGTGCTTTGTCTCTCTTCAACTTAATCACTCCTCCATATAAGCACTCTTTCAAATCCTTGCCTCTCTTTAAAGCTTTCTTTTCTCAGGCAGCTCCTGCCATAACTGGAAAATCCTATTACTTCTGCTCTGTCCTCTGAGAAATGTTCTCTCTGTGTTTGCCTTCCTTCTTTATTAGATAACCTTCATGTGCTGCACTCCTCAGCTCCCCCCGACCTCACTGCTAGTGCCGGAACATTCCGGGGGCCGATCTTCTCCTCCTTGCAGCAGAGCACACTTGACTCGCACCACAAGATCCCCATGACCAACTCACCCCTGTTGGATGCTCTGCCCAGCCTCAAGATTAAAGTGTATGACTCCTCTACCATGTCATCGCTGGAGCTGCCTACCAGCCTGGGATGTGCCGATGAAGACATCATGAGCTTGAAGACGATGGGCAGCGGTGCACGAGAGCATCGAACACATACTCTGCTAGCTGAACCGGGCCACAGCACCAGTGCCACATTAGGCAGCCTCGGCGGGCGCCTCACCATCCCTAACACAGGCAATTCAATGTCACTTTGAACTATCAGTTTCTCTAATTATGGCTTTTAAATACGGATTTCAACTTTCAGTATGGCTTTGGAGTGTCAAGTTCCTACCCAAATAAAATTATCTCCCTCTCTGTCTGTGTCTCAGGTGTGAGCCTATTGGTGCCGCCAGGAACCATTCCTCAGGGGAAATTCTATGAAATGTATCTCATCATCAACAAATGGGAAAAGACTACGTAAGTCAGCCACATTAACAGATTTTTTACTATTTGTAGCCATTTTTCATGCTGGCTTGCCTCTCCCTCTCTCTCTCTCTCTCTCGCTCTCTCTCACACTGTGTTGTCACAGTGCTGGGCTTCTTTTAGCTGTCATTTGCACCTTCACTTGTTGCCACAGCCAACAGTCTAATCCACTAATTCATCATTATAGCCATAGCAAGGCTGTTTTTAACTGCAGAAACACTGGTTGCGTAAGTGACAGCACTTCAGCCCCCAGGAGGTGAAAGCAGGACTAATATGAAATGAAAACAGCTCTGCTAGTGCTTTTGTTCCAACTTTTCTGCTGATCCACATTTTTTGTTTTGAAGTGTCTCATTAAGGCCTTTTGTCAACAAAAGCTTTGCTGGAGAAGGATCTGCCGCTATCTGCACTCTGACTCTGTAGAGCTTGTCAGTGACGTCTCTCTGTGTGTGCACCTACTGCACTGATGAAGTTAATTATCTGCTTCGTTTTGTCGTGGAGCACTTTTGAATTAAATTTCATATTCATACTAATATTAATTGACTATGCATACAACTTTTCCACTGTTGATTGGAAAGTTGTTGAATTAGCAAATAAAGAACTTTCTTTGAACCAACATTAATTGATATAACTTTAGGGTTTTTGAATTTAGGGTTAGTGAAACAGATTCTTCTGATTCTTCTGTTGTAGCCTATCTGCCCTGAGGTTTGGCATGTTGTGCATTCTGAGATGTTTTTTCTGCTTACCATAATTGAAAGGAGTAGTTATTTGGGATACCATGGCCTTCCTGTTAGTTTTTTTTTAGACCAATTTATTTAGTTTTGGACATTATTACATGAAATCCAATAATATAAATTTTGCTTCTGTATGCCTTCTGTCAGGTTGCCATCAGAGGGTGGTCAGACAGTCCTGAGTCCAGTGGTGAGCTGTGGGCCCTCAGCTATGCTGCTAAGCCGCCCAGTCATCCTCACCCTGCCCCACTGCGCCTACCTCGAGATTCCCAACTGGAGCCTCACTCTCAAAACGCAGAGCAACCAAGGAGTCTGGGAGGTGAGAATCAAATCAGATCAGTAAAAAGCACCTTCTAGCACACCCCTTATCAAAGCCAGTTTCATAACTCATTCCCATTCAAATTCCCTGTCATTAGGAGGTGCTGACTATAGGAGAGGAGAGTTTGTCCTCACCATGTTACATGCAATTGGAGGAGCAGAGCTGCCACATACTGATGGAGCACTTAGGCACCTATGGTCTGGTTGGACAGTCAGTTCCTCCTCAGCCTGCTTGTAAGAGGCTACAGCTTGCCCTGTTTGCTCCCCGAGCTCCTTGCCTCTCTCTGGATTACAGTCTGAGGGTCTACTGCATACAAGACACTCCATATGCCCTAAAGGTTAGCCAGTCAATCAAGCATAATACTCACCAATCTTATTTGCACTCTTTTCTTCTCTTAACACAATGATTCCTTTTGATCTCTGATTTTTCTGACATGCAGGAAGTGTTAGAATTAGAGCGAACACTTGGTGGGGTGTTATTGGAGGATCCCAAGTCACTCCTCTTTAAGGACAGTTACAACAACCTGCGACTGTCGATCCATGACATCCCACACTCTCACTGGAGGAGCAAGCTTCTTGCCAAGTATCAGGTAAGATGTTTTGTCATTTACACCCCTAGTATGTAGTATAGTATAGTAGTTTTGCAGCTTATAATTTGTCTTTTTTTCTCAAACTGTCTTTTTAATGAGGCATCTGGAATTTTTGCCAGTTGAGAAAAAGTTGAGAACATATAAAAAGTTGAGAACATATAAGCTGTTGTGGACATTTTAGCTACTTCAGCTGCTATATTCATGGATGTGATTGTGAAGGTTCTGATTTTCACAATACGCTGAGAGAAGTTCTTATGACGAAATTAAAGGAACATTTCAACATCATCCAAACTTTTAGTAAGGTATTGGGATAGCTAAAAGACATTCCACCAGCACAAAAAAATGTTTCTTTCCTTTTAGTCTATAAAGAAATATGGTGTATGTGTTGAAATCACAATTTACCTATGACATAAAGTGTGGAGTAATTGGAGAGATTTTGTAAGTGTCAAATACCTTCATTATGTAAAACACAGGTTTGTAGGTATGTTAATATCAGCAAAGGTAGGTGTGTGTTAATTTTAACCCTGCTTACCTCCAGTTTTGCTGTGTGTATTATAGGAGATCCCATTCTACCACATCTGGAATGGGAGCCAGCGGCCCCTACATTGCACCTTTAGCCTGGAGAGAGGCAGCCTGGCTGTGTCCCAGCTTAGCTGTAAGATCTGTGTGAGACAGGTAGAGGGGGAGGGACAGATATTCCAGCTCCACACAGACATCCAGGAGGTACAGACACTGTGGAAAATGCAATTGGTGCTCAACTAAATTGTTCCAGACTGCTTATTTGGATGAACCATTTATGTGTGTGCTTGTTTGTGCTTGTGTGTCAGACATTGCCCCCTCATTCACCGCTGCCTGCAGCAGGAACAAGCCTGCCGTCATCTCAGGTGGGTCCTTATGCCTTCCGCCTGCCAGCCTCCATCCGCCAAAAGATCTGTGCCAGTCTTGATGCCCCCAGTGCCCGCGGCTGTGACTGGAGACTGCTTGCACACAGCCTGGGCTTTGACAGGTGAATGCATTAGCATGCGTGTGTAGGTGTGAGTGTGTGTGGGTGTGTGTGTGTGTGTGTGTGTGTGGTATCTTGCTTGGTAGGTGCCAAATGTCCCCACATGGATAGATTTATTTAATTGTTTCTTCCCACAAGGAAAACTTTTTTGTTTTTCTTTTTAAAAACTTCAGCATTTATTCTAAGAAAATAAAAGAGCCAAAAGGTTTCCTTTTTTTTGTGTCTTAGGGTGAAATTTGAGTCAGGGTATGGGTAGATATTTGCATTTCTAATCATGGAAGGTCCTAGATCACTTTGAATAATATTAAGGATGTTACTGGCTTATGACATTATGCAAAGAATATTTTAAATTAGGAGATTCTATAGTGCTACTTAATATCTAGAGCTAGAAAAGACGCTAATGGCTGGCAAAACTGTATGCGCTATTCACAAAAAAAAAACAGATTTTGAAAGACAACTCATAATTCAAAAACATATTCCATTTTTTAAAGATTTTTTTTAATAGTCTAGAAAATTTGAATGTGTCAAGAGCCTGTGTCCAAAATGATTACTGCCTATTTAAAAGAAAGAACAGCTTTCTCACATGGAGGTGGAACAATGGTTTATATTCATAGTGCATAATTTAGACCTCAGAGCAGTGAAAAAGTGTAATAAAATTTGATACAACTGTTGATTAGTTCTTTATTCAAGATACTTCTTTCTTTCTTTTAAAGCCAATGTGAGTGTGGTGTGCATTGCTTTTTTCCAGTTGTCCCATGTGTGTGGGCTTGTCTTTATTTTATAATAAAACATATAAAACAGTCCAGTATGTGATACATATTACAGAAATAACCAAAGTAAAAGTGTTTTTATTATGCGGTTGATTCCCCCTTTAAATTTTTGATGATATTTTCTGTGTGATTAAGTGTTGTTGTGCTCTTTCCATGTCTCTTGTACAGGTACCTGAACTACTTTGCCACCAAGCCAAGTCCCACAGGTGTACTGCTCGACCTGTGGGAAGCTTGTCACCACGGTGATGCCGACCTGGTCTCCCTGGCGACTGCGCTGGAAGAGATGGGCAAGAGTGAGGTCTTGGTTGTCATGACGACAGATGAGGATTGCTGATTGGGTAATCAAAAAGGAAAGAAATGTGCCACCATGAATAAAGCAATCATTAATGCCAGTGGATGGGCATACAGTAGAGATGCGACCACACACCCTGACTCGTCACCGTGTGTGCACACTACAGAAGATACAGAGCTGCAAGCCATTGGCTCCACGATCTCTCAGTCTTACACACACTACTGCACTCAGTCATAATGAACATGAACCAAAAAAATGTGATGTCATTTGAATGAGAACATTTTTTAATCTTAATGCAGGTAGCAGGTTGAAATCTGGGCCTGTCTGCTTAAATCCACATGTACAAGCTCACGATTCAAGAATGCTTTTTGCCCTCTCAGACGTAAATAATTTTTTCATCTAAACACAAAACACCCACACACTCAGAATACATGCTGGAAGCTAAGTGTGAAAGTGCATGATTAAGTGTCACTTAAGGTCGTGATTGAGCTTTTGTTTCTTAGTGATTACTGGAGGCTTAAAGTCACCATCAAACCGACTCTAGAGTGAAGCATTTTCTCAAGCTGCTCACACACACACACACACACACACGAAAGGTCCTTACACAGTTACGCAGAATAGAGTGTTGATAATAAAGCACGGAAGTAGCCAAATGAACCAGACATAGACTCAGAAACAGCAGTACTGCAGTAGTTATTAGTTTTGCCATTTTCATTTACAACATATTGAGAATAGACCGTAGTGAACCTGACACTGCTGGTTCCTGTTTCGCAAAATTCTTGACATGCTTATGATTAGCAAAAAAGAAACAGGGAGCTTTTGTTGTTGCAAGAAAGTAGGGATGTACTGATTACACGTTTCAATACAATAAGTATTGCATATACCTGATACTGATTCAGTACTGACATCCGCACAGGAAACAAGCCAAATCTCTGCAAGCTGCTGTCGCCTAGTTATGCAAAATATCAGAGACATGATGGTGCCATGTTCAAGTCAGCGTCACTCACCGTCATGACAAAACACATCAGAGGATCAGATCAGATCCCATAACAAAGGCGAGTATCAGTGCATCTCTAGAGGAAAGCTCTATGAACTGGATTTCCCTTTTACATTATTTAAGTCATCTTCATTGTTTTTAATGACATTTTCTCTTCAACACATCATACAAAATGCAGAAGAGCTATCACACAAAGGTTTCCTATAGGGAACGCACTTTTTAATTTACTGTCCATATTAGTGGATTCGTTTTTTCATTCCCTCACGTTGTATCTGTTGTTGAGTAGAGCGTATGCGTATGTGCTTGACTGCTGTTACATTACATTTCACAAGTAAGGAGTGGTTAAAAAGTGCTTAAAGGACTTCAAGTCGTTTAAATGCTGTGTAATATGTCATGGGTAAACTGTCATTTCAGACATTGAAACAGACATGAAAAATGTGAGCTTTGATTCTGTGATCTTGTGTTTGGGTTCAACTCCAGCCATTAATCACTGCTCAGACTCTAAGGTCATGCAATTGTAGGCCTTGTGTTAAGTGTCTTTGGAAATGGCATGGCTGCTCTTTGGACCACATTGTGTCACGTCCAGTCTTCTCAGACTGTGGGTTGGAAATGTTACTATAGTGTGAGACTAACAGCCATGGCTGTCATAGGCCCTTTACCATTTGTCCATTTTGATGTTGTATCATTAGCATATTGTGACCTTAATATTATAAGGTTCAGTCTGGCATTTTGGCCGGAAATGAGTTCAGCACGTTAGTTGGAACATAACTTCACATTTGGTATTATTCTCTCTCTCTCTCTCTCTCTCTCTCTCTCTTTATTTTACAAGTTCTCTGGTTCTATATTTTAAGGAAAGTTGCACGTCTAAAATGAACTTGGAATGAACTTGGATTCTATCACAGCCCATCATAATTATAGATGAATTATTAATGAATATTTTTATTAATTGTAATAAATTGCCAATCAAAGTCTGCGCAGTTTAATACAGTGAATGGAGCACAGCAGTGCTATCAGACATTTTTGTGGCATAAATGAGCAGGAAAAAAAAGCATTTAAGTGTTGAAAGCATTTATGAGTGCTAATTTTAGTTCATACAGCTAGTGAAGTATAAAAAAATCCTTTGTCCTACTCGAGTGTATTTACACCTCTAACAATGTGTTAAACTTCAAAAAAAAAAATTAAAAAGCCTTGAACACAGTAGAAAGCTTAGAAATGCTAGTGGTAAATATTAGCTAACACCAACCTACCTCCAGTAATGTTTTTTTTATTTTTCTGCAGTAGCTCAGAGTGAAAGCAGGACTAAATATTAGCTAAATAATAAATGTTATATATTAAGTAGCTATAATACATGCACCTATTGGTTTTATTGTGTGTACCTTTTGTCAGTAAAAAAGTTTTTTTTTTCCCCCAGTGTATATTTACTGTATGAATGACTTCACATAAAATCATTTCAGAAGTGACATATAAGAAATCAGCCTACTGGAGTGCAAATGGTGGCCATCTCTGTCTTAAAATGAATTACTGAGTTGTAATCATGCTAATAACTTTATAACCATGCATCCTACCTGGTCAAATACCCACTCTTTAAATATCTCAGGGCTTTGATAATGTACATGTAAAGCACTTTCAAACTCGAAACCCTACTGACATATAAATATGGATGTCACTTCTGTAGCATTTGTTAGCTGAAATGTCACATCTTTGATGCTTGATATAAAAAAAAAGTGCTTTTTAACCAGGTAGAACAATATAATTCTAAGGTCACAATATGTCTAATTTTTTTTTACAGCCATTTCTTTGTAAAAGTGTTGAGATATCCTCCAGAAAATAAGCAGTATCTGTCCATATTTCTGGAAAAGTCATTTTTGTGGTGTGTGTGTCTGTGTGTGTGTGTGTGTGTGTGTGTGTGTGTGTGTGTGTGTACAAGTGCTGTTGAATGCGTGCTGATTGAAGGGCCTCATTTTGTAGCAGTTTCTTTTACCTTTTTATGTAAATTCTATGCAAGTACAAAATGAGTAAATTTGCAGACCTCCTTAAAGTTTTCCGCTGGATGTGCAAGTGTCAGTTTGGAAATTGCCATGCTGTACTATGACACATGCTGGAACAGGCCTTAAGGATATAAAGCTTCTCCAAGGCTCATCAGCAGAAACAAACAATATAAAATGACTCCAGGATGTTGGGATTATAACTGGTTTCCATGTGCTCTTTGCTGCTTTTCTGACCCGTGTGGAGGAATTCTGCCATCAATAGACAAAAATAAATATTCTTTCTGAGGAGGAGTAAATTAAAACCTCTACCCATGATAAAGATTGGCAGTTATGACACTGTTGATTGTACAGAATGCTCCTAAGCACATGAATTTGTTTCTGGAAACCTCTTCTAACCCAGACACAACCTTTTGGACATCCGTCAGGTATGAGACATGGGACTGCATCTAGTCTCATCCTACGGAGTTCAACCTCCTTCTGGATGTTGGTTGCTTTTCACAAACCCTGAGTGATTTTGTTCTGATGTCATACCAGAACTCTTGAGGTCTTTTTTTTTGTTTGTTTGTTTGTTTCATTTAAACACTGTAAATGTCGATTGTACATAAATGTTTAGCCTTCTTACTGTAACTAAATATAATTTTTATGCAATAAATTATATTTCTTAGTTTAACAAGAAATAATGATGTCCTGTAATCATTCCTTTGCTGTTTCAACACAGTTTATGATTAGAAAAGATGGTAGAATGGAAGAAAGGGGGAAAAAATAGACAGACAGACCGACTATATATAGTGTATGTAGATCTATGTATATATCATTTTTTTTGAAATCCTGCATTTTCCCAACAGACATGAAAAGTCCTTTAACTCTTATTTAATCAGCAGGGAAAGAGTACCTAAATGCAGCAGAGAGAAAACTGCATGCTTACGAGGTGTGTGGCTTTTTTTTTTGTTAGATTATTTTGTATAGCCTCAGCTGATTTGAGATGAAGAGGAATGTGGGACAGTGGGCTTGATTAAGTTTAAATGTTTATTGCACCTCACATAATATAAGCTCTTTATGCCTACTTTATAGCCTACTTTATAATGCAGTGTTGCATGTGTTCGATACAGAGATGTATTGTCTCAAGAACCTTATAGAATGAGGCAATACACCATATTGTTATGCTCCTGAGAGAGTGATAGATAGATAGATAGATAGATAGATAGATAGATAGATAGATAGATAGATAGATAGATAGATAGATAGATAGATAGATAGATAGATAGATAGATAGATACAAGTACAATCAGGTAATATACTGAAGTATATTCTTTTTAATCTCAGCTGCCTCATACTCTATAATGGGATATTAGAAGGCTGACTAAAACCTCACATCAATAAAGTTTCCAAAGGGATTGTTTTTCAACGTTTTGAACTCTCTTGTCTTCGCATTATCAAGGTTTTAAAGAAAGCATTTTGCTAGTCTCAGTCAGATTAAACAGACGATGGGGTGAGGATCCTTCTCTCTTCTCTCCTCACTGGCTCATTACAGAGAAGTGGAGAACAGACTCTCTTCCATTTATCTCTGTGATAAAAGACTTCACAGTACACCAGAGAGGAACCAGACAGCGATGGAGCAAGTGGAACTGAAAAGCTTTTCTGAGCAGACATCTGGTGGTTACATCAAATACACAATAGCTGCTTTTATTAAGAGACTTGTTCCTTTAGCTGTTAAAATGATCTCTGTCAGTGATCAAACACTGCCATTTTGCCGTGCATTAACACTTTTGATATCTCTAGTGGTATGCTTAGTAGCCTACTGTTGTATACTAGCTTATTCAATCTGATTAAATTCAAATACACATTGAATTATTTTCTGTTTTAAGTTCTTAGTCTCTCTGGAAATTTCTCATGGCAAATATTTTGCTGTACAGAACACAAGCTTTGATTGTGCTTGATATATTTATTCGTTTTTTTTTATTTCTAAGTTCCAGCAAGAAAAAAACAAAACCATTCCAGCAAACCAAACCAGCATTTTAACAGTTTTAATGTCCCTGTCCTCAGATTTCTTCTTGCAGCATCAGATCATTAAGGAGAGAATAGTGTAGGGCACTGATTACCTGATTCAGACACAGTGCTACTAAATTAGCGTTTAATAAATTGTCTCTGTGGGAGTGAGGAGCAGAATGGAAATCTGTCTTCTTGCCTAATTTACACAAAACATTAGCTACTCTACCAGGCTAAGAGGCTGTCTTTTGCCCAAAATAAGAAGCAAACCTTTACTGCCATCTACTGGATATGAATTCTGATAACAGGCCTCTAAGATGTTCTCATAGGAGAAACACTTCTGCATATCCTATGGGTTTAATATTGTTCAAAATGCAATATTATTATATACACTTAGGCAGCTGTGTGCCTTATCTATACAGGCTGCAGTCTCAGTACCATTCTGTACTACAGACTTGATTACTAGTAGGTGATTAAAATAATAATTCCTACTAATAACAAATATTATATAAATAGTATACACAGTGTATATAAAAGATATGTGGCTGTTTATGTATATGCATTTATAATGTTAGTACAGCCTTATAGTAATCTACTAACAATAATATACAATGTATCTCATTTAATTATAATATATGTCTCTTGGTAGCCTCCCTTGTAAGTTATTGTCTTGTCCATTCATACATTTTAGAGGGACGTCCTGTCCCTTAGTGATGTCACTGTGCTGCTCCATTTCCTCTATTTGTTGATGATGTCCTTTACACTGTTTCTTGGTACATCTAATATTTTGGAAATTCTTTTATTCCCCTCTCGTGATCAATATCTCTTAAAATTGCCATGCAAGCCCTTTGTGGACCATAATTTCAGCAGTCAAGATGAATCCAAGAAGATGTAAAGATAATCCTACAGAAAAAGCTGCTCTTTATTTGCGGCTAATCAAAAATCATTTCATTGATGACAGCTGAATAATAATTACTTATCACATGATATTTAATGTCATTTTGTTCTGAACACAGCCACATCCTCAATTATAAAAGTGTGTACACTCATACAACCAGGTTATTGAATTTTTTTTTTTTTTTTTTTTGCTTTTCCTCTTTTCCCTAAAATGTTTTGCATGTGTCCACCCATTTCACACAAACATGCAAGGAGTTGGAGTGTCTATGCTAAATTGCCCATAGGTGTGCATGTTGCTAGCACTAGCATCCTCTCCAGTGCTCACACAGATCTCTAAGTAATCCATTTGCTTTACTGTAATGATTACATATAGCATATTCACTGACCAGGCATAACATTATGACCACCTGTATTATATTCTGTTTGTCCCCCTTTTACTCCCAACATAGCCCTGACCCATCATGCACTGTGTATTCTGACACCTTTCTATCAGAAGCAGCATTAACTTCTTCAGCAATTTGAGCAACAGTAGATTGTCTGTCTTTGGACCACTATTGATAGATACTGACCACTGCAGACCGGGAACACCCCACAAGAGCTACAGTTTTGGAGATGCTCTGATCCAGTCATCTAGCCATCACAACTTGGCCTTTGTCAAACTCTCTCAAATCCTTACGCTTGTCCATTTTTCCTGCTTCTAACACATCAACTTTGAGGACAAAATGCTGCCTAATATCTCCCACCCACTAACAGGTGCCATGATGAGGAGAAAATCAGTGCTATTCACTTCACCTCTCACTGCTCATAATGTTATGCCTGATCGTTGTATAATATACTTTTTTGTATTACATACATATGTAATATCCTATTAATTTAACAGTATACTATTAATATAATGAAATCGATAAGATAATTGTGTCTGATTTACTTGAAGTTATTGAGCTGAATAACTGAAACTATAAGTGATCAGTGTCTCCCGTTGGCCACTAGAGAAATTTTATTTGAGGTCGTTATGTTGTCAGATTTCTCCTGGACATCCATAACAATCTATGGCCACTAGGTGGCACTGCGGGAACATTGGCATTTAATAAAGCATACACTATATTGCCAAAAGTATTCGCTCACCTGCCTTGACTCGCATATGAACTTAAGTGACATCCCATTCCTAATCCATAGGGTTCAATATGACGTCGGTCCACCCTTTGCAGCTATAACAGCTTCAACTCTTCTGGGAAGGCTGTCCACAAGGTTTAGGAGTGTGTTTATGGGAATTTTTGACCATTCTTCCAGAAGCGCATTTGTGAGGTCACACACTGATGTTGGACGAGAAGGCCTGGCTCTCAGTCTCCGCTCTAATTCATCCCAAAGGTGTTCTATCGGGTTGAGGTCAGGACTCTGTGCAGGCCAGTCAAGTTCATCCACACCAGACTCTGTCATCCATGTCTTTATGGACCTTGCTTTGTGCACTGGTGCACAGTCATGTTGGAAGAGGAAGGGGCCAGCTCCAAACTGTTCCCACAAAGTTGGGAGCATGGAATTGTCCAAAATGTCTTGGTATGCTGAAGCATTCAGAGTTCCTTTCACTGGAACTAAGGGGCTGAGCCCAGCTCCTGAAAAACAACCCCACACCATAATCCCCCCTCCACCAAACTTTACACTTGGCACAATGCAGTCAGACAAGTACCGTTCTCCTGGCAACCGCCAAACCCAGACTCGTCCATCAGATTGCCAGATGGAGAAGCGCGATTCGTCACTCCAGAGAACGCGTCTCCACTGCTCTAGAGTCCAGTGGCGGCGTGCTTTACACCGCTGCATCCGACGCTTTGCATTGCACTTGGTGATGTATGGCTTGGATGCAGCTGCTCGGCCATGGAAACCCATTCCATGAAGCTCTCTGCGCACTGTTCTTGAGCTAATCTGAAGGCCACATGAAGTTTGGAGGTCTGTAGCGATCGACTCTGCAGAAAGTTGGCGACCTCTTCGCACTATGCGCCTCAGCATCTGCTGACCCCGCTCCGTCAGTTTACGTGGCCTACCACTTCGTGGCTGAGTTGCTGTCGTTCCCAAACACTTCCACGTTCTTATAATACAGCTGACAGTTGACTGTGGAATATTTAGGAGCGAGGAAATTTCACGACTGGATTTGTTGCACAGGTGGCATCCTATCACAGTTCCACGCTGGAATTCACTGAGCTCCTGAGAGCGACCCATTCTTTCACAAATGTTTGTAAAAACAGTCTGCATGCCTAGGTGCTTGATTTTATACACCTGTGGCCATGGAAGTGATTGGAACACCTGATTCTGATTATTTGGATGGGTGAGCGAATACTTTTGGCAATATAGTGTAAGTATCATGCAGTGTATAAAATATTTGTGATATGGGCTGAAATATGCTAATATCTAAACAAGTAGTTTACAAAACACATTATCTATTTAAATTCATCTTCAATCATTGTCTTACCAGTGCTGACTCTGAATTGATTTAGATCCAGGAGATTCCTAGTCCTAACTTTCCCCAAATCCACATTTGGCCCAGTTTAGAATGTGGAAGCTTGGGGTGAGGTATCTTAGGGTTGATTGATCGGACGGTTATGAGCTCGAATCTCAGATCCCCTAAGCTGCCACAGGGCCCCTGAGCAAGGCCCCTTAACCCTCAATTGCTCAGTTGTATAAAATTGTAAGTCGCTCTGGATAAGGGCGTCTGCCAAATGCCAGAAATGTAAATGTCTTCTTTTTCAAGCTGTTTTGGGAAATACAGGACCTCGACCTTGCTGCTAATCTTCCCCATGACCACTAGGTGGTGCTGTACAATACACATACTGTACATCAATATACAAAACCAGTCACTTAACAAAACTTTCATAGAAACACATGACTAAATTACACTCTACAAGCTGTACATGACTTTACAAGCTATTCCATGTCTCACTGACTGCCAACATTTTTGTAGGGGGGGGGGATAAAGGGACTTGTTATTCACCTGTATTATCATTACATTGCCTGTGAATGACTGGTCTACAAGTCACTTCAGTCAAATTCATACTTAAAGGGTGGATATTTGTTCTTGCACTGGTGTTCTTGCCTAACCTCATATGAAGCCGAGCTTCACTACACTGTTCCCTCCTCTCCTTCCTCAGCCTGCTTGTCTCGCGCGCTTCCTCCTTAACGCCCGAATCCTATGAATAGGAACAGCGGATTATATTGACTCTTGAGTGGACACCATGCTGAAGGTGGTGGTCGAGAGCGCTAAAGCAATCCCTAAAAAGACACTCGGCATCCCGGATCCTATCGCCGGAGTCATCTTTAAAGGTGAGTCCATACTTTTGAGTCATTGCGCGACTTTTTGTGCAGCTCGTGAGCACAAAAAAAACACAGTGGGAGTCATAATAAGTCGTGCTTTGTTTCATTACTTGTAACAAAGCTCGAATTGAAAGCAAGCAGAACGCAAATTATCTACTGAAATAGGCTGCAATGTAGGCTTTTGTACTATTTCTACAAATATCCACTGGGATAAACACTGGGATACCATAGTATTTATATATTATGTGATGTCTCAGAGGTACAAAGTAGATTTCCTTATAAGGACACAAATGGCGAGTCGCAGTTTGGTGGAAAAATGCCTCCTTCTGCAAAGTAACTTAACACGCAATGAATATCAGTGCCTGAATAGTTCATTGAGGGGTTCTTTATTCCTTGCTATACCCTACATTTTAACATAACAAAAGAAAGAACTTTCCCTTGCTTTCCTTATTTGCTTGAACTCTTCCAGGTGAAAAAAAGAAAACCAAAGCAATCACCAGTGAGTTAAATCCTGTGTGGAATGAGGTGAGTGGAATACACTGATGCCCAGATACTGTTATTGTAGATGGACTGTCCTAATGTTGATGATATTGTGTGACACTAGTTGCTGTTCTTGTTTACCTTTTCAGATTCTTGAGTTTGATTTAAAGGGTTCGCCTCTGGACGCTTCATCATTCATCGATGTTGTGGTTAAAGACTATGAGACCATCGGGAAGGACAAGTATGCACTTTGGCACTCTTTTAAAGATTTCTATAAGTTTAAGTAATTGCACAGATGCACCAAAGTACTGTCTTATAGTGTGTCCACTGGTACAGTGTTGAATGAAGTGGATGAGAAAGCTGTGAAAATGCTTTTTTGTCACCTTAAATTCTCAAGTATAGTTAAGTTAAGTTTTTAACCCTTACTTTCTCCCTGTACGCCGTAAAACATATAATAAACCAATGCATCTGTAGCAATAACATTAAATGAATGATTACAGAGAAGCCTCAGCTTGTACAGAGAGATCCCTTACCGCCACACCCAGCTTCCATGTCTGTACATGCTATGCTATGTGAAAGCAGAGCCCAAATTTCCCCCAAGCATTATATTATAACAAGCATACTACCACTTCTGCTCTTACTTTTACTTTTCTGAAAGGTCCTGTGGTTCACAAGGTTAGATTTAGGTCTACAGATAAGGCTCACTTTAACCTTGTAATGTAAGTGAAAAATATTTGCACATTATCATTGGTGGTGTTGTAATACTGATTAGAGGGAAACGTTTACCTGAGCCAAAAGTTCATGCTCAAAAAAATGAATCCCCCTTTTTTGGGGGGCCCTGGAAGACTGAAATCACTGTTTTTTCCATTGTCGAAGTGAAGCAAAAAGCCACATGGCATGAGGTAAGTAATGTGGAAGTGCATGTCACGACTTGATTCCAGCTGGTATTGAATCACTTTTAAAGACGTCTTCCACATGTAGTCTGCCAGAAATCCTCTTATGCTGGCCTGTAAATCTAGTTGCCAATATATCTAATGCACAGTTCCATCATATACAGCTAGATATTTTTAGTATTAACTGAGTAGTAGGATGAGGCTTGATGAATGTTTGGTGAAATTAGATCTTGCTTTTTTTTCTTTTTTTTTCCAAGATGTGACTCATACACTTGAGTTTACATTCCATGTCCAAACAATCTAAAAAATCTCTTACAAGGAAATTTGTCTCTAACGAACAGTCCTACTTCTGAACAGCTCAAATATATACAGAAGAATGGAAAAGATTGTGTTAATTTACATTTTCGCAGAAATCCGTTGCAGTTAAATCTCTGCTGAGACTGCTGCTTTTATTTTCAGTACAAATGAATAATGAACATTTAACACTAATCTCATTTTTAAAAAAATTAATGTTAATAATGAGAACTGCATCGGGAATGTTTTCATTCAAAGTCTATTGCATAGGTTTGGGCATGCCCCAGAATGAGGACTATGGAGTTAGGTGTGTGCCAAAAGTGTTAAGTAAAAGGTTCAGTATACGTTTCACAAGAAAAAATGAAAGTTTCCTCAGTGTGATTTTTGTATGCAAAATGTGGTCATGCTCAGATGACCCTCAAAGGTCTACTTGGTCCTTAACCATGGCTACTGAGCGCATGCGTGGAAATTTGATCACTAACAAACAATACACCAGGCAATTCAAATAAATAGAAGTAGTTCATATTTGTGTTACCAGTGCATATGTAATATACAGTAAGTACAGTGCTCATGTAATATACAGAAATAAAAATCAGCAAAATTCAAAAGTAAAAAACTGCAACAAAGGACTATTAAATTCAATGGGTTTTTTACATGGTGTTTAACTGAAATCTTACTGTTTATGTCACTTTTTGCCGGGTTTTATTAATACATAATGAATATGACATTTTGTTGCTTTTTAGTAAAATTTACAATTTTAGTATTAGCAGTATTTTAGTATTTCAGTATTACCAGTCCAGTAACGTCCTTTGTGTGAATAGATACAGCACGAAAGTTTTAAAACCTCACTCATGTATCCTATTGTTTTTTTAATTTTTGTATGCTATTAGTCCTCAGCACCACTGAGTGTACTACAAGCATATCCTTTGTCTAGACACAGGCGCATTAATCCTGTTTGGATGGAGGTTTATAATCATGGACATCTGACGCTCTGGAATAGTGGACAGAGAAAAGGGGAACTGCTTTTTGTTTTTTCATTCTATGCACAGTCATTCACAGTTTGTTGTACAATATAAGGAAATTGTGGCTCCTACGATTAGCTGTCTTCCTTTTTCTAAAAAATTTTTTCTTAGGTTCCTCAGCTATTAAGGCAAACAAAAAACAATCTGCCAGCAAATCCTTAGGTTACAGACTTCTAAGCCCATTTTACTGTGATTGATCATGTGGTAGAGTGTGTATACAGTTTAAACTGAGGGATATAGTGCAATTTTCAGGCCTGTGGCTCACTATAATTACTCACAGCCTTGTGTATTTTTTTCCACTCGCCTCCCATTTGCTTCTCTTTTTTATGGTGGGAGGAATCCCCTAGCCTACTCCTTTACCAACCAAGATGATTAAAGCTAGCATCAAGTGTAGCCTTTTTTTAGAATAAATAGAAGCAATACATGTGAATTTCATCAATTTTGTGTTTTGCAATGTGTTCACTCATTCTGAACCAGTGAAATTTAATAACTTAGTGCCATATGTTCTTACACAAGTCAGAGCTTTGTCACAGTGACTCACCTACCATTGCAAAACCAGAGCCAGGAAAAAAAGTACCGTGCAAAGAACAAAACTCTCTAAGATTCAGTTACAGATGGGGCATTTGGATATGAATAGTGACACTAACCTGAGTATTTCCTGTGACCTTTTCATACTGTGTTTTATTTAGCTTTTTGGTTGTTATGGCTTCTGCTATTATAGCTTATTGCATTTCATACTAGCATTACATTTTGTTTAGATTACTCTCATTAATATATATTGTGTCTTGTGATCTCATACAGGACAGGTTGTTTGTGATTATTAACATATACCTCATTATGTTCTTGCTTTATAGATTGATTGGCTCTGCAAAAATCTCTCTCCGGGATTTGGCCAGTGGTCAGATCAAATCTTTGCCTTCAAGAAATGTCCCTCTTGTCAATGAGAAGAAGCAAGATACAGGGGTAATCTTGGACTTCTGAATATATAGCACAATACCACAGTAATACCAATACCAATACCAGTAATACAATAATACCACAGTATTAGTTGATATATTGATTCAGCAAATCACAGCAAATTTATTATTGTTTCTATAGTAACAGTAACAAATTGCCCAGGGACTTAAACAAAATAAATGAATTTTTAAAATGCATGGTATTTTGTTGGTATGGTAAAAAAAATTCCCTGGAAAATGTTTATTTAGCATTCGTGGAAGAAGTCTACAGCATCATCCTTTGTTTTCTGGTTTATCTGAGTTTTGATGAGGGAACAATTATCATTATTCAATCATCATCATTCTTTAATAACTAAAGCATTTGTTAGCGTTAATAAATTGGTAAAAAAAAATTTTTAAAGCATTACATGTTGACTCAAGCGTGATATAATGCATGTAAGTGATGGATCATATGGTGACATGAAGTATGTGTGGGGATTTGTGTTGTTCCAGGCAACTATAAGTTTATTGATTGGATATGAGCCTCCTGCCTGTGCTGTTCCTAATCAAAATGCACCAGTGGATGGAGACGCCAGTGCTGGAGAAGCAGGTCAGTTAATGCAGCTCAAAGCCCTTATGCATTTTGCCATGTTTTTTATGTGCTTATTCTTGAAAAGGTTGATCAGGACATTGAATGAATTTACCAAAACTCTTATTATGTTTGCTCTTCTGCGTTATGAGCTGATGTTCAAGTATTTTTAACTGATTGGAGTCACTAGACTAGACTACATTTGAAAGCCACTTTTCAATGGGCTGCTGTGCTGCCCTTCAGTATGGAAATCAGTGATGCAAATCAAAGGTGGAAGTTGCAAAAAAGAAAACAGACAATACTCAGCATCTCCAGGAATACATGCTATTACACACCCATATCTGTTTATTTTTCTCTCTCTCTCTCTCTCTCTCTCTCTATATATATATATATATATATATATATATATGTCTCAATAAATTTTTGAAAGAGACACGATGCATGCTTTGTACGCTTCAGTAGTCTGATGAAACCAAAACCATGTGAAGACACTGTCTCTGTCTATATATATATATATATCTTACATGATGTGGCTCTTTTTGAGGATTTTAGGTTATATATAATCCAAGAGCTATATCATGTGACATACAGGCTCTAGAAACACTTTAACGTATTTCCACAATCACGTCTTAACAATACTGTATGTGTGTGTGTGTGTGTGTTGTACTAACTTTACTGGTTTTCCACCCAACTCCTGAACAGTTTTGGTTGCTTTGCCAAAAATATGAAATTTCTGAAAGATATCCTATAAAAATATAAGCTGAAATTAATCAAAATAAATGCATTGTTTGTAGGACCTTACAGTTAGGTTGACAAGAGCTTAATGTAACACACACAGGAGGAAAGCTTGTAAAATCAAGCTGTTGTTTGTTATCCCACTAGGTGTTTCTACTGGTGGAAAGGAAGATGGTGATGAAGAAACTACAGACTGGGGAGATCCACGGACTCCTGGAGATGCACCTGGCCAGCCTGGGAAAACGCCCCAAAAGATGATCCGTGCAAATCGAAAGAGACAGAAAGCTCTGTCTAACAAACCCCAAGATTTCCAGGTATGTCACTTTTTAGATTCATCATGGATTTATGTGATTAATATTTTGTTGATTGTTTTAACTCAGATTCATGGTTCTTCATTAGATTCGCATCCGAATCATCGAGGGTCGGCAGTTGCCCGGAAATAACATCAAACCAGTAGTCAAAGTAAGTGTTTGTGGACAGACCCACAGGACACGGATCAAGAGAGGAAACAATCCATTTTTTGATGAGGTAAGGATTTTTTTATAATATATATCAGATCTGCGTTTTTAGTTGAACTGTACATGTTCATCATATCGCCACTAAATTGTTACACTTTATAGATCTTATCTTAATCTGTCTTTCTGTGAACTGCTCTGTGTCAGCTCTGCTGCTCCTGTCTTAACACTGTCATGCCCTATTTCTGCTGGTTCTTTGCTTTGCTCCCCTTTGACCCCTTTGGCCTCCTTCAGCTGCTTCAGTGAGTCTCTCAGATATTTCGTGACACTTTTTTGTGACCTTTCATGTGAACACTGCACCCTGCCATGTTTACTTTTTATTCTCTATAGCATTTATTTGAAGGAATGCATACGCTATATGATTGATGGATTGGGATATGATGCTTGTCACATTATGATCAGAGTAAATATTTCTACAGATCTTCTTCTACAACATGAACATGCTGCCTTCTGAGCTTTTTGACGAGAACATCTATATTCGAGTAAGATGAACACACAGTCCCTCAGTTTTTTTTCTCTGTTGTCATTTCTGCACAATACATCACCAGCAATATAATAAAACTCCTTATGTGGCTCTTTATATCTAGGTTTATAACTCATCCTCCCTGAGATCAGACAGTCTTTTGGGGGAGTTCAAGGTAATTTATTGTCTGTATAGTCTGTGTTCAGCTGAATTACTTTTGTGTTTGTATCCTCAATATGACTAATTTCAGTGCACTTTTGTCTTTTACATTATTCCTTTCAACAGCTGGATGTTGGCTATGTTTATGATGAACCTGGTATGCGACACATTCCACCTTACATACTTCTTAATGCAATATCAGCTGGACTGTAGAAACATCATCATATCATCTGACTTGTCAGTTTCAGCACTATTAGTAATAAAATTTTCCATCTCCTTTACTGTCTTTTGTTGTGTATTTTCTAAGCTCATGCCATAATGAAGAAGTGGCTGCTGTTGAGTGATCCAGATGACTCAAGCTCTGGAGCTCGAGGTTACCTGAAAGTCAACATGATCATTGTGGGAACTGGAGACGAACCTCCGGTACATTTCCATATGTTATTTTTTAAATTTAATTTTTGCAAGAAAACATTATTTTTGAAGTTCACTTTCAGGATATGATGAGAGTTTTGATGTGTTTTTGTGTTCTTTGGGGTGCAGACAGAAAAGAAAGAGAGCAACGAGGAGCAGGATGACATTGAAAGCAACTTGCTGTTGACTGCTGGGGTCACACTGCGCTCAGCGACACTCTCTCTCAAAGTGTACCGTGCAGAGGACATGCCACAGAGTGAGTTGTGCAACAAACAACATTCAAACAGCATTCTTATTGTGTCGTTAGGAGTCAGTTTGTCATTGCGTTGTCTGGGTTTTTCTCTATTATTTAGTGGACGATGCTTTTGGGCAGACTGTCAAGAACATGTTTGGGGGAGATGGTGACAAGAAAAACCTTGTGGATCCATTTTTGGAAGTTAGTTTTGCAGGCAAAAAGGTAAAATCCCTAATCCCTTTTGTGTTTTCTTTAGTTTTTAAGGGGTAGATATGAAATATTATTAATGTCAGCAGTGTCTCATGCACTGGTCAGTATTACGCTATGATCACGCTTTCCTCTGTGATACCTGTGTTGTGTAATTTGCCTCAGACTCATGACTGTGTATAAGTCATACAGTGTATGTTGCAGCCTTGGAAACCACTTTATATTGTTTGAATTATATATATTTTTTTACTATAGCACTGCTAAGGTTTTTTGTCACTTGTTAAATGTTTCTCTTTGTATTGTATATCTATTTCCCCCAAATGTAAAAAGATAGAAAATCACATTTAGAAGTTTTATTCTGACCAGTGGTGGCTCATGAGCTTAGGAACTTTAGACTCAAGACTTCTGAGGTAATATTCACAGGTTTAAGGAAAAATTCCTGCTCAACTATATCTCAAAAAACACACAAATGACCTGAAGCTAGTCCCCGGCTACAAAAGATTGTAAATCGGAAAAAGGAAGACATTTTTGAATGAGTAAACAAACACTTCACATCACTGATTTAGATCATTATCCACTCTATAATCCCCCTTTCCCTCTCCAAATTTTTCATACAATTGAAATGGTCCTGTACATCAGAGACACATTGTCTACATTTGCACGTCCACATTATTCTGGAAATTTATTAAATTTAATTCTAATGGTTTGCTATAAAAAAGATCTTGGCAGCTGTGGAATACTTTAAACTAACCTTTTTAACTAGCCCTGGCATCCAGACCCTTTCATTGTCATGTCTGCATGGGGAAGAGCAATTGCTGCCCCAATGATCCTCAAGTATTGCTTGTTGGAGTTCCCATTTTAGTTCCAATAATAACTGTATGGCAACCATGTGGAACAGTGTGCATGTTTCCCCATTATTGCCCAAGTAAATCGATGGAACATCAGCTTGTCTGTGAAATAGCAACACTTTTTTAAATTGCCGGTCACTAAAAGCCCTATCATCGAGGATGCATCTTTCTGAGCCAGCAGTGTTGTTCTCAGAGGAGAACTTGATGCCATGAGCAAGCCCAAACACCCTCTACAACACATATGAACAAGACAAAGTAACTTTGCTTTCCTTTCCCAAGAGTGCTCAAGTGTTTGATAAGGAAATGCGATGTGCTCTTCTTGTCTTCTTCTATTCCTTTAAAGCTATGCACAAAGATCATTGAGAAGAATGCAAATCCGGAGTGGAACCAAGTGATACACCTCCAGGTCAAGGTGAGAATGAGTGATGATGTGGTGCTCCTTAATGAATGCATTGAAATGAAGAATACGTGGTATGAGACCGAAGTGAGAATATGTGACAGATTTAAGAAAGAATGTTATGTAACATTAACATAATGAAACATGATTTCATTGCTTATGCTAAATTTAATCTTAGTGGAATACATTATAGGTTATTGTCCTTGTTTTTAATCTTTGTTTAGTTCCCATCAATGTGTGAACGAATCAAACTTACTATGTTTGACTGGTAAGTTTCTAATAAACTGGATTATTTCATACAAAATACTGACCTAAGAGGAGTTGCCTCCCTGTATGCCATGTGATATTAACTCTATTTTTTTTTTGTTTGCCTCATTTTCTTGTAGGGATCGCTTTACAAGCAATGATACTGTTGGAACCACATTCTTGAATCTCTCCAAAATATCATCATCTGGTGGTGAAGTAGAAGGTAAATTCTTTGTTTCTGCCTTGAAACTGGAACACATTACAGATGACACATCAAAACGATAATTAATCTGATTATTTTTTCTAGCTGCATCGTCTAATGAAAATGGAGGGTCTCCGGGATCTGATGGTATTCATTTCTAAGATCCGATTATAATCATAATTTCAATAATAAACTGAATGTTTGTTTACTCTGTTTATGTATGGTATATTGTGTATATGCAGTCTAAAACCTACTAAGACCATTTTTATTCAAGATGTTATTTATTGGTGTTGGTTTTCTGTCACTAAGGTCCTCTCTCTTTATTTCAGTAGACAGAATGGGGACTGAGGTTGGCTTTCTTCCAGCTTTCGGTCCTTGTTACCTGAATCTTTATGGGAGCACAAGGGAATTCTCTGACCTTCCTGACCCATATGACGAGCTCAATTTGGGGCAGGTACCTGAATTTCCTTAATACATTTTAATCCCTGAAACAAGACATTGTCAGAAAACTCTTCTGTAAATGTATAATGTAGAATGTTTTTGTGGGGTTTTTTTTTTGCCTCACCACAACCACCACTCATTACACATGAATCATTTGCAGTTTTAGGTGTTACATTCCAGACAAAACTTCCACCCACAATACACACCCTTCCCTATCTACCTACAGGAAAAAAAGGAGAAAGCATATATGAAATAAAATAGTCTTAGCAATAACAATAATAACAATGAACATGGTTTAGTTCCCTTACCAACCAGACAGCATTTTAATGATTTCCTTACTGTTAATTATTTTCATAGAAATGGCTTTTTTGTAAAGTTAATTTGGAAGCTTAGGTTGAGTGAACAAAAAAGGTTGAGAAATACTTCTGAGCTAGAGGCCAGATTAAAGAAATTGTTTGTCACATGATATCATTGGTATGCTCATTGGTATCATTGGTATCAACTGATTAATGCAATGTGTAATCACAGGGAAAGCATTTGCAAGAACATGCTTTAAAATGTTCTTTCAGTTTGTCATTGTTTGCTTTATAGAAATAATTTTCTTGATATGTTTAACTGGTAGTATTTGCACTGTTGTTAAGAGCTACACAATGGATGTAGATGCTGTGAGTCATAGCATGCCTGTATGTTACAGGGTGAGGGGGTAGCCTACAGGGGCAGAGTACTCATTGAACTTTCTACTCGGCTGGAGGACAAGATTGACAAGAAAATTGATGACCTCAGCAACGATGATGTCCTAGTAGCACAGGTAACATGTAGCATGCAGCACAAGACACGTATATGTCACCAGAAACTCACTCCAAATGAGTTTCACTGCTTCACTACTTTTATTTATAGAGAAACATTCTCAGGGGAAGTCAGAAATGATGAAAGATCAAGTTAGGGGATGTTAAGATTTAATACATTTCGGAAATCTTAGAGGAAATGTGAAGTGGTCATTTTTTTACTATATAGATTTTATATTCTACTTCAATTTAAAACAAATGATGTACCTTCAGTGTTACAGTGTATACAGTACATTTGGCATGAACTGTTTATTACATGGGTTCCCACGCATCCTGGAAAACCTGGAAATCCTGGAAAATTAATGACCAATTTTCCAGTACTGGAAAACGTGGAAAATGAGAGAAAACGTAAATTGTCCTGTAAAAAAAATCTTTTGTCATGGAAAATGATTATTATTATTTAATGTTCTTGTTCACTGAAGAACAGTTTACAAATAGTCTGAAACAATTAACGTTAGTATCAGAAAGCACTATGTTCAGGGATGCTGGTGTTGACACGTGAGCGATCTCGCTGTGACGTAGTGACGTTGTCTTGTGTTGGCGGTTGCAGGTGCTAGTAATAAAGTACTTTGATGTTTGCAGAAAATGTGTCTGGTAGGCACACACCTAAACTTATTAATATGGGTTAAATGTACCATAGCTGATCCGTGATCCGTAAGTACTAGTCTGGACGGTTCGGCACGCATGTGATTCGCGTATTAGTTGTAAAATATAACTATCACGGAGTGATGCACACACATATACACACACACACAGAGGTGCGTTTCAGACAGCGCGTTTCAGACATCAGCAAACTAGGTGTGTTCTGCATGGTGAGATGTGCTTGCAATTGGGATGGGAATTGAAAACAGAGCGCTGAAGTCGTACACTTTCTGCTTCCCTTGGTGATGTGCACACAGTGTTCGTTTACTTTTTCAAAGATGAAGTAGATTACATACAACATTTGTCAGATATGCAACTGTTTCAGACATTTTCATGAAGCAACGGAAACACTTTTCATCCAGCACTTTATGTTACTACTCAATACAGCACCATATGTACATCTATAAGGTTTAACATAATATTTAAATATCAATAAAGTGAGTCTATGTATTCTATCAGTTTTATTTTGATAAACATCACATAATATAACACTGTGGTTACAGGAAAAGATTCATCTGTCACAGAAAACAATTTTTTTCTACTAGTAGCCTAAGAAAGGTCAAACATGATTAAAGACAAGCGAATAGTCAGCAAAAATGACAAGCATAAATAAATCCAATATAACAAAGTTACAAATAAAACAGTAGTATTCAGGTACAGAAATGTAATAATTACGTATAAAATAACACTGCATAGTGTTAACTGTATAAAATAAATATAGATCTTTGTTAAAGCGGTGTGTTTTTTGTTTGTTTAACCTTAATGATAGACAGCAGCAGGTATTTATTTCTCTCTCAGCTATTTTTCATTCACTTAAGACATCAACAGCTGTATGGAGAGCGATTCCTGAGACAGATATTTAGGCAGTGTAGTTTGAAGGTGTCTGTTCAAGCACAAGAAAACATGAAAGAGGAAGCAGTTTATTGTTGGTGTGGTCTGAAACACATCTCTGTGTGTGTGCCTGTGTGTACATGCGTGCTGCAGGTGTGTGAGGCTATGTGCACAGAAAATGACGAGCAAGTACAGAATTATGTATGTGTCTGTTCAAGCACAAGAAGACGTGAAAGAGGAAGCAGTTTGCTGTTCATGTGGTCTGAAACGCATCTCTGTGTGTGTGCCTGTGTGTATGTGCGTACTGCATGTGTGTGCGGCTATGTGCACAGAAAATAGGCGAGCAAGTACAGGATTATTTCACCTCTTTTCACGGTGGAATAGTTTAAAACCGCTCGAGTGTGTAAACTGGCAGGACAACACATACAAAGGATAAACTTTCACTCTGTGGTGGTTACATTTTCCTACGAATCACATGCATGCTGAATACTATCAATAATATATATAGTAAATTTAAACAAAATTAGAATAAGGAGGGATGTAAAAAGTGATGGTAATAAAAATAAAGATACTTGAATATGAAATGGTATTCCTACTCTTCAGTGCATCTGTAACACTTCTGATTTTAAATTACAGATATAAGCAACACAATGTCAGGGAGACAGTGCAAGTTTAAGAAGGAATGGAAAGAAGAGCCACAGTTCAGGGACTGGCTAGGAGAAGTATCAGTAGATGCGCAAAGGGCATATTGCAAGTTTTGCAGGAAATACTTTGATGTCAGTAACATAGGTCTCTTAGCACTAAAGAGTCATGAATGAGGGCAAGGCCATATAAAAGTTGCTGCACAAATGAAAAAGGAGACAAAAATGACACATTTTCTCAGGGAAGTGACTTCTGAGAACAGAGGACAGGACATTTGCAGACAAAATAACAAAGACATACAAGCAACCACTGTAGATGTGGAAAGTGCCCATCAGTCAGCAAGTGTCTGGTACAAATGAAGAGGCAGCATGCTTAGGCACAGCTCAATACTGTCAAAGTTTTTTTCAAGCCAAGCTGTGCTTGAAGCTGAGATTCATTGGTTAATCAAAATGGTCAGGTCATACTACTCATTCAAGCACAGCTCTGATATGTCAGTCATTTTTAGTCAAATGTTCCCAGACAGTCTTATTGCCAAATTTTCCTGTGGTGCAACCAAATCTGCTTACCTCTTGTCCTTTGTCCATATATTTTAAAGAGGAGTTGATGAAAGATGTTAAAAAGACGCAATGCTATGTAGTGTCATTTGATGTTTGAAAAAGTGACACAAATGGAACAGATGGATATTATTGTCCGTTACTGGAGTGATCATGAAGAGAAAGTAGCTGTGCACTATTTTGATTCAGAGTTTATGGGACATACTCAGGCAGAGAAGCTTTTGGAAAAAATTAAGAAAACCCTCTAACCACTTGATCCCAATAAGCTTCTGCAGATCTCAATGGATGGCCCAATGGTCAACTGGAAATTCCTGAAAATGTTCCAAGAAGACAAGAGTCAATCAGACCCTGATGCAGCAAAGTTGCTGAATTTGTTAAGCTGTGCTTTGCATGTTGTGCATGGAAGCTTTCAAAGTGGAGAGAAAGAAATGGGTTGGAAGGTGGGAGATTTACTGAGGGCTCTTTGGCAGTTGTTCCATGACTCACCTGCCAGACTTTAGGATTTCATAGAGATGACCAAAACATCAACATTTCCTCTGAAGTTCTGTGCTCAACATTGGGTAGAAGACTTGGCAGTTGCAGAGAGATCGATCGAAATTTGGCCCACAGTGCAGACATACATCAACAGCCACGGGAAACTTCAGAAAAGTAAAGTTCCATCATCTGCATCATACTGCACAGTAAAGGAGGACACTGCAGACCCTCTTTTTGTGGCCAAGCTCCATTTCTTTGCATTTGTTGCTAGACGGCTGAAGCCATTTTTTTTTTTTACAAATACCAGTCAGATGCTCCAATGGTTCCTTTTTTAGCAAAGGAGCTCCAGTCACCCATGAGAGGCTTGCTATTATGCTATATCAAAAGGGAAGAACTGGAAAAATCAAAGACAGTTGTCCAACTGCTGAAACTGGATACACAAGACAAAGCAAACCATGTACCACTCAAACAGCTTGACATAGGATTCGGTACGAAGGAATCTTTAGAGAAGGCATTGGAAAAACTCCAAGAACATCCTGTAAAAATTCAGCTGTTCAGCTTTCTATGACTTGCAAAAAAAATGATGGAAAGAAGTCCAATTTTCCTGGAAATTTTGTCAGTGGCAGAACAAAATTTACAGCCTTGTGGGACTCAATTAAACAACTGCTCACACTGTCTCATGGACAAGGGGCAGTGGAACGAGGATACTCTATCAACAAAGATATGCTTGTTGAAAACCTTTAAGAGAGGTCTCTGGTAGCACTGCACATGGTCCAGGATGTAATGGCTAAACACCCAGTGAATTAAGTCCTGTGAACCTTGTCTTTTTTTCTCATCACAATGAAATTTGAAATGTCCTGGAAAATGAACTCTGAAAAAGAGTGTGAACCCTGCATGATGGAGGCAATCATGAAGTTAGCTATTAATACAGTTACAATGATTATTATTGACAGCAGTGGCTAGAGGCAATGAAATCACCGTCTGACCGGTTTAGCCCACTACCTCCTGTTATGCCAGCTATTTGCATAAATTAACAACTTAACATAAATGTACCATGCTAAGAAGGATATCATTTATCATTTGCTTTGTAAAATGTACAGCAATGTACTAGTTTGCTGCTTGATATGTAAAACCTGCTGATCATTCAGATAGAAGCTTTTAGCTCTACAGTTACATAGTGTTAAAATCTCTTTCTCTCTGTACATAGAAGTACCAGCGAAAGAGGAAGTACTCCCTGTGTGCAGTGTTCCACAGCTCGTGCATGTTGCAGGAACCTGGTGAACCCATCCAGTTTGAGGTTAGCATCGGCAACTATGGCAACAAGATGGATTCAACATGCAAACCCCTGGCCTCCACCACTCAGTACAGCTGTGCTGTGTTTGATGGTGAGATTATTACATCTGCTTGGATATACAGCATGACATGTACACATTAACCTGCTCACTATGGTACCTGCTGGTGTGTTTTACAGGAAATCACTACTACTATTTGCCCTGGGCTGACACAAAGCCAGTTGTTATTCTTACTTCCTTCTGGGAGGATATCAGCCATCGCTTGGATTCAGTGAACATTATCCTCTTTATTGCCAATAGATTGGTAGGGATTTAATGAATCTTTATAAGATAGCATGAGTCTTATAAATACAAAACCTCAGTTATGTTAGATAGTTTCTGTTTGTTTGTTTGTTTGTTTTTAACAGCAAGCCAACATTACCACACTGAAGACGGCTATACTGGCTAAAGTTACTGAGACACGACTAGCTGAGATCTGGCTGAAACTCATCAACCAGCTCATTGAAGACCTCACTAAGTAAATCCCAGCACAAAGAACATGCTTTATTTTGTCACCATGGGTATAATGCTCTGATATGTCACTTAAAGGAGCGGGTTGGAATTTTTAGCGTGTTCTACAACCTGCAAATGGCAAGATTTTCCCTCCTCTTATTAACACTCATCTCGCCTCATCTTGATTCCCCTTGTGTTTTATGGGTTTGTTTATGAATAAATGGGGCAAAGCTGAGCTGCTTTGTTTCACTGGGGAATAGGGTTAATTTCTTGGTCAGAATAAATGTAAATGGAAACATTATTTGAAGAAACAATACAAGTCTGGTCTGAAGGATTTTTAAATTAAGTGATTATTGTAGTATATGGAATCATTTTGCAAATTACATACTGCAACTACCCCTCATGGCTTTTGCAGTATTTTATCCACTTTTATCCACTCTTATCCAATTTTTATCCACTTTTATCCACTCTTTAAATTTAAAATTCATTCTGTCTTTTAGTTACCGGCTGCCAGACCTGGAGGCCAAGCCTAACCTTACAGCACTGGATGTTCAAATGAAAAAGCTTCGAGACACAGCCTTCGTCAACATCAGAGATGCCGCCTACCGTATGAGGGAGGAGGCTACTGACGTTAAAGCCACGCTGATTGACATAGATGATTGGTTAGAATGTCTACAGCAGATTGCAGAGGAGGTTGTGTACAATTTGCTAGTTTTAATAAGAATAAAGTACCAGGATATAAGTGTTGCTGAATCATTACTAAGTACATACACATAAAAGCATTTCCTTTTTTGTTCACAGCCTCAGAACAGCATGCCTGATATCATTATCTGGATGCTGAGAGGAGAGAAGCGCATGGCTTATGCACGCATCCCAGCCAATGAGGTCCTCTTCTCCACCCACAGTGAAGAAGCTACTGGAAAATACTGTGGCAAGACACAGACCATCTTCATGAAGGTACACGGGAATTTGAGGTCACAAAGTGTTGCTCTATTCTGATGTGAACTTTCATTTACCACAGATCTTTAGTGGGTCATGATGCAAAAGTGTGTCAGAGCTGTGTTCTTCTCCATCAAAAGGACACTTTTTTTATTTTTGTAGGTAGTTTTACACAATGATGGATAATGATCCTTTACTATAAAAGCAGCATTTATACTTGTGCCTGATAACTTTCCTTGATATTTAAATTAAACATCAAATTACACACACAGTATTTACATTAATTACATTACAGTAGGGGTACAGTATATTTTGTGTTGTATTAGAAAATGAAAAAATTAAGCTGCATTTTATGTCAGATGCAAAAAAACACAATGCCCAGATTACTTTTTGGTGGATTTTTATAACATTCTACTTCTGACTTTGCTTGCCAAACCATTTGACACTCACCCACCAACCAACTCTCCACTATCATAACACAGCTACCAGCCAGTGAGGGTGAATACATAATACGTAGTTCCTTCTAGATGCATGAAACCAGACAACGATATCTTTTCAATTGCTCACATTACAAGTGTGTCACATGGCAGCGTAACACACTAGGAGATAAGTGCAGTCTGTCCTCTTCCACATACATAAGCTCGTAGACACCCATGACTGGCTACTGGTGTCGCTGTCATTTACAAGGAAGAGATCATGCCACTACTCCTACACAGTGATCATAGATAGTTTTCTTCGCTTGGTTCCTGCCACAAAGTCTGTTACATTATTAGGACTCAAACATGAAGTCATGACCTAGTACTGCACTAATGTATTTTCAGTACCCAATGGACAAAAATAAAGGTGTGAAGATTCCTGTCCAGCTGCGGTTGAACATGTGGTTGGGCCTGTCAGCTCATGAGAAGAAGTTCAACAGCTTTGCAGAAGGAACCTTCAGCGTCTATGCTGAAATGGTAATACATGGTGCATGTTGGTTTGTTACTACAGAATGGATTTGTAAGTACAGAATGGATTTGTAAGTACAGAATGGATTTGACTAAGACCGTATTGCATGGTTGTATTATTTAATGAACCCTCTCTGTGACAGTATGAAAATCAGGCCCAAGTCTTTGGAAAGTGGGGAACCACAGGTCTAGTGGGTCGTCACAAGTTCTCTGATGTGACAGGGAAGGTTAAGCTGAAGCAGGAGTGCTTTTTGCCTCCACGAGGCTGGGAATGGGAGGCTGACTGGTACGTCGATCCTGAAAACTGGTAAGTGTCCTAATGGTACATGGGAAGCATTTAAAAATATCAGGACATATTATGGATTTATTCAGAGATGTATTATTGTTGACATTTCAACAATAACTCAGGGGCAATTACAAACATCCTGTCATGAGAACATGTATAAGCTGGTTTTAGTGGTGCTTCCTGGGATGTTATTCACACTATTCAGCTTACAATAAGAGGAAATGGAGGCTCTTGGCCTAAATTGGCACTTGGCTTGGGGGATATATACACATTCCATGAGCCTGCCTGGGTACATTGTTTAAGCAGACAACACAGTTCATACACTTACTGTTAGTGACCCTGTTCCTTAGGCTGTATACCAGCAAAGCTATCTGGGATGTCATTACATGTGTTTTGATGTATTGTTGTGCATGCGTGTGTATCTGTCTGTGTGTGTGTGTGTGTTTCTGTGTCTGTGTGACTGTGTCTGGATCAGTCTGCTGACAGAGGCGGATGCAGGGCACACAGAGTTCACGGATGAAGTGTATGAAAATGAGAGTCGTTTCCCTGGCGGCGAGTGGAAGCCAGCAACTGAACACTACACTGATGTGGTGAGGAACTAAAAAAAAAAACTCTAAGAGGCTCTGACAGCACACACTTACACTCCGTAAGACCTTTTTTTTTTAAATAAGTGAAGCTCAAGTGACAGCCATTTTAGTGGTACAACTAGTACAGATGCCTGTGTCCAGTGCAACTTACGATTATGCCATTTAAACAGCTGGGAGGTTGTGGGCCTTGCTCAAGGGCTCAGCTGCTTGGTTGTTGTGGGATTTGACCTTCTGATCAGTGGTCTGCTTCTAGCTACACAGTAGCTGCATCAGTGGATGCATCAGTGGATGCAGCTATTGAAGAAGGGGTCTGTGAAGAACATGCATGCAAATAACCACAGACACACTTTGCCTGACAAACCACTGGCAGAATGTAAACTTTGGCTTGTGCCAAAAACAAGTGTTTATCCTGTCAAAAACAAGTGTTTTTTTATTTGAAAATGTATGTGTTCTATTTTTCTGTTTCTCACAGTATTATCTGAATAGCAGTTGCATGATTACAACTGGAATCCATGTAATATTAAAAAATCCATGGTTAATTTAATTATTAGACATCTGGAACTTGCATTTGCTTGTGAACTTGTTGCAGAAGTGACTGCACTACACACAGTGCAGCAGAAAAAGCTACTAGCACTCAAGAAAAAGATCCTAAATTCTACGTTTTTCCTTTTAGATCGGAGGTTTTCCAGTAAATCCCATTAATGATTCTCTTTTTGAACACTCTGTAGATGTTTTGGCAATGTTTAATTACTGATAGTCTGAGGTGATTACAATAACCTTCATAATAATCTTCACACATTTATACGTGCATAGGATTGTGGTAGGTTATTAGTTTTGTATTGGAATATAATGTTAGTGTATATGTCCTATAATGTTAGGATCTCGATCTAATCGGAAAGAGAGTTTTTAAATATTCAAAGCCGTGAAAGGACTGAAAACCATATTTATGCATTACGTGAATCTTCAACATTTCTCATAGTCTCAGAGAGCATAGCATATGCTGTTTGTAAGTCAACCCTGACTGAGACAGGTGCTGTCATTTAATCCTGTTTCCCAGACAATAACTAAACCAGGCAAGCTGAATGCAGCTGTTTGTTCACGGGATTGAGTGATGTGTTTGTTCTGTGCAGAACGGAGAGAAAGCCCAGAAACCCAGTGAGATTGAATGTCCCTCAGGGTGGAGGGTGATTCAAGACTGGAGCTTTGACAGCAACAGGGCTGTGGATGAGAAAGGTTTGAGATCATTCATCATATGAATTTGAAACAATTATGTATGACAAATTGCATACTTCTGTACATGGTGCCTGCAAGCTCCTATTGTATAAAACCTAAACATTTTAGAAAGATAGACAGGAGATTAACAGTGTGACATGACAGAAAGTTTTATTTTTTGCTTCTAACAATAGGTTGGGAGTATGGCATCACTCTTCCTCCAGATGATAAACCCACCTCCTGGGTAGCAGCAGAAAAAATGTACCATGTCCATCGCAGAAAAAGACTGATCCGGCTCCGAAAGAAGATAGCAGACACCCCCACCATAGAAGTAAGGATCTGACATGATGATGTTTAAAATCAATAATATTATAAGCCATATATTTAATAGGCATGGTTAATACACAATGATACACAATGGTAACTTCATTTAAACTAATTGTATTGTTGCTGCTGTAATCTTTTGCTTCTGGTAGATCCTACCATAGCCTTTAATTTTTATGAATGTGTACCCTATAGTGTTTTATAGCGTGTTAAGGATTAATATCTCATTAGCTGAGATCTTGCAAAATTTGGGCATTTATTATACAATGATACCATGATCAAAACACAACTGAAACATCCAGAAAGGTTAAGAAAGGCTTTACTTTGTCTCTTAACTATTATAACTTCTGCTAAGAGAGAACTGTTTGTGTTGACAAGGCTATTAAAGTACTCTCACTTGTTTACATTTCTGGAACTTGGCAGACACCCTTATCCAGAGTGGCTTACATTTTATCTCATTTTATGCAACTGAGCAATTTTAAGGGCCTCGATCAAGGGCCCAAGAGTGGCAGCTTGGTGGACCTAGGATTCAAATTCACAACCTTCTGATCAGCACTGTCACACCTTAAACACTTAGCTACCACATCCCCATTTATAGAGGAAGTGTATCATTTAGAAAAATTGAGTTTCAAGTGGGTGATCGAACATTAGATTAAGATTATAAGAAAACCCAATCAGATTAAGTGTCATGTTCTGAAATAATATTGCATAATGTAAATTACAGAGGCTAGCTTCATGTTTATTATTGTAGAACAGTGCTTAGATTGAGCTAAGATATATTATATCTATATAAAAATACCCCCTGGGTGAATGTGAGATAAAGTGCATAGGTGATTGCAAGTATTCTGTTCAAAAGAACAAGCAGAGTTGTGCTATGTGTGAGAGAGCTTCAGCTTAGATAAAACTAGCTGTGCAACAGTTTTTTTGTAATGCCTTGACTAAGGTAACAATTTGTTGGGTCTAGTTAATAACAACTTTTCTTTTCTGGGACTTCTCTATGTCCTAATAGAAGAAAGAGGCAGGAGATGGTTGGGAATACTCCTCTCTGATTGGCTGGAAGTTTCACAGGAAGGAGCGTTCCTCTGATAGCTTCCGACGCAGACGCTGGAGGAGAAAGATGGCCCCGTCTGACCGTGTGGGCGCATCAGCCATATTCAAACTAGAGGGGGCGTTGGTGAGGAATTACAAATTTGCATTAAGACACTGTGTATCTGCTGGGTTTGTGTCCGAACCATACCACAGGATGAAAAGTATATTAGTGTTATTTTAGATTTAAGTCAAGAGAGAGGTTAGTGTATTTACTGAATCTTCACATTTGTAACAAACCATAGTACACTGAGTGATTCTTCTTTGTGGTATGTGTGTGTGTTTTGTTTCTAGGGGGTGGACGTCGATGAAAAAGCTAGCAAAAAAGAGGCAGCCAAGCTTTTTGGTGCCAATACTCCCACAGTTTCCTGCAATTTCAGCAGTGAGTAGTTTGATTTATGCCATCTAATTAAAGCCTTGCATAAAAGATCCCTGCTGCTGATATACTGGCCCTCACCACTCCCTTTCCTCAGAGGAAGTTTGAACCCCTGGTAACTTAGCTCGATTATAGAACATTTAGAGCTGTTTCTGAATGCCAGTGGTTACTGATTGCATAATTATCTAATTGCAATTTCTACAGCTGCAATGAAGTTAGTGTTCATGTCTAGTATAAGGTCTGATTCATGTATCAAGAACTTATCTTAATATTAAGCAGACTTCATAGATGGCTTATATCTTCTGTAAATGAATGCTAAGGCTGTTCTGTTGTTCTCATAGAGTCATACATGTACCACCTCAGAGTGTATGTTTATCAGGCCCGGAACCTTCTTCCTATGGACAAAGACAGTTTTTCAGGTGAGACATTTTCCACTAAGATGAAATCGCTATAAAACTTACAAATGAATTGCAAATGTTACCTCTTGCTTTTCATCTGCTATTAATGTGGTGACTGTAGCACTGCAATTGTCAGGTCTTTTGCATTTGGTTTTCCTACAGATCCCTACTGCCACGTGTCCTTTCTCCATGTAAGCAAGACCACAGAAATCATTAAAGCCAACCTTAACCCCACATGGGACCAGACACTCATCTTTAATGACGTTGAAATCTATGGAGACCCACAGACTATTGCTCAGAATCCACCTAACATTGTCCTGGAGCTTTTTGACAGCGACCAAGTGGTATGACTGCTTACTCACTAGAGTGTAAATGAATTGTTAAAAAAAGTTGCTAGTAAAAAAAAACAAAAACCTTGAGACTTTAGTTTCCCTGTCATGGAAAACATCTGAAAAATGCATGTAATGTACTGTAATGCCTCTGAATAGTTGAGCTATCAAAATACATGATTAGCTGACTATTAGGTTTGAGTCTTATTTAGGAATTCCAAGTTTGTTTTACCAAAGTGAAACAAACTCACTTTTTCCCTGATAGAAAATGAGCAGTGGCCCAATGTTGGCTCTTGCTCAACAGATCATCTGTCCCACATACTGCTGTGGAATGATGGCAATGCACTCATCCAAATCTGGCTGCCACAACACAGTGACAACTCAGCTTTGATGAGAGCACATCTCCACTATGACATGGAGCAGAGCTTATAGCGCAGACAATTTTTTTCCTAAAGTTAAAATGAAGCACAAACAGCACAGGGTTTTTTTATGACCTCAGTATTATAAGGTTCTATCTGGGTTAGGAATGAATGGCAGGTAGGACCTTAATAATACTGACATCACTATCTGGGACATTTTTTAACTCTTATTCCCATTTGCCAATGATCTACCTGGCTAAGCTTAATTTAAATCCCCTAAGATCAACCATCCTCTTAATTTTTTGATACTGAATTAAAGCTTGTGATAAAAATTGTTGTATGAATTGTACTGTTCATTTGTGTTAAATACTACATTTCAGAAAGAATATGTGCTGGGAATTTTCCTAAAAACAATAGAAGCTTCTACTGAATCATGATGCTTGTCTTAATTGTGTGAAAAGCCTTTGTGTTAATTCACTTCTCTGTTGCAGGGGAAGGATGAAGCCATGGGCAGGTGCACATGTCCCCCAGTGGTAAAACTAAACCCCAGCACACCGGTGAGCCCAAAATTACTCTGGTTTCCTGTCACCATGAAGGGCCGAAGTGCTGGGGAAATGCTGGTGGCAGCCGAACTCTTGCTGAAAGATAAAGTATGCTATTATTATAAATCACTGAGGGGTAACAGCTACCTCACTACCTCACTATTTAGCCATTGTGATGACAGTGCTGTTACATAATTGTACATTTTGTTGTTAGTGATGTATTTGTTAACCACTAATGAGCTGTTGTGTGCTGCTTTGCTGTGACCAGGCAGGCGAGACTGAACTGCCAATTGTGCCACCCAGAAGAGGAGAGAATCTGTACATGGTGCCGCAGGGGATCAGGCCAGTGGTGCAACTCACTGCTATTGAGGTATCGCACGAAGCATGTCATCAACATTATCCCTTTAGTGTTGGGTTGAATTAAAAAGCAGGGAAGAGAGGAACTATTATTTACAGCAATTCTCTGTGTGTGTGTGTGTGTGTTTCAGATCTTGGCCTGGGGTTTGCGTAATATGAAGGCATATCAGCTGGCTGCTGTGACCTCCCCAAGTCTCGTTGTAGAATGTGGAGGGCAGATTGTTCAGACAGCTGTCATCAAAAACATCAAGAAAAATCCAAACTTTCCTGGATCACTTCTTTTCCTCAAAGTGGTACGGTCTATATACTAAATAAGATGTCAAAATGATCTCTTACCAGGAGCATTTGATTACCCATTGTTTTAAACATGATAAGAATGTTATAAGAGCAGATAAGGCTTAGCACATTTGCACATTAGCACATTTGCCTCGCACCTCTCAAGTTGGGGGTCGCTTCTTGTCACGACTCTGCACACACAGAGTGTGCAAGTTGTCCAAGTGCTTCGGGGGTTTCCTCTGGTTGTCCTCCTCCAGTCCAAAGACATGCATTGTAGTCTTATTGGAATCTTAAAATTGCCTGTAGTGTGTGTGCAATTGCATCCTGGGATGAGTTTATACCCCATTCATGGTGTCCTCTGCCTTGTGCCCTAGGATAGGCTGCAGGTTCCTCACAGGGATTTATCTGTGCTCATTGAAAATAGGCTGGAAAATGTTGTCCACATATATTCACTGAAGTGCTAACATTTAATGAGCTGGAAAAACTGAGTTTCTTATGCTTACCAAAAGATGGATACAGTTATTTATTTGAACCAATATCCATAACATAACAGTTTGGTGTGCACGTTAATGGCTCGGCATTGCATCTTTTTTTTATGTTATTATAAGATTAAGTATTTAGACTGATCCGAACACACTTATTGGTTTAAGGTTTATTGCACCACATTGTACTCATAATCAATCCCAGCAAATAGTTTTTCAACATCCTGTATTAGCATTTGGGTTCATATTAAAAACTCTAAAATTAGAAAATTTTTTGTTGATTGTGTTGATTAGGCATTTGTAGCAGTCAAAGCATGTATATTTTATACATGTAATTTAAGACAAATTTAAGCTTACAGAAACTGCTTCACAAAACAAGTGGACTCGGCTTTAATAAAACGCTAATTTTAGTCTGGGCAGCATGGTGTTGCAGCAGGTAGTGTTCCTAATCCTTAAAGGAAATCTTTGGAGAGAACGTCTGCTTTTTTCCCCCCTTTAATTCTGTTCAATTTCCAATAATGAGTAAACTGCAATTAAAAGGTAAAAAAAAAAAAAGAAAAAAACTTCACTGTTTTTTTGTATGTATAAATATATGTATAAAAATTTTGTCTATAAATATTTCTCTCTTTAGCTTCTTCCCAAAGAAGAGATGTACACTCCACCCATAGTGCTGAAGGTGATAGACCACAGGCCCTTCGGCAGGAAACCTGTTGTTGGCCAGTGTACTATAGATTCTCTGGAAGAGTACAGGTGTGATCCCTACATGGGCAGCTCTGAAGTGTCTAGGACTGCAAGAGGTAAGGGATGTGACACGGTGTGAAAATTGTCTTTGGTAGTGTCTACTAAATAACATTGCCCCAAATATTTGAATTCCCTGGGTGTTTCATGTTTCAGTGGCCATGATGGTAGCAACCTCTAGAGACGTGATCATTGACATAGAAGGCAAAATACCAATCTTAGAAAGTCAGGTACAGATACGTCTTCCATGAACACTAGTAATTACTAGTTACTAGTTTACTATGTTTAAGTCTAAGAATTTTCCTTTTTCTGCCATGTGAACAACTTCTTACTTCTGATCTGTCTCATACTTTTTCATTGGATTTGTTCCTACAGCCTGCTGAAAAGGTATGTTTTTACACCTAAGAGGTTTTCTAATAACAAAAAAGAAACAATACAACTTTAATCAGAAGTAAGTTGTTGTGAAACCGTGTCTTGTAAACTGTATTTTAGGTGGATGAAGCTGTGGACTGGTGGAGTAAATTCTATGCCTCTACTGGAGAGCATGAGAAATGTGGCCCGTATCTCCAAAAAGGTTATTCTACTCTAACAGTGAGTTTACTGACCATTCCTTACCACCATTTGAACAATCCATGCATTTTGAAATTTATATGACAAGCATGTCTTTTATTACAGGTTTTGGGGTCTGAACTTGAGAACGTGTCAGATTTCCATGGCCTAACAGACTTCTGTAACACATTTAAACTGGTCAGAGGAAAGAGTGATGATGGTGAAGAGGATCCTTCTGTAGTGGGGGAGTTTAAGGCAAGTATTTTGCCCATAAATCTCCTTATTCCAAACTTAGTTGTAGGATTTGTCAGTAAATACTGAACAGCTGTACTGTATTAAATACACTGGCAGTTCATGCTAGTGAACTTTCAAACTCTGATTATAAAGAAAAATTAATGATATTCTGCCATCTAGTGGTGGACGTTGTCAGAGTAATGTCACCTAGATTAGGTTTCCAGTTTCAACATTTGGGTTTTAATACAGGTCTGTCAATGTATCCACAGGGTTCGTTTAGAATATACCCCTTGTCAGACGACCCTGATGTCCAAACTCCTCCTCGGCAATTCAGAGAGCTACCTGAGAGCAGTCCTCAGGAATGCCTGGTTAGAATTTACGTCTTGCGCTGTATTGACCTGCAACCCAAAGACAACAATGGCTTGGTAAGTATACAGAGAACACAGCTGTGTAGAAATCAGAGTTTATTCTACAATATAAATCAGTGTTGGTTGGACGTTTCCTGTGTTTACATTCTTGTTCTTTTTCAGAGTGATCCTTATTTAAAGATTACTCTTGGAAAGAAGACCATTGATGACAGAGATAACTACAAACCAAACACCTTAAACCCTGAGTTTGGAAGGTCAGGCGTTGTTATGTGCTACATGACAAAATGGCAAAAACATGAGTCATAAAGTACAGTATTGAAATCCATTTGTGTTTTGTAGAATGTTTGAGATGTCCTGCTTCCTGCCACAAGACAAGGACCTGAAAATCAGTGTCTATGACTTTGATTTGCTAAGTCGAGATGAAAAAGTTGGGGACACGGTTATTGACCTTGAAAACCGTCTCCTTTCTAGATTTAATGCACATTGTGGTCTTTCCCAGTCGTACTGTGTGTAAGTATATTCAGTGCTATCAATATATTTATTTTTCACATAACGTAGGCACATTATTTATAACACTAAGTAACAAATTTTTATTTTTTTTCTTGTTCCTGGGAAAGAAGTGTTATTTCCCTATTTTTTGTAACCCAAATAAAGAGTAAAAAACGATCTTAGCCTTGCAAGTTTGGGTTAGTTTTGGGCAGTTTTTTTTAGTAAAATGGGCACATTTTGAGGTTTTTGTTCTCTTCAAAGCCCAAACTTCAAGGGGCTTAATGGCTATTTTTCATCATTTTCCATCAGCTGGAAAATGTCATTCACTACCCAGGAACAAAAATCGTGTTACATAGTGTAATCGGTTATGAAAATGTATGCAGTTCTGGAGTGAACCAGTGGAGAGACCAGCTGAAGCCATCTCAGATCCTGGAAAACCTCGCCCGACTGAGAGGACTCCCGCCACCACAGATTGCAGAAGATGGCAGTTCACTTTCTTTTGGAGGACGTGACTACAACCTTCAGGACTTAGGTATATCTGGAGTGATAAGTGTGCATGTACTATTGGAAGATCAGTAGTTCATTAGTGGTCTTTGTGTGATACCGAGAGTAACTGTTTCTGTGTGGCACTGCATTGCTAGAGGCCAGTAAAATGCTGCACCAGCACCTGGGTCCAGCCAAAGAACGTATATGCCTGCATGTACTGCGCAAACAGGGCCTGGTGCCTGAGCATGTAGAAACCAGGACACTCTATAGCTCCTTCCAGCGCACACTTTCCCAGGTAAATGTATAAGACAGCACATCTAATGCTTCCAGCTATTAGCTCATTCTGTGCCTGTGAAGTACCCCTATCTATCTATCTATCTATCTATCTATCTATCTATCTATCTATCTATCTATCTATCTATCTATCTATCTATCTATCTATCTATCTGTCTGTCTATCTATCTATCTATCTATCTATCTATCTAAATCATTCTTTTGTCTGATCTTTTTAAGGGGAAAATTCAGATGTGGGTGGACATATTCCCCAAAAGCCTTGGGACTCCTGGACCCCCAGTTGATATCAGTCCTCGTAAAGCTAAAAAGTAAGAACCAGTAGTCCTCATGATCTGCTAACTTGCATTTAGATCTTTAGTGCTGATAAATTTCCTCACTGTGTTTACAGACACTACCTACGAGTTGTCATTTGGAATACCACTGATGTCATTCTGGATGAAACCAGTGTTACTGGGGAAAAGATGACCGATATCTATGTGAAAGGGTAGATTATTTTATATAGTTTATATGTTTCAATATGTAACCATATTAGGCTTACATGTTGCTATTTAATTCTTTATATGAAAGCAGAGAAAGTGGTGGACTACTGTTGCCATTCTGACACACTGTGTAATCTGCAGGTGGATGGCAGGTATGGAGGAGGACAAACAGAAGACTGATGTCCACTACAGGTCACTAGATGGAGATGGAAATTTCAACTGGAGATTTGTCTTTGGCTTTGATTACCTACCAGCAGAGCAGTTGTGTCTTGTGTCAAAAAAAGTGTGTATACTTCTTTAAAATGTATAACTGTTTGAGCAAACTACATGTTTTAAGCTGCTTAAGGTGCTCTTTCTTCATCAGTGTGGTAAACAATTTACAGACCCTCTTATGATTACAGCACATATTCATATTATACTATTCATATACTAACCTATAATTGTAACACTGTGTTAAGACTTGAATTCATATGAATCTGTTTTATTCAGCTTGTAGATCAGGTAATGAACAATGTTTTATAATTAATTGAATCATAATTTCTAATTAAACAATAATAGCTACACAAAGACAATACAGTTAGATTGACTCAAACTATGTTGACTGTCGTTGACAGTGGCATCATTACATCACATTATAAAACAATGAGAATGAAATTGTGCTGCATAATGGTATGGATGCCACTTTAAGGACCACTGCACCATAAAACCATATTTAATCCCATATGGCACTGCAGCTTCTTACAGTCATTCTCACAACCGATGAGTTTTTATTCCACTGCAAGTTATGCAGGCCTTAATGTTATGAGAAACTTGTTCTCTAACTCTTTTAACCTGTTTTGTTATCAGGATCACTTTTGGAGTCTTGACAAAACTGAGTTCAGGATTCCTCCCAAACTGATTATCCAGATATGGGACAATGACAAATTCTCACTGGATGACTACTTAGGTGAATATCTTCATTTTTTACCCTATTATATAAAATATTGCAGGCTACTTTATATTATTACAGACATACAAGAACAGTTAGAAGATGAGTTAATATCGGAATATATATTAGTGAAGTTGTTCTTGTACAACTTCCCTAATATGTATTCTGATATTAACTAACTAGCCCAAAATATCAAGACAGAAATGCTTTATGAAGAATTAAAAAAAAACGTTTGTATTTGAGGTGGATTAAAACATCCTCCCGATATTTTCAAAGAATAATAACTTGATACCTTGAGGAAAATCTGTCATAACAGCATGGGTTTTGCTGCAAATGTAAGTTGAGAAATAATGCAATGGGGCATTAAAGAACAATATGCAATTTATACTGCAATACAGTCTTAAAACTCTTGAAAGGCTCAAGTATAAAATGTCCTATGAAGCAACCTTACTCTTTACACTAAGGCTTTGTAAATGTCTATTTAGAAAGGATAACTGGAATTGTGAAATTGTGCTCTTTGTATTTCTCAAACAGGTACCGTGGAGTTAGATTTAATTAATCTGATCCCTCCAACTAAGACTGCTGAAAAGTGCTGTCTTGACATGTTGATACAAGAAAGAAACAGGAGCGGTCCTTCCAAATCACTCTTTGCTCAGAAGTGTGTGAGAGGCTGGTGGCCTTGCGCCATGGAGGAAGATGGCAAGAAAGTTCTGACTGTGAGTAGACAGTAAACACTATGTATTGAGCATATATAGAACATTGTAAAGCAAAAAAAAAAAAACTGAATCTTCTGCAATACAGCTGAATAGTTTTTGGCAAGTAGGTACTCTGATGCACATCCTATAGTCCTGTAACAGAACTAGAAATGGAGAGAGAGAGACAGAGAGATGTACCTTTATTAATTCCGCCTAGGGGAAATTCATGTTGACTCAGCAGCAGAAGTAAGAGGAGGAGAAATATTAACATATATCAAGAAAGTAGAGTTGAAGTGTGAATGTATATACTCTAGAGTGTGTCTGTATGTGAGACTCAGTATATCAGTAGATTAGGAGGTACTGGGTACTGTTGCACTGTGATTCAGATGGCTGAGGGTACAAAAGAGCCCCAGACAAACTAACTTATTGTAGCAGATGCCTGTCAGACCTGCAGACTTATTTGGTATGGAAGAATATATTTCAGAAGAGACTAATGATTAGGCAAACAGCAGAGCTGACAGATGAGAGCAAGAGACAGTGAGAACATATGACTAAGTGAGACATTATGTTGTATCTCAGGGCAAAGTAGAGATGACTCTGGAGATTGTGGATGAGAAGGAGGTAGAAGAGAGACCTGCTGGGAAAGGAAGAGACGAACCCAACATGAACCCCAAACTGGATCCTCCAAAGTAAAAGTCTATAACACACATCATAATAGATTCAACCGAAAGTTTCATTGTTTTATAGGACACTAATCTTTGTTAATGAATTTCTTTCAACAGCCGGCCAGAAACATCATTCCTGTGGTTCACAAATCCATGCAAATCTCTGAAATTTATTGTGTGGCGCCGGTATAAATGGCTCTTCATTGGACTCATCATTCTCATACTAGTGCTCCTGTTTGTAGGAATCCTGCTGTACTCTTTGCCTGTAAGTTATGTTTCAGAGACAAACTGTAGCACACAAATACTTTACTTTCATCTAATTTTATGCGATGCACATGACCTGACTCCACCTTTTTATCTTTCAGAACTACATCTCAATGAAAATTGTGAAGCCTTTCTGATGGAAAGCTCACAAAGAGTCATCACGGTTGCGTGTCCTGGTTTTAATACACCAGCAAGATGAACGCACTACAACATTTGAAATAGAAAAGATTTGTCATTTTTATGACTATATATATATATATATATATATATATATATATATATATATATATATATATATATGCTATGTCCAAAAGTTTTGTTTTTTGCACTTTTCATTGCACTAATGCTCAGTGTTGTTTTAGCTGTTTTGCTATACAATACATACATAAAAAAGCAAAATATTGTTTTTCAAGGACTGTTGTTGCTGCTGTTGTTTTTTTTTTAATGAAATTTTCACTTCATCATTCTGTTATGAGTAACATAAAGTAGCCCTACTTTCCTAATGTCCACTTTATAACCGATTGTACTCTACACTTCTATAAAACTAAAGGCCACTCTACTACCAAAGCCTTAACTGCCTTTCTCAAGCTTCATGTGTGACTTATTGAATTAATCCTGACAAAATGGCATTTCAGTGTGTGACTTTAATACTTATTTGCTGTGAATGATTCATATCTATGTGAGAATTGTTCAGCACATCTTATGATGCAAGCTGGAGTCTGTGTCTGTTTTGGATATTACAACATTTGACACTTTGCCTAATTTTCCCAAGTGAGTCTCATCAGGCTCACTCAAATCTGCTCTCTGAATCCAGAGAGCCACCTAGAGTAAAAAAAGTAGAGGAGGTTAAAGTGTATTGCAGGTTAAAAGATCTCTCACACTGGTATCAGTCACTGTTCACTGTGCTCCTGATCCTAATACATTTATATTATTAACAATGCATCAAGGACCAGCCATTTGTCCATTTAATGAGATATGGGCATTTAAAAGAGAAACTTGTCAGTGACCCTTATTTAGGTAAATGTCTTTGCAGTTATTGGTTAAGCACTTTAAAAATTAATTGGCAAATGCCCTATTATATTATTATTATTATATTATTATTTGGAGGGCAGCTCTTAACCGCAAAGTGATACTGAGAAATTTAAAAACCCTCTGCAATGCTGCTGCATCTAATAACTTCATTAGCAGAAATAATGTCTGGAAAGCAGTCACTCTACAGCATTCCTTCAGGACCATGGTGCTACATTAAACAATGACCCCAACTCTGACCCCAACCTCCAAGGCTGGGATATGTGAAGAAAGAATTTCACTATGCAGTAATGTATATGTGACAAATAAAGGCTTCCATTTTCTTTCTAACCAGTGCACAGTTCTAGTGTGTACACTAAAGGGAGATTCATCTGAGACAGCACACATTGCATAAAGATTGCAACTTGGTGATGATGTAATTTGAATTCAGAACCTACTGATCAGAAGCCCAAAGCTTAATCAATTGGCCTGGTAGACCTGTAGGGGAAGTGTACAAATGTAGTGGAAGTCAGTTATCAGGATAACTGGAAATTAAATAAAGCAGAACAATGTTTATTGCATTTGTCAAAAATCATTATGTATACACATTTTAGAAAATACAATAGTCGTGTTATCTTATCATCACCATGTAACAACTAATATTTGAGGTTATCCATACATTTTTTGCACGGTATTTACGACACATCCTTCTCTTCATACGGCAGAATGGACTACTACAAGATTTGTCTTTCAAGTCCCGCCCACTGTAGGAAATCACAATTTGGATTGGTTGCTCCGGTCTGCCGTAAACGAGTGTTGAAAGACTGAAAGTAAAACAGTTCTTCAAACGGTAGAGCTACCGCGATAGCCAGCCGTCTGGATTGTCCTCTATTTAGTCCGAGACACTATAGGAAAGAAAAAATATTTGGGCATAGTTGGTGTTCCGTTCATTAACATTATGCACATGAGAAATGATATTGCTTCCTGAATAAGAATTTCTGCTCGGCTTTGTCTGAATTAGCAGTTTAGCGAGTTTAGCTAACTAGCAGCTTAGCATGATATGCAAACGCTTGGCTGCTGTCTCTGCTCCAGTGAAGTACAGCTCTGAGGGATAAAGAGGTGTGTGCAGCGCTGGTGGCATCGCTCTCAGTGCAGTAGGACAACGTTATTAATTCAGTGCTAAGCGTGGTGCTGTATAGCAAGCTAGCTAAGCTACTTTGTAGGACTCTCGGGGTGTAAATAATAGCAGTTGGAACTAGCAACAGTTTGATGAATTGCTGCAGAAGATATCGGTTTGCCGAGAGACAATCTATAACTAATCGGTCATGAAAGAATGAGTGATTTCCAGACTGAGAAAAGACTGAAACTGGAAGAGAAGTGTCACTCTGAGAGTTTCTCTAGCAGAAGTGTAGAAGAAGCTACTGGATCACAGAGAGGTTGGGAAAAGTCTTCTGTAACTGTGTCCTGTTTGCTCCTGCTTCTCACTGAGGTCTAATTTGCAGTGCATTCTTTGTGTATTCAAATGTGCTTTAGACTGACTTTTGTATATTTGAACTTTGCACTTTAGGCAGTTTGTTCACCAATGTGCTGACGCCAAATATGGAAGAAACTGGGGAAGTAAACAGGTAGGCGTCTTCATTTTAGCTGGACACAGACTTATTGACTTGATGGACTTGTTTAATATGCAAAACCCTTTCTGTGATTTTTCCACAGCAATATCAGTGGCGGCATGAAGGTTGAAGACATAAAAAGTGATGGTCATAAATCATTCGAGTGCAACCAGAAGGATGTTTGTCAGTCGAGAGAAAATGACAAAGGTTTTGATGCGACACTAGGACGGAGAGATCCAGGCGACCAAAAAATAGAGGAAACTCCAGCAAGTACTAATTCCAACACTGAGGTGACTTATGGACTGAGTTCTCCAAATAGCAGTGTCGGTGATAATGCAGTTATCAAGACAAAGCCCACCATTGAAGAGACCGCTCTGGTATCGAATGCATCAGGTGCGAATCTTAGCAAAGTAGCAAGCGTGTCTACCGAAAAGACAAAGTTGGATCTCAGTTTATCTCAGAGCACTAGTGCTGATGTAGAAATGCTGAGCCCAGAGAGCCCAACCTGCAAATCCTTGCTGTATAACAGCTCAGGAGAAAGTCACAATCCCGACACAGAATCTCAGGCACCTGGTGCTCAATCCTTGTGCTCTCCTGTAGAGTCCACTAACATCATTGACTCCAAAGCTGGACCTGGAACTATCGGTGATGCTGAAGTGACAGCCATGGAAACGGATAATTCCGACATGCACGTCTCTACTGGAAATTCATCGATGGCAACTGAAGACTCCAGTGGCAACCAGGCACAGACAAGGTATGCACACACATGCTGCAAAGTGTTTTCTTTTTTTATACGTAACAATCATTTGATTTACTGTCATGTTGTATTTCCTGTCCAGGGAGCCAGTGCTGGTGACTTTGCCACACGTTGAGAGGAAGTGGTTGGGAACTCCTATAGAGGAGCTGAGGAGGATGCCAATGTGTGCTCCAGTCCTACCCCCACTTAGGGCATCAGAAAATCACAAAGTGCTCATCCGGGTTAGTTCTAAATATCTGTAGTAGTACGTGTTTGTGAGGTATAGATTTTGTCACACTTTTATCAGAATGAGATGTGAGAGAACTATTAATCCGCACTGAGCAATATGAAAAAAGTTTCTTAAATTGCTTGCTTGGTCTAGTTGATTATTCATTTACTTATCTTTTACTTCTTTCCCATCTAAAGCAGTGAAGAAATCGTCTGCATTTTTTTCTAATGTTTTTCTAATTTCTTATATATATATATATATATATATATATTTTTTTTTTTTTTTTTTAATATTTTTTATAGCCACTAATGATAAAGCAATTTTTGATGTATATGTTTAAAAGCCTTTATTTAATTGCTTTTTGGTTTAATTCAAATATTTGACCTTGATAAATATGCTCTATGAAAAATGTACAAGACGTCACATTATAGCTTGATGTACACAGATACTGTGAGCATTTTACACTGCATCATAATTTATTTTTTTTTTATTTTTTGGCTGTCATTCACTATAAATCAGTACTGTGGTGGATTTTGTCTGAGCCCTTGGGCACTCTTGTCAGTTTGGGTCTGATCATACACTACATGCTTTTTTCTCGCACACTACAGAATGTACGTGTGGGCTGCAGCAATTACTTTCAATATGGTTTACGGAAAGTTTCAAACAAGGCTAAGGTTATATATGTGACTCAAAATGTATTAGGTAATGTATTAGTGGCTACATTGGATGAGCTCGCTATAAATCAATTGAAATGTGAAACCTGCAGTGGAAAAGAGAAACAATTACATAGTCTGCTCTGAAGTGTGCTGCAGGTTTCCCAGTAGGAACAGTTCAAAATGTGCATAACCACTGTCTTAGAATAACTGAAACTAAAATAGATTTAAAATATAAATGTACTGCATTTTAGAAACTACATGGTATAATAATAATAAGAAGAAGAAGTCAGGAACAAATTTTTTCCATAACCTCCATGATGTTCTTGTACTCCTGTACGATCCTGTAATAGTCATTTTCAGGTAACGCTTGAGAGTTTTTTGTTACTACCCTTAGCCCCAGAAATATACAGAGCCTCACCAAAAGCCTTCGCATTCCCCTGGCAGTATGGTGGAAGCATGAGATTACAGTGGCATAAACCTTTCCTCAGATAGCAAAGGTGACTAGTTCACTCTCTAGGTCATGTAATGATAATGAAACAGGAGAATGAGCAAATTTACTCTGTGGCAAGTCCGTGATACACTGCTGCATGATAAGCCTTTCTGTAAGCTCTAACTGGTAAACTACTAATGCTACAAAAGCACACTTGGTATATCACCAAAATTATGATCACTGGGCAAACTAGTGTTCCTTTGGTGTCCTTAATATTGAGACATTCTTGTAGTAATACTTTTGTATAAAAAATTTCTAAATCTTCCAACTTGCATCTTTAATCATGTATATAGATGTTGCACTTGTTTTCTGGGTTATCATCCTGGTTTTACAGTTCAGAATAAACGACAACACTGAATTGTGTGCTTACCTTTCATTGCCTTGCAGACTGACCTGCTCAGAGAGGGCGAGGTCCCGGTTCCATATCCCAGCAAGTTCCAGGATGCCTGGGATGATATGAATGTCAAGATGCCCTGCTCTGAAAAGAACCTGTTTCCAGTGGAGAATGAGGTATATTGGGCTAACTTCATCGGGATAACTCCGCAATACAGTTGATTTAAGTTGGTCACAAGAGCTGAACTCAGTTTCCATGTTGTTTCAGGATGGAGTGCAAAGTCGGTGGGAGCTCATCATTTCTGCCTTGGAAACTGCATGCAAAAGTTCACTGGATATTCGGGTAGGTTTTCAAGGATGCTAATTTTTGCACATATAGTTGTGTATGGTTTTTATGCTAACATCTCCAGTGGAAAAATGCACAATTATACAATTTGAGTTCTGAATTGGAGTGTGTTTATTTTTTTTCCTGAAATAATATGATGCACAGCTTGATATGCAATCAACAGTCCAGTAATTAATTATAGATTTAAAACACCCAAGCATTAAATTCAATCCAATTGAATTGTGTAGATTTTGAAAAATAGGATGTGAAATTGGTCCTTCAGCAATTAGTGTTAGTTCTTTGGTCATGCCTGAGGGACACAATAAAGCACTATGAAAGAAGGGTGAGAGAGAAAAGCACAGTGCGAGTTATTAAATTATTTCATATCTGTATAATGGCAGTGAAGATGCACATGGTATCGGACGTTACAGATACAGAGGAGACTGTTCAGTCAGTCATGATTGCTCTCTAATTATTGCCTAGAACCCACTTCTAAAACAGCTTAATCATAAAAGTTAGAACTGAAGAACCAATTCGGTTATGTGACTCTTTACAGTAGAATCTTATCTTTTCTTGTTGGTTATCCTTTCAACATATTTTTTTAACCACCAGAAGATGGCGACAGTGCTACAGTACAGATGCTTTTGGGCATTTTAAGTTAGATTGAATGATACCTTCTCTTTTACCTTTCATTTAATTTCATCTGTTTAATTGCTATGTAGATTATATGTATTATTTTATCTTAAAGTATTAAACGCTAAAGTTTTTTTTAACTTTACAGGAAGCAATATTGACTTACAACACAACACATGCAAAGAGATGGGATTTCACAGCTCTAAATGTTCTCTGCACTGAGGTAAGTAACTGCTTGCTTCTTGGTGATGTATCTGTGTATGTGCATATATATATATATATATATATATATATATATATATATATATATATATATATATATATATATATATATATATATATATATATATATATAAAATATAATTTTTTTCCCTACATACATTCTTGTAATTGTGGTAATGTTTATAGCTGAAATTTATATTTTTTGCAGTCAGTGGAAAATGAATCAGGATTTTTTCAAATCTTTGCCATATTCTCTGCAGCATATAGCAGAAATGAGCTGAAAATATAGATACTTAGTAAGATGCAGCGTAATTCAAAATACACAGGTACTGCAGCACTGTAACCTGAAAACGACTTCCCAAAAATAAATGTAACTAAAATGATAGCTAATTGGTGCCATCACAGTGAATACAATGAGGCGTGAAGTGTTAGTTTCATTGTCTATAGAACTAACAGATTCCCGAAGCAGACAAATGAAGTAGTTTATGTAATGCACTCCTGAAGAGTGTCTCTGATGAAGTTTTCTGTCTGACGGAAATTTAGTGCCACAGTTAGAGGCCATTGCTTTGTTCAGTCATACGCAGTTTAGCCTGAGAGTGGCTGCACACTCAGCAGTCTGTGTCTGCCCCTTCTGGTGCCTGCTCCCTGGAGGCTCAGTGGCATCAAGCACCAACCAATTAACACAGAGGTGCGCATTCACTGTGACGAGCAACAGCTGGCAGGAAACAGGCGCCCTGTTTACCTGCTTACTGCCAGTAAACACATTCAACAGATGGATTTTGGGCTCACTTTGATAATGACGACTTGATAAATAAGGATTTATACTAGGGTTAAAGATTAATGCATAGATAAACTCTGTTAGATTAAGGGTGTCCAATCCTATCTGCAGAGGGCCAGTGTAGGTCCAGGTGTTTATTCCAGTCAAGCAGGAGCCACACCTGATTCCACCGGGATCATCAGTTGATCTTGGCTTTCACTAGACTGAGGTGTAGCTTCCGCTTCGTTTGAATAAAATCCTTCACACACACCATTCTTTTCCAGATAACTTTGGACACCCCTGTATTAGACTAATGATTATCAATTAACCAGACATTGTAAATTGTTTATTTTAAATCTGAATCTGAGTTCATATTCTTCTATTGCTAAGTAATTTTCCCCAGACTGTTGGTAGCATGTTTTCTGGATGTTTTCTAAGTTCAGATCAGGACAGCCCTAAATGAAACGCTTCCTCAAAGCAAACTGATTAAAAAGATCCGAATTGAATCTCAGAATTCCACATTAGGATACAATCTTCTTAAATACCATTTTTTTTTGTAATGTGAATTATTCTTCTTCTTCCTGGTACAATAAGTGGAAAGTGCTGAATTATGGCACATCTTAGACTTATAGTCAAAAGCCATTTCTGTGCCTGGCAGTTATTTTCATTAATCAAGTTGTGGGTGTCTGCCAAGAGTTCAGCATTTCTCCTTCCTGCTTTAATAATTTTACTGCCAAATGTCATCATTGCATAGCTCAAGCGGCCTGTGTCATTTTATGGCGTATTAATTAAAGTGGCTCATTAAATCTGTAAGGAACCTAATCAGAACCATTAGCAAAGTGCACTTTATTTTAATGAAGCATACCTTTAAGCTCAGTTCTGTTAAAGTCCCAACAGTGCAGTTTATCCTGATCTGGGTCACACTGGGAGCAGGTGACACTGGGAAATTATTTTATTTATTATTTTAATTATTCATGTGTATGGGTTATTTAGTTTATCTAATCCACTGACAAGCATGTTTTGGGAAGTACAAGAAAATTGATGAACAAAGAGAAAAACCCACATCAGCATCCACTGAGTTATTTCTTCCATTGCATGTATTCTATACCTTCTTTTTTAACCCCCCTACCTTTTTACTGTACGTTGTGGAGCAAAATAAACAGTTTAATCAAATCATTCATATTTTTGAGTGATGTTTCTGTCACTGTTGCACCTAACATTCAGTGCTTTCCAAAATAAACTAGTACAGAAACCTCTGATTGTGGCGCTCCCATTTTGGTCATTGTACGTGCTTTCTTTCTTTCCTTTCACTTTTTCTGAAACCATTAAATACCTCACTTCTTCTTTCCTCTGATTCCACTCATCTCATATTGGCTTGATGTCAGAAGCTTTGTGTTTGCATGCATTAAGTTTTCATCTTCATTTAATCAACAGAGGGCACTAGCATCTCGGATTAGAAAAATGGAACTTTCGAATGTATTTGTAAAAAACGTGATTGCTTGATAAATAATTGATTTTGTGTGTTTTTTTTTAAACTGTTTTGATATCTTTTTTTGTGTGTGAAACAGATCTCCATTGTTTAAATGTGTGAATACAGTTTCTTTTCTTTTAAAAAAAAAAAAAAAACCCACCACAACCTACACCTTACTCTGAAGCTTTAAGGACTTGATTAAATTTAAAGCAATTCGGCACAACTCAAATACAAGGACTGTGGCAAGGGTCTTTGATTGACAGCCCACGTGTAATGGCTATGGAAAGAAGCAAAAATACAAATGAGGACCTGTCTTGTAAAATTGTTGTGAAAGCGTGGCTGAAATGGAAGTGTCACTGAGGTGCTGTCTGATAAATGTCAGCAATGCTTGCTCTGTCGAAAGCCTAACATAAAGCATTTATATGAACACTTCTCACCGTTTTCCTTCTCAGTGGGATTTCCGTTCTGTGTTTCAGTGTGCCATGCTTAAGAGAAACGAGTTAAGCAAATGGTCATTTGGCTCTCAGACTGTTTCTGCAACCACCAATGCCACAGGAATACCTATTAAGATGTGGCTTCCCTTTGGCCAATCTACCTTTCTCAGAGGCGTAGTGGGAAGGCGGTTGAGATGAGGAGTGCATTCCTCTGGCCAGTTCTCTGAGCTGCATGGGCAGAATGTGGAAATGAGGATGCTTTGATTTAGAAAGCTCTAACTCTTGCTACTTCAGCAGCGTCTCGTTCGCCCTGTCAGCCAACCAAATTCATTATGCCCAGAGGAGCGTTTTATGATGTCAGCTGGGTCATTACTTATGACAGTGTTTAGTCAGGCCTTCTTTGCAGCCATATAAATGCTCCTTGGCAAAATTGTCAGTCAGTGCTTCCTGTCCAGAAGTTCCCTTTAGCTTTTCCCGTCTGTTCCAGGAATCCCATTTAATCAGCCAAGCATGCCCAGTAACCTTGATGAAATGAGGCTGTTAACTCATCACAGTGACCATCGCAGCCGATATGTTTGTAAATAAGTGTGCTGTAAATCACTGAGAAGGTAAAACGGCAGCGTTTTCGTTTTTGCAGAAATCACACATGACTGCTGAGCCAGCTAGTGCAGCTCGAAACCCCTTTTGAATGGGAGTGGGTATTGCAAAGTAGTGCTTTGTCTCTCTGTGTGTGTGCGCGCGTGTCTAAGAGATGGGTGGTGTGGGTCGTTGACTTTATTTTAGTTGTGGCAAAAGTGAACTGAAAGCTTTCCAAAGCCCACTTCTTCTTATTTCCACTCCAGTGATGTCATTCCCTGTTGGGGGTTTGTTTGATATTGCACAATAGTGTTTCTGTAACCTCTGTTCATGAGATCTTTATTTGTTACAGTCTCTACAGATATGAAAGGACTCTGATATTACTCTTCAATCTTGTTTTCCCTATTTTTCTTTGAGAAAGCTTTTAAAATTTATAAAGACAGTACATGATCAGGTTACCAGAACAGAGCTTGATTACCCCTTGGTTAAAATAGTGACAGTGTTTTATGTTGGCTTACTGTTTTTACTCCACATTTAATTATTCCCACTTTTTTAACCCAATAACGCCATTTTTCTTATTCTTGTTGTTATAATAGTTTAATTTTACAACTTATTCTACCTTCATAGAGGGCAATAATAATAAGGTGTGTATGTATTTAGAAAATAAAACTGAACAAGATTCAAATATTGTTGAAGAAATTAGTGCATGCAACTACTTTTTGTTTCCCGTACAGTAAATGCATTATGTTTAGTTTTCTGTCTCTGTATAGTCAGTCAAATTGGTCATTCAGGGTGAGTCTTTAAAAAGGATTCTTACCCTTTCATAGGCGTGCAGTGATGCATGTTTGTGTACTCAGCCACACTGTCACTGCCTGTAAATGCATTTAGATTTTTTTCTTTCTGCTAACTTTTTAGTTTTGTGGTTTAAATATCCACTACAGATAATACAGCTGGTAAATAATTTCTCATCCACAGGGCCTGGAGTACACAGAGGCACAGTATCTGTTTGATGTTATGCTGCCAAATATGGTAAAATTAGCCCTAAATGCACCCAAGATTTGTACCCAGGTATGTCCAGCACACAAACACTTTTTAATATACAATCATTATTGTATTTACACCCTCTGTCTGTGTAACAAGCATCATCTTTTTAATAGTGACAAATGAGAAAGAGTTGGACGAAAGTGGCTGGCAGGTGTGCATATGTGCGGCTGTTCTCTGTTAACAGGCTCTCAGGGCTGCTGGGTGAAGAGGGTGGTTAGTGAAGTACACTGCCACATCTGCACAAGCCTCATTAGAAGCAGAGCTAATGGAGGCCAAAGGAAACCATCCAGCACCTGCTTTGCTACCCTGAGGCTTTAAAACTGCTTCTTGAGAATGATTTGCCAAATGTTTCCAAAATCAACCATGCATTTTATAATAGTGTTTTAAATTTGACCTTATTATACACTACTTGTGAAATGTGCTTAAATATTATGCAAAATTTACATCCGTGATCTTAATACAGGAAGTAGATCACAAACAGTAGTCAGCTCATAATCGGGCTCGAACAGTTTCTCAAGCTCAGCTACATCACTCAAGTTTATAACTCGTCTCAATATAATTGGCCTCAAGATGTGCATGGGAGTTTTTATTTATTGTGATATTTACTAGCAAATTTATTTAGCATCTTTACTAGTAGCCTAATTTAGAACCCTACAACCCTGATCAGGTTGTTACTAATTATGCTGTAAATCAGTCCCTTCAGGATTTCGCTGAAATTGCAAATGAAAGATTTTTATTTTAAATTAAGACACATCATTCAGTTATTTTTTATGATAGCGGTACTCGTGTTTGATGCCCATGAATCAAAGAGGGCTTTGGCTGAATACATGTTGTGACGGTCACACGATGCGCCTTGGCCAAAATCTGTGGAAAATCTGTGGTGGTAATGGAAAAAGTAATGAAAATTGCGGCGTTTGATTGACTGCAAGGTTTGCATTAATTTCTGTGATTGGATGATGATTTACCTGTCCCTGCAGTGTCACACATTCATGTTAATCAATGTGGTCAAAGTTTTTTATCTTGACCACTCACACTAACATGGCTGTACATCTACTCTAAACCAGATACTCTTTCAACATTTCTGAAGGCAAAGCCTTTTTTTATTTGAAAAGTGTGCCTGCTGCTATTGAATTATTTATCTTTTCATTCTGATTAACGAATTGGTATTTGGCTGTGGTCTCTAGTGTGTTTTGTCTGTCTCAGTTAAGCCACTTTCCAATTTTAAAGAAAGTCAGGATCTGCCATGACATAAGTCCTCTTAAATGTTTTGGCCTTAAAAGGAGCTGATCTTCACAGCCTCATACAGATCAATAAGAGTAGCACTTCTCCTATATAGAGTTTATTGGGATACACAGGCGGATTCAGAGGCTTCCGGGCAGGGGTTATTCTCCTTATTTCTTCCTTATACCTCCCTTGTTCACATTGGCTTCATCTGTAGCTTTCATCAGGCTATAGAGTGTCTATGTGTGTCTGTATATTACAGTAGACAGTTATTGATTTATGTAAATGAATTCCAGAAATTTATCTGTTATTACTTGCCCTAAATTCATGCTATAGAAAAACTGATAAATCTGGCCATGGAGAAAGTCAAGTATTTACAGATTAAAACGGGAAACTCCCAGGTCTCTCTGGCTTAGCTGCACTTTATGTACTCGTTATTAATGTTTCTATTGATTAGTCATGTGTGTTGGCCTTAAGAGGGTCTTTAAGTCCATCCATGGAAGATGAATGGCACTTGATACCTGCTGCTGGTTTATGGTAAAATTCAGCAGGGTGCTGTAATTACTCCTGGCCATTTGCTTAATGTAATTCTGCCGTCCTGTTTGGTCAGTTGCTGAACTAATTACATTTTCCTCCATCTCTCTCACTCTCCTTCCCATTTTTGCAGCCAATCCCCCTGCTTAAGCAGAACATGAATCAGTCCCTGACTATGTCTCAGGAACAAATTGCCTGCCTGCTGGCCAACGCCTTTTTCTGTACGTTCCCCCGGCGCAACTCGCGCAAGTCTGAGTACTACAACTACCCTGAGATTAATTTCTACAGGTAACTCACCATTTCTTATCATTACTCAAAGCATCACTGCTCTTGAAAGCTCTTATATATTGGAAGGTACAGATATTGATCTTAGAAGAGCTTTAGCTTGCTCACATATTTTGTGCTTTCTCATCACACAGACTTTTTTACCTCAATATCTAATCTTATAACCACTTCAGAGTGGTTCATATCTTTGTGAATTTCAGCTTGTTAAAGACAAAATGATTTACAGTGCAGCGTTTTTTTCCCAGTCATTCATTCAGACTGGCAATTTAATTAAAGTTTACCATATCCAAACTGGCCAAATAACTTTTTATTTTTTTTCTGTGTCTGCGCAGCTAATGGAAGTTGCTTGAGAATACATGTATTTAATTCAATTAAATATTAAGTTATTTTCTATAAGGGCCGTGATAAATAACTTCAAGCTTCAAGACTGAATTACTCTGTTTCGGTAAAATGTAACACTTATACACAAACTTATACAGGTGACTCCGGTACATTCCAAGACTGATGTAAAATGTAGTATTAGTCATTTCCATGCAGCACTTGTGTATACTGAAATTAAATGCTTCTCAAGAAACCCAAGTCTTCCCGATAATATTAATCAATCTTTATATATAAAGATGGCACAGTACCATTACTGGTACCAATACTGAAAATGAAACCTTAAATGTGAGTCGATCTTGACACCCATCCGATAACTCTTCAAGATGTGCTAAAGTAAACTTTATATATTATAAAAACAATCTTTGCAAAAGAAAAGGCAGCTATATTTATATGTAAACATTTTTCAGCTTTCCAATTTCATTTTTTTATTTGTTTGATACAGCATGGATATCTGAGATGTTTTTTTCTCTGGTATTTGATCTATCAGAGTTTTTTTGCTGTTATACTGAGTATCAGAGAAGTGCTATCTAAAACAAATTAGATTATCTTGTTGACTCTGTATATTAATTCTCCTTAATAGATGTGTAATAATGGTCTTTATAGTAGACAGGCATCTATCTGCTATTCGTTGAGACATTACTGGATTTCTCCATGACACTCTGTCCAATTTTATACAGTCTGAATTAACTATCCTACATAGTCACTTTATTTTCAATTTATATACTTATAATATATGTACTTTTACGGTTGGTTACAAAAGTTTGGCTTCGTTTTTCCTCTTTCCTTACGTTTTTATTTATTTATTTATTTATTTATTTATTTATTTATGTCTTTTTAATTTTTACATTTTTCTCAGGTGATCATGTTTGGTGTGTCTGTTTGCAATAATATTGAGGCTTATTGAATTCACATGGGTTAAAATGTTGTTAAGAGATCATTAGATACCAGCAGTGCTTGCACATTTCTTGTTAGACATTATCCAGTTTCTCTTGGAATCTCATATACCACCTTTGGATATTAGTTAGTAAAATATATTCCCTGGCTGGGTGGATATCACTGCTCTGTGTGTAAATAAAGCATTTTGTATGGTGAAGAGCGATATTCATATTACGCAGAAAGAAAACTGCATCCATCAAGCATGTTGCTTCAAGTACTTTCTCTTAGACAGTGCACATGGACAAAGCCAGACACTGCTGCACTCTCTCCTACATTCCCATTACAGTCATTTATTTGTTTTGGGTTTTATCTCCCCTGGCTAAAGATTGCTAAAGTGGGTTGGATTGTGATTGCCTGAGTGATTGCAGTATTAAGTCAGATGGCTTATTTAGATGAGCGCAGCAAAGGGACACAGACTTCAGCCAGTGCATCAGTTTCTCATTCTGCTCCGTGGCAAGAGCCAGCCAATAGGAGATGAGCTTTCCAAAGACAGTAGAGATTCCAGACATGCAGATCGTTATGGTGCAGCCCACTCTAATTGAATGACTGTCCATCAGTTTACTTATTTGCTTGTGCTGCACCACAGTCAAGCACTGGGCAATTTAGAGATTGCTTATTTGGCAGACCTGTCAGTGTCTTTTTGTCTTCTGTGACATGATGGATAGACTGGCACTCAGATATGTAGTTAAATTATGCAAAATATTGGGATGCCAGTACAGTTTTCCCCCCTTAGAAATTAAGGGACACCACTGGAGAGAAGTCATTGTCTCTTGTGCCAAATTTCTCACAGAGAAGCTTTTGATTTTAGGGTGTGTGGTGGTCTTTTAGAGCTCTGGTTATATTACATAAGTTTGGACTTTTCTAAAATTAGCTGGATCAGAACTGTGTTCGAACCTGATCTCGATCCTGAGATCCTGAGCTCGGGCTAATATTTGTCAGTAGGGGGGATTGGCAACACTAAATTGCCCCTTGTGTGTGTGTGTGTGTGTCTGTATCTGTGTGCATGTGTGTGTCCTGCGATGCACTAGTATTCATTCTTTAAGGCAAGGGTATCCTGGGATAGGCTCCTGATCTACCACAATGTTAATTAGTCTATGTTTATCATTAAAAATAAAAAAAAATAAATAAAAGAAATATATATTTTAGGATCGTTAATATTTTAGATATTTTAGAATCGTTAATATTTATTAAATTAGTATAATTTATAATTTCCGATTACTATCAATACCAATTTTGACAAGTCTTGGAGTTTGCTAAATACAGTAAAGGACTTCCTGATATCACAAGGACTGGATTTAACTGATGTGTATTTAAGCAATGATTTGTTTTCTTACATCTATCTTTCACTAAAGCCTTCCGATTCATGTAATTAAACCGAGTAAAGTTGAAAATATTTTTTATTTCTCCCTGAAAGGCTTTTATGTATCAGATGTTGCCATTTTATTTAAATTTATTTCCTTTATTTTATTTATCTGTTTTTTTTCTTCCTATATTCTGCGAATGCAGCATCACTTGTCAGTGGCAGAAGCAATAAATCCTAGTGCATGATTAGCTCCAAGTCCATGATGTTATGAACACAGAAAGCCACACTGGAAGACTTTTATTCTGGCTATTTCAGACTTCTAAAGTGGACCAGCGGTTCCCTAATGGCTTTTAAGAGAAGGCAGCTCTGTTCCTCTGGCTGTCATTTTTGTGCAGTGTTACACAAGTGCATCGTTTAGCCTGAGGACAGCAGCCCCATGATTATTGTCCTGAGTGAGGGAAAGTGTGCTCCATGAGCAAGCATTAGGAATGGTCACGTGTGTGTCTGTGGGTATGAGACACAGTGTAGGCCTCCTATGCTGAGATTGCCTCTACATCAGGATGGTCTGCACAACTGATCTTGTCTCATGATGTCAGTCTCTGTATATGATCTATTTGAGATGTTTTAATAGCATGTTTTGTCTCTGTTGCCTCCAGATTGTTTGAGGGATCCGCCCATCAGAAGATTGAAAAACTCAGAACTCTTCTTTGCTATTTCAGAAGAGTCACCACTGAAAGTAAGCCTGGCATTCAGACTTGAAGTAAATCATCTGTACATTTTCACATTATTGAGGCTTGCACTTACATGTTTATTGTTTCACCTTCAGAACCCACTGGTCTCGTGACATTTACAAGACAAAGCCTAAACAGTTTTCCTAAATGGGAAAGGTACTTTCAAATATTAATACAAATGTAGTATGTGCTGTAGTAAATGTAAAATGAATGTTTTGACCTATGCAGCAAAAATGCTTATTTAGATTTTTTTTTTTTTCTTCATGCGAACCAGTTTAAGAGTCTCACTCATAACTTGTGCCATCCACTCGGAGAGATCATGCTTTCAAACCCACTGCTCGCTTGATAAATGAAGCGTGGCACTGTGTAGACTCCCAGGCCAATTGCTTCCCCTAGGCAGTGCAGCCTGGAAGCTGAATGAAGGAGCAGGAAGTAAAAACCTACTTTACATTAGGTTGATCTGCCTGTCTTTTTAGCTTATTAAAATCTCAGACCACTGAACTGCTCGTGCTTGGAACTACATAAAAAAAACCTGGGCTTGCAGTCTTACAGCTTCCTTTAGTAATTAAACTGGAGCAAAGATTTTATTGCTTTTACAGTTAATCACAAACAATATTGACTTTCTCTGGTTTTCTATTTTGTATCATAATTTACTGATTTATTGTATTTGTATGGTAGAAAATTTTGCGCTGACCCAATTAATGTTGTTAGTTTAAAAATGCATTGTGTTGCAAAAGCTGAAATTAGGATGTTAAGTACAAAAAATAGGGATGAATTCAGTTTTAATTTAATTTTTTTTCCCCATTTCTATTCCAGTGTTCTTTGCAACAGCAGTCTGCTATGATGCCAAACTAAAAGGCATTGGATTTGGGAACTTTTAATTGAATGCGGAGTGAGAATCTTGTGTTGCATTGAACTAGCATTACCAAGTGCCATAAGTAAGAGGGAACTGGCCAAAGAAAGTCTTTTAAAGAGAGCCAATGATATTATAGTGAATATGTAGGGAGGGCCATTGAGTGCAGGATAAAATGCAGTGATGTCTTTTGAAAGCAGCATTTGTGTCAGACCGTATAGCAGAATGGTAAAAGGGGTCAAGTTTCTGTAGGGCACTTATGCATGCAGCTTCTTCTTCTTCTTTTGTTGTGGTCTTGACAGGGGGAAGGGGTACAGCACCCAAATTCCCAAACCGCATGATCTTTGCTTACAGGTGTTTAAGTTAAAGAAAAGAAAATGAAGAAAATTTAAGTTAAAGATAAATGCATGGTGAAGAATGTTATGGAGTGGTGTTAATATGGAGGAACCAGAAGCACAGAAGATATGGGTAGTCGCTCTGGATAAGGGCGTCTGCCAAATGCCATAAATGTAAGATATATTTATATGCCATATACATGAAAAAAGGTACATAGTAAATGAATCTATGTATCACAGAATCAAGTAATAAATATAGAGAACAATATGAGACCTACAATAGACCCTGGAGAGCCTTTAGTAACCAAATGATAGAATTTGACATGATGTACTGTTTGAGAAATTAAGCTTTGTTGGTAAAATGAAACCAGAAAATTATTTAACTGAGTAGTTTAGATCAGCATGTGTGTGGGGGAATAGCTGGACAGTGACTTTGCTATCCATCAGTCTGTCCTTCTCTTCACTTATATGTGCAACAGCAAAACAAGTTCTAGCAAAATTTTACCCAGAACAGCTTCCACATGATTTTAAGACAAATGCATTTTGTGTAAACTCTAAACAAATACTTAACTCATCTGTCCTCTCCTGCAGATATTCATCCCAGATCTCTCTTTTACTGATTTATGTTCCCAGATGACTGGGCTGCTTTGCATCTATGAAACTGTGTTCTTGTAATTCTCTCCTCTCAGCTTGGCCACCCGGCTCACACGGCTTCATATCTCCTGCGAGGGGACCATTGAGGATCAGGGATATGGCATGCTGCAGGTGAGCACATTACTACATACACAGGTCATACTTTATCTTTTTCTCCTAAACAAATAAAAATGATATATGCTCTTCGTTTTAAAAAGTGGGAATATCTTAAAATCCGGTTTCAACATTACATCTGCACAGCATCTCTGTAACATGATTATCATAGATAATCATTTCTACATATTTCCCCCTACTGAAAAAAATTATACTTACAATGAAGGTCCTGGAGTAGATGTTTAATTCTGTCAGTAAAATACATTAACAGTAAAAGTGCCGTGCGACAGTCAGGAGAGATTTGCTCATGGTACTCTTTACTGTTTTGTGGTTTTGTGGTGTACTATGTGCAATGAGGCAGTATTTGACTGCTCAGTTTATCACATAACCACAGATTCATCTATCTAAGAAATCTATGAACGCATGAGTAGCAAGGGATTTGGCTTTCAATAAATATGGATTTATTGCTAATATAAAGATTCACAATACCTATTCTGTATTCTGGATCGTTCTCAGTAATATGTGTGTATTCTTATGATCATTAATCGAAGATTTATTAACAGTGACTTACTTAAATGGCAAACATGAAAGTTGTGGACTTTGCTATAGTTTTTTTACCAGCTGGATTAGTGTTTCTTTTAAATTCTAAATGTGAAGATGGACATGTTCTTGCTTTAGCTCTTTTGTGTTGTTTTTCTACTGCTCTTGAACTATAGCTGATGCGTTATGCGTTCACTGCAGTTTTTGTATTGTCGCATGATGTCAGAGTTGATGTGATCTCCAGCCATGCCCCCACTTCGGGTTTCAGTGTCTTGACACTCCTGCAGCCAGAGTGTCTACCTTTGTCATGCCAGCTCACCCATTCTCCCCTCTCCTGTGTCCGGGTAGAGCATATGCTGACAGCTGATGCACACACATGAGCAACCCTGGGAGATCCCACTGGGGTGGGTCTGAGGTCCTGCAGGCCTGATTGATGGCATATCTTGAAGCTTGGGATGGGCTGACGGTCTGTCAGTAGTGCTTTAAAAATTTTAGCATCTTCAACCCAAACTGATCAGTGAGACTAGCCAGCAGCATGACCCATTCCTGTCCCTCTTCTGCACAACAGCTTCACACTGCAGCAGGCTCCAGTAACCTCAGTCTCATATAACACAGCCAACAAATGCTGTCTGTGTCCTGGCTAAGTGTGTGTGTGTGTGTGTCAGTTTAATCACCTAACAATACCCATAAAAGTAGGAGGAGTATTAAACAAAGATGGTTAGATTTTATTGGAAAATTAAGTTTCCTTATTCATCATATTTGTTTTTTTTCTAGGTAGGATCATAGTCACATCTGTTGGTTTTAATCTGAAAAATGTTTGATTAGCCATTATTTAAACAAAATCAATGTAATCAATAAATAAAGGCAGTATTGCAGTTTGAGTACTATCAATAATAATCAAATAACCTGAAATAACAATGTTTGTAAATTTGAATCAACAAATGTGGATCTTTTACAGCACTGTATAGTAAATATACATTTTGGCACCATGCAGTACTAACCTAGAGACAAAGTCTGGGGTAGACACACCTCGGCTATACAGCCTCTCAAGCTTTAGGTTATTACATAATTTTATGATTTTATTGATTTAATGTAACATTTTTTAATGCTACGGAAAAGAATCATTTTATTCACAACAGCCACCTCTATATCAGTTTCACACACATGATATTTTCCTACTTGATTCATTCCCCTGTATTTTGGAAAACTGTAGTCTACTGAATGGATTGCTTTACTGCCACAACTCTAACAAACTGGCACATGCCTTATATAAATGAGGTGTACATGTGGTTAAACTGGGTTGTCCTGTGCATATGATATGTAGATAAATAATCTTGTAGGAGCTTTTGTCCACAGAGCTGAAGTTGATTGATCATCTGTGCTCGGATCACTGCTCATGGTGTTGTGAATGTTTCATGAATCAAATCTGCTGTCGTTTTTCCCCCTTTAACTTAATGGCTTTTTTTTTTAAATATTAAGCGCAAAACTTTATCAAACTGAATCTCAAATTAAGTTCTGCATGTATGGATAGTACTCTATGTATGAGGCACAAAGAAAATGGAATAGGAAGCCATTTCAGATTTTGTCTAGCTTAAGGATGGCTGATCATGGTTAAGAAATGTAACCTCTGACCTCAGCAACCAGGGGATAATGTTCTTTGTTTCTGTTATCATTCAAAGTGTGTGTGTGTGTGTGTGTGTTTCTTTTACAGGTGGACTTTGCTAACAGGATGGTAGGAGGAGGGGTAACAGGACTAGGGTTGGTCCAGGAGGAGATTCGCTTTCTTATCAACCCAGAGCTTATTGTCTCGCGTCTCTTTACTGAGGCTTTGGAACACAACGAGTGCCTTATCATCACAGGTAAACAAATGACTTGATTTTACACAATTTTTCTTCATCTCTTCTTTCTTTTATTCTGTCTCTTACTCCCCTGTCTCTCAATCTTTGTCTCTTTTTTTTTTTTTTTGTTGCTTCAGACACACACAGACATCTGCTCCTCCTTTCCTGCTGTTCTTTCTTACTTCTTCATTAGTTTGATCAATCTGATCCTCCAAGTCAGCAGTCTGCTCCTTTTCCCTGAATTGTACTTTTAATAGTTTAATGGTTATTATATTAATTTGCCCTGAGAAGTGAATGCTTCCTCAAACTGTAATTTCAGCCTAATTTAAGCATTTATAAACCATTTCTTGGTGATGGGACAATTAATCAAAATTTACATAAGCAGCACTCTCTCAGTTGTTTGTCCTGTACCACCATCGAATTTCCTGCACTTCTCTCTCCATAAATTGAGTTGACCATCTGTAATTTTTTTCCTTAGCAAGTTATTTGCCGTTGCTCACTGAGGCCTATGTATTCATTGGGTTCCATTCATTCCTCGTCCATTCCCTTCTCCATCCAATTTGAACGTAAATCCATTACATTGATTCACTCCAGGCTGCCCTGTTATTTCTCATTTCTCCCCAGCCGAATTGCCTTATTTTTCACCCTCCAACTCACTGTGTTGAGTCAACACACTACACACACCCTCCCCACTCTGTGGAAGCTGCTCCTTTACTGAGCAGCAGCTCTGAAAAGAAGCCCAGGTCATGAGTTAGTGTCCTGCATCCTGCACCCTAAACACATCAATCTCTCCCTACAGCTTCCACACCAAAACAAGGTGCCTGATGCTGCTGAGGGTGTGTGAGAGTGAGACAGACCCTGCCATAACTAGCTAGTTATACCCTGAGCAACATCTGGTGATGGGTGGCACATGGAACAGATCTAAATCTCAGCTGTAGTATGTAGAAGTACTTCAACTTGTCTGTCAAACAAGATCAGATTTCGTAACTTTTGGTACCACCATATGGATATCAAGCTACGTGGTTAGCATTCCGCGTACTGTATAAGCACCTTTAGTGATTGATTTTTAAGCAGCAGAAACTGGGAATAATTTATCCAAGCTAATGAGTAAGCTAATGTTGTTTGCTTGTTTCATATGTTAGACATCTTTATCTCTTTTTAGAAAGCTTTTAAATATGCTGACATCTGTTTATAGATGAAATATTTGGCAATTGTCTTAGTTTATGCCTCTCCATTTGTATTTCATTGATTTTCTATATTAGTCTTCATGATTCTCTTGAGATACGATTAATCTGTCTTACTTCATGAAATAATACTGGTGAGAGAGAAAGCTAGACTTTAGAAAGCGGCTATCTATCTGATTAATCCTGTTAGTTGTGCAGGTTTTGAAACATAGAAGATAAATGATTTCTCTGGTAGGGAATGTGAAGTGGGCGAAGTTGTATACAGTCTTGCATGTCCTGCTTGCAGGCGTGTGAAGAGGCTGGCTTCTGTTATAAGGAGCTGTTTGCTGATAGATCAAGCCATTCCTCATCCACCCATACCATCTCCCACTCACTCAGATTCAGCTGACTGCTAAGAAGGACCTGTTTGTCCTGTGTTGTTGGGGTCAAATGTTAACACTGAAAATAGTTCAATCATGTAAAGAAAATGAGATATAGTTAGACAGTTAATGTGGCCTGATGACTACCCTGTAGTTTTTTCTTAAAAAAATAAATAATAATAATCTGACTGTTCAGAACACTTCCTATAATGGTCTAATCCAAATAAGACTATCCATCATGTGTCTGCCTCCCTATTGGCTTAACACTACCTAACCCCCACCCTGCAACTTGATCCCAGCTAATGAACTGGTTCTACATTGCCCTTTTGGTCTGAGCCCATGCTGGTTATGTATGCAAACACCAATCTGGATACAGGGTTCTGGTAACCCTAATCCAAGCAGGGTTCATGTAGTCTTTGTACCTTTCATGGGGGGTCACTCTTTGTCTGATTACATCACCAAAGATAGTGATGAGCTGTGAATAAAGATAGAAAGAATAAGATTATACTACTGGTGGAAATTAGGTTGTGGGCATGATTGGGTGAGGAGCTTGGCAGTAAATTAAGAAAAGCCAGTTGAGGTGGTTTAAGTACCTTATAAGACTCCAGAGCAGACCCAAGACTGCTGGACAGTTTATACGTCACAGTTGGCTTGGTAATGTCTGCAGGTTCTCCAGGATCAGCTTGTTGCCTCCGCAGCCACCACCCAGAATGAGTGAATGAAAAACATGATCAAGATGAAAACTGATTTGGTCTGCAGAGTTTGATCCTGGAGGTTTTGCCACTATTGCAGGGAGTCGAACTCGTGCATTTCTGGCCTTTTTACATTATGTATGCATTATCAGATTGGCTACGACTTTGATTCATTGGCATCTTTTGAAGATACACTACCAGTCAAAAGTTTGGACACACCTTTTAATTCAATGTTTTTTTGTTTAGGGAATTATTTTCTACATTCTAGAACAATACTGGAGATTTCAAAACTATGAAATAACACACATGGACTTAAGTAACCCATATGTAACGACAACAAAAAACAGGCAGTTGTTATTTTAAGACACGAAGGTCAGGTGTTCTGGAATAGTTCTTGCAAGAACAGTATTGTCAAGTGCATTTGCAAAACCCATCAGGCACCATGATGAAACTGGCTCACATGAAGACCATCCCAGGAAAGCAAGACCAAAACTGACCTCTGCTGCAGAGGAGAAGTTCATTTAGAGTTACCAGCCTCAGAAATCACCAATTCACAGCACCTCAGATTAGAGCCGTTATGAAGGCTTTACAGAGCATCAGTAGCAGACATATCTCAATATCAACTGTTTAAACGAGATTATTGTGTATTTCAGCCGCCTTCAGCATTGTTTTACAATGTAGAAAGAAATAAACATCAGGAAAGACCATGGAATTAGAAGGTGTGTCCAAACTTTTGACTGGTAGTGTACATCAGTGAAAAGTTCAGTTATGGTTGCACCAAATGATCTGGTAATTGATGACATTTTCTCAGACATGGTGCAAAAATAGTTTTTTTGAAATAGTTTTAACTTACTAGGCTTTAGTCAGATTTGCTGAACAGCTGCACACACTAATGAGTGCTAATGAAGGACATGCTCTTGAACACTTTGGCTCGGAGCTCTTCGGAATGACCCACCTACCCTTACCTTAAAAAACCATCTGCCAATTATTATAATAATAATGAAATGTTAAACAAAAACTATAACCTGGATTTCTATCCTCTAAAATGTTTCCCTTACGTTCTTTACCATTCTAACCATTATTTTTAATAAATGCAGCTCATCAGTTATATTGGCACCATAGAGTGAATTCGCCCTGTGCCATCAGTACCTTAATCTTAAGGGCCCTGCTTTGGCTGCTGGAAGTAAAGTTTTTTTTAGCCGTGACCCCTCCTGATTGCTTTTGTTTGATATGAACCACTTGTATTAAAATGACTCCTCAACCTAATGCTAGATGCTGGCAGCAAAGTGATGTTTTTAATTTATTTATTTTTGTTTTATGTGTGTGCAGGCACTGAGCAGTACAGCAAGTACTCTGGCTATGCAGACAGCTACAAATGGAATGCCAACCACAAAGATGAGACACCAAGGTAATGAGTAGAGTAAATAAGCCTAAAATAATATTCAGCCTGACCACTCAGTTCCATATACATACAAAACATAAACTGGAAATATTTTGATCAGTATTAGTGACAAGCAGGACAATGTGTGAAACATGGAGCATACAGTTAAAAGTAACCTTTGTCATGTATGTCATGTCACAATTCAAGTCAAATTTAAAGAATCAAGGGTGGCTTCATAAAGAAGTATTCTAAAGAAAATGTAAAGATTACAAAATGTGAATGGCGGAGAATAATATTTTGTTTAACATATTTAGAGCCACATTTGCTTTGATTATAATTCTCATAGTTCTGATTAGCGCAGTTTATCTCCTCTGAAACCTGGACCTTGAGCTGAGCGTGTCATGTCAGTATAAAATGTTCAATTCCAAGACTGAATCACATTGTTGTAGATAATGTTGTATTCTTATGCGTCATAATCCAGCAGGGGTGGACAAATCCTTGTCCCAGGTGCCCAGGAGAGGCAGATTAGGTTTACGAGTTAGTCCTGTGTTTATTTAGTTTTGTTTATTTTATTGTATTCACAGTTGCTCTGTGGTTCTGTAGTTCTGTAGTTCTGTGGCTATTGATATAACATTTAACTAGCAGTTGTTTTTTACATCACTTGTCCAACAAGAAAACCTCTACTGTATCACTGAACACTTTTCATTTGATATAAGAACATTCCAACTGGTTCCATATATGTCTCTATGGTGTATAGCAGCTTGATGCTTTCACTAATTAGCTGATCACACTTACCTGGAGTTAAATTCTTTTAGTTGTTGCTTTTTAAAGCTAGTTAATTGGACATCTGGGCAGTCATAGCATGGGTCTAGCCAAGTACAATGGAGCTTTCACTTGCCCACTGGGCTGGCTAATGAATTAATGATTTGTCCTCCATTGCCCCATAAATTCTACCATTGGAGCCATTTTTAGTGTTCGATCATCATGTCGTTCCTTCCTGCTCAGGGATGAGTGGCAGAGAAGGTGTACAGAGATTGTGGCAGTGGATGCGTTGAAGTACAGACACTACATGGAGCAATTCCACCCTGAGAAATTCACAAGGGAACTCAACAAGGTCAGTAGTGAGTTTTGAAGATGAAGGTGAACGTTTGCTGTTATTGAACAGCTTCTCTTCCTGCTTTGTATTTTCAATAAATGTAAATGTGTTTTCATTGTCTCCTTTTCGCAAAATGTGATCAACAGACTCTGACAGCATTCTGACCTGTCCTTCTCCTGAAGATCCTGCATGTTTTATGTGTGTTCATGCTCCAGGGTTATCTGTGCATCCACTTCGGCATGCACCCATGGTTACTTTCCCAGAGGGTTATTGCTGCTTACTATTAATGTGTGTATGTGTGTGTATGTGTGTGTGTGTGTTTTCTTTCTTTCTTTCTCTGTCAGGCGTACTGTGGATTTGTGCGGCACGGTGTAGACACCCAGAACCTCTCGGCCATTGCCACAGGAAACTGGGGATGTGGTGCATTCGGGGGAGATACACGACTTAAAGGTAGAGCAGCTGATTGGCTGAGGGCGTGCTACATAATTGAACATCTGGTTTTTACATTGAACTTCAATTAAGGAGTGATGAATTAAAAAAAATCCACTCAGTGATTGATGTTAATAACTTCACCAGTGAATAAGGTGTGATGTCTGACTGAAGGGGTTTTATCCACACCTTCAGGGGGCTTCTTCCTGGTGCTTAGCAATCATTGAATCAATCATTATCATTTCATGAAGCTATCATAAGTACTTATTAAGGTCTTTTTATTATCTTCAGAATGTCAATATTTACTTAAATGTCACATTAGCTACTTCACTTGGTTAATTAAATCTCTGTAGAATGTTAATACGGTATTTAGAGTCAGGCACTTGCGAGAGCTCTTCTGCTCGGTGAAATATTGCTGTCTTTTGCTGGATATTCAGGCATTTAGTGTGTGTTTCTATAAACAGGAGATTAAAAAGAAGCTTTCTTCTGTTTTATCTAATCTAATTACCTTACTCTTATTTATTTATCTAGTTAAGAGGTTATTGTAACGCTCTTTATATTGATCAGCTTCACGAGTAAATGAGTGCTGCCACAACTATGACGCATGTTTCTATCACTTCAAGGTCTGATTGTTCAGCCTCGACTATAAATTAGTTTTCTTTGTAATCATTATTGTCTCACTGGTGATAACATAAGTTGTGAGTACATAATTCTGATGAATTTGAGGAAATATTTAAGTGAAATTATCATCACCTTTGAAAATTAGTTTCTATTTTCTGTATCATCTCTAACGGCTTTGGTTCCTTTACCAGCAGGATTAGTAGTGCAGCTTAATATACAGTTATTTTTACACTACCCATTTTAGCTACTTATACATAAGAGTATTTCCATGTTGAGGGAAGGCGGTATTACAGATTACTCTCTGTAAGCAGCAGCTCTCATTAGCACGTTATTCATTAATCAATGGGGGCTGTATCAAGCCTCTTAAAATATTTAACGTGTTCTCAGACTGTTTGATGCTGGATGACTAAGATTGAATGTCTTAATAAGGAATGTTAGCCGTGGATTATTTACCTTTAAAAAAGGACCTGTCACTCATATTTTCTAAAGCTAAGAGCTTGGGACAAAAATGAAAGCCTGTTCCTTATTATTTCTTAAGTAATGTATGTGTGCAATAATAATACGTTTGTGTGGACGATCCATAAAATGTACCTCTTATTCTTTGGATTACTCTAAATAATGAATGTTATTACATTAAGCAGTTGCATACGAATGTTTAGCCAGTGCACCCCAGCATATGGTGCATTAGCACTGATTGGTTTGTGAATCTTAATACAGTTTAATGACATGTGACTCTGTTTTTGCAGCCTTGCTGCAGCTAATGGCAGCAGCAGAGGCCGGTAGAGATGTGGCCTATTTCACATTTGGCGACTCTGCTCTCATGAGGGACGTTCATGAACTGCACACGTTTCTGACGGATAAACATGTGACAGTGGGTAAGAACACAGTTCTTCACTGCAGCCATTTTAAAACAGGCCTGATCCTCTGACATCAGGGCAAGCTTTCTGAAAGAGTTCTCCATTAGATCAAAGCTTACAGTGTTCAGATTCTGCTTTACTTTCATAAAGTCCATAATTATGGAGACAAATTCATATACTGTACAGTATGAGCACACTCATAACCATCTTCACAAATGTACTTGGTCAAACAAACAAATGTATAAGGTCAAACAAACTTCATATAGCATTTGACTTTCTCTTGATTTTTGTCTTGTTGGATATATTAAATGGCTGAAAATACCCAAAAATCAGTGTGAAGGTGGAAGAATTTTTCCAATGTGCTCTGAAAACAGAAAAATATCTATAGGCCCATAATGGTGTTGGTTCATTAAAAAAATAATCTGTTGCAAGTTTTTATGGTACAAGAGGAACAAGGATACGCTCTTATTCCTTGCGTGTCATATAGTGTATTATCAGATCTGATCATTTGCCGACTTAGCAGACGCCTTGCAGTGGTTGTCTCGAGCCTTGCAGTGGATGTTTGCCTGTCTAGGGATTTGCGCTCATTCAGCTCAATCAGAACTTTCCCCACTGTGTGCAGATTTTTTTTTTTTTTAAATGTTTAATGTGCAGGCTCCATGATGCTCTTATTGATTGTCGAGTTCTTTCTTTCTTGCTTTCTCTCTCTCTTTTTAGGCAAACTGTATGGCCTCCTGAAGCAATACCTTAATGTGGTGGTGAAGAACAGTCACAGTCCGAGGCCTGATGTCAGTCTTTATGGCTTCATCTATGATCAGCTCAGCTCAAATCCTCCCCCTGAGCCCACTGCAGCCTACAATTCACCTCCAGATGGACATTAATGTTGGCCTGTCATGAACTGACATGCATCCTTAGTGCTTCCTTCTTCTTTAGGAAAAGATCTTTTAGGTGATTTCTGACATGTGATGGACGTCTGTATTCCGTTATTGAGCACAGGAACTGTCTCAAGTCACAATACACTAAATGTTTGACTTAGCAACAGTACTCCTGGTTGCTGGGTCCTCGTGTTTCCCTGTTTAACAGAGACACATTCATAGCCAGATCTACAGCATGGTGTTGAACTTTTCATTTTAAAATTAGGTGACAAAAATATTAATCTATACTGGAGGACTATTAGTAGGGCACTTACAGATTCAATTACAGAACCATATAGATCACATTGTATGCATGAAAACTCTTTAAATACGCTAGGAATCACTATCACACTTGATTATTAAAAAGTATAAAATCATCTTTTTTGAGTCCAGAAAAGTATTATTATAATTGAGTTTTCAATATATGTTAAATTTTACACAATAATGGAAATTCTGTAACTGTTCAGTGAAAGAATTTGTATTTGCAGTATAAAGGTAGGTTGCGATATTGACTTGATCAGCTTGGCATGTACTTCTTAACAATTTATTAAGATTTCTATGCTCAAGCGTTTTTTTTTTTTTCTCTTCTTTTCTTGATTCACAACTACTATTTAAAGGTAGTGAATTATTTTCAGTTGTATTCTATTTTATTATTGCTGATTAAATGGGTTGAACTAAACACCTTTCAATTAATCTAGGGTCACTTTTTTCTCTTTACTCTCAGGATAATAACTGTACCCAAATATTTGCTGTTGAGACGTTTGCTGTTTCAATTGAAATGTAATGTTTATCAAAAAATAGCCATCATTAGCTATGTATGTGTGAAGAAACACAAGTCTGTAAATGTAATGGGTCACTGTTAAACAAGGCAGCAGGGGCTATGATAATATTTAATAATGTTTAGTTGAAACAATGGTTTCTCCTTATAGAGAACTAAATTATTTGTGATCATTTATTATATGTCAGTGTAATTATGCTGAAAAATGGTACATGTATTATTCTTGCGTTTTTGCAATTGTTAGAAATGTTGAGATGGAGCGGCAAAGCTTATGTTTAGTTTATGTAGCCTTTTTGACATTTATCTCTGCTGAGCTGTAGGCTAGGAGCAGGATGCATTACTATGTGTGTTGCACATTACCAATGAGTCAGTGCCTTAAATCGTAGACCATTACTCATTACTGTTGTTTTGACCACCTTAAGCAGATTAGTAATTTTCTCGTCATCATTAAGACCACAGTCTTGCTTTTAATCGGACTTAATTCACTGTTATGTGTATCTGTATATACCGCAGGCACTGAGAACCATGCTTAGTGTCTTGTTGATTTCTTTTTTTGCTGCATGACCTCCATCACCCTTTCTGCTCAATTTCTTTTTCACTACAGAGGTTTAGAAGTAGATCCGTTTCCATTTTTGTAAATGCTGACTAGTGACGCCATCAGAAAGTCAAACTATAATTGGAATTTAAATGTCAGAGAAATGCATTAAAGATGCTTTAAATTTGATGGCAAACAAAACGTGATCCACAGAACAAGAATGTCAGCAATCGCCTGATATAAAGTGATTATGCCAAAAAGCAGTATTTCACAAACCTTTGTGTTAGCCATTGCCGGGGGGGCAGTTTAAAATGAACACCTTTCATAAGATGCCAAGAAATGAGAAGCTCTGAATTTCACATTGTCAAGGGCTGGATTTAAAAAAGAAAAGGTATTTTCTTGACCCCGCCTGTTTAAACCCACAGGAAATTTGTATGGAGGTATTGATTAAATGCAAATAATCATATTGCGATAAGGGCATCAAGAACTGACTTGTGTTAAAGTGAATTAATTTAAATAAGTAAACACTTTTTCCCCCCTCCAGTTGTCCAGGAAAATATATTGTACAGTTGAGTTAAAGCTTGCACATTAATCTGACCCTTGAGCTTGGATTGTGGCATATTTTTCCTGCATTTAAAACTTTCTGCAGTGAGACAAAAACAAGTAGAGGCAAACTATGTAGTTATGGCTTAATTTTGGGGGAACTGTTTATTCTATATAATTTCTCTCTGCAATTCTGTACAGTTGTATGTAAGGCTCTTCTAGAAAGCTTAAACTGTTAAATACACTACATTGCCAAATGTTGTTTTTCAGAGGTTAGGCTTGGCCCCTTAGTTCCAGTGAAAGGAACTCTTAATAACCAAGACATTTTGGACAATTTCCTGCTCCCATCTTTGTGGGAACAGTTTGGGGATGACCCCTTCCTGTTCCAACATGACTGTACACCAGTGCACAAAGCAAGGTCCATAAAGACATGGGTGAGTGAGTTTGGTGTAGAAGAACATGACCGGCCTGCACATGATCCTGTCCCAATAGAACACCTTTGGGATGAATTAGAGCAGAGACTGTGAGCCAGGCCTTCTCGTTCAACATCAGTGCCTGACCTCACAAATGCGCTTCTAGATGAATGGTCAAAAATTCCCATACTCCTAAACCTTGTGGAAAGCCTTCCCAGAAAAGTTGAAGCAAAAGGTGGGCCAACTCCATATTACATTCATGTGCATGTAAAAGCAGACGTCCCAAAACTTTTGGCAATATAGAGTATAACACTAATACTGATATTATAATTTAGACGAGTGGGCATGGTTGTATGTATTTCTTCCTGCATGTGCTACAGTAAATTACCCCTTTGTGTGTGTGTGTGTGTGTATACACTCATGTGATGGTGCTCTGCAATGGCCTGGTGTCTCATCCAAGGCTCCAGATCCACTTTCCACCTGACCATGATAAAGCAGGTACTGAAGATGAATGAATCAGTTGTCTGATGTTCAGTAAGCTTCAGTACTACCGGTGTAACAATCAAATGGATGCAAGTGTCCTGTTCTTGTTAGTGTCCTAGTTTGCTCAGCTCTTCCCTCCCATCGGTCCATTTTCACGGTGTGCACAGTGACAGGTGAGCGCGCCTTCACGCGCAGGCCTCGCGCTTCCCGCCTTCCTGTTGTGTACTATAGCGGTACTGCTGCTGCCTGTACAGAGCTGCTGTTCTGCGCTATAGGACTTGACATTGCGGGATTTTCGGACACTCCACCTCGACTCACACACCCCAAGTCGGTGCTGAAACGGACCTTTAATCTTCGCATTACCTTCCAAGGTGACATTTCTCTTACCAAAATAGGTTAAAGGAGAAAGTGTGAAACGTAAATGTAATGCATTGCAGAGACCGCTAGCATTTACCGTGTTAATGTAAACCGCCGCAGACCAGATGCAGTAACTCTACACTGCAAATAATGCTACACTGTAAACACAGAGGATAAACCGGTGTGTGTCCGTGTTTCACACTGTCCGCTATCGGCGAGAGATATTATATTATAGTCTGAAGATTTACTCTATAAATAGTCTTTCAGCTGTACAACGAGTCGAGGATGCTTCTCGAAAGTAAAACTACGAAGAGTTAAAATAAATAAACAAACCCAGACACCACAATATGAACATGAGTAATGTGTATGTATTATGTTAAAGTATTAAATATGGTTTGCGGTGCGATTCCTCCCTCCAACCTGTGTGCACAGAGTTTTCATGTTCTCCCTGTGCTTCTCAGGTTTCCTCCCCTAGTCCGAAGATGTGTTGCAGGCTGATTGGCATCTTGGAATTGTCCATAGTGTGTGTGTGTGTGTGTGTGTGTGTGTGTTGCCGCACACCCTGTGAGGCAAAATCCAGGGTGTCCCCCTCCATGTGCTTTGAGTCCCCCAGGATAGGCTCCAGGTTCCTTGCAAACCTATGTACGATAAGCAGTACATAAAATGGATGGATATTTGATGATTTATTACACATTTCTTCTGCCAGTCAGCACCAGGGCCCTGGGATCAGCTCTTATTATTGATTTAAAACCAAATAAAGACAAGTAAGATTGGTTACTGATCCCTGGTCAACCCCATGGGCATGAGGCACCTCAGGACATTAGTTGTGGAGGAAAACCAGTAATGTAAGCCAGCTAATATTAGCTAGCTAGTTCGCCTACTGAACAGCTAAAGCTAGATTACACTAATCTCTAATACATACAGTATATATATATATATATATATATATATATATATATATATATATATATATATATATATATATATATATATATATATATATATATATATATACACTGTATGTATATATATATATATATATATATATATATATATATATATATATATATATATATATATATATATATATATATACACTGTATGTATATAATGTATGTATACTACTGCTCAAAAGTTTGGGATCACTCGAAAATGTTATTGTTTTCCAAGGAAACACACACAAAATTAGTCTGAATAGAAAATATAGTAAAAGAACAGGACATGTTGACATGTCAGAGTTAGAAATAATGATTTTGATGGAAATGATGAATGTTTTCTTCAAACTTTTCCTTCATCAAAAAAACACCTTTTGCAGCAATTACAGCCTGGGCATTCCCCACAAGATCGGTTGGTTGATGGAGTCTTCCTCCGTAGCTGAAATATGCAAGTGATCCCAAACTTTTGAGCATTATTGTATGTATATATATATATATATATATAATGTATGTATGTGTATATATATATATATATATATATATATATATATATATGTATATACAGGGGTTGGACAATGAAACTGAAACGCCTGGTTTTAGACCACAATAATTCATTAGTATGGTGTAGGGCCTCCTTTTGCGGCCAATACAGCATCAGTTCGTCTTGGGAATGACAGATACAAGTCCTGCACAGTGGCCAGAGGAATTTTGAGCCATTCATCTTGCAGAATAGTGGCCAGGTCACTACGTGATGCTGGTGGAGGAAAACATTTCCTGACTCGCTCCTCCAAAACACCCCAAAGTGGCTCAATAATATTTAGATCTGGTGACTGTGCAGACCATGGGAGATGTTCAACTTCACTTTCATGTTCATCAAACCACTCTGTCACCAGTCTTGCTGTGTGTATTGGTGCATTATCATCCCGATACACGGCACCGCCTTCAGGATACAATGTTGGAACCATTGGGTGCACATGGTCCTCCAGAATGGTTCGGTAGTCCTTGGCAGTGACGCGCCCATCTAGCACAAGTATTGGGCTTAGGGAATGCCATGATATTGCAGCCCAAACCATCACTGATCCACCCCCATGCCTCACTCTGGGCATGCAATAGTCTGGGTGGTACGCTTCTTTGGGGCTTCTCCACACCGTAACTCTCCCGGATGTGGGAAAAACAGTGAAGGTGGACTCATCAGAGAACAATACATGTTTCACATTGTCCACAGCCCAAGATTTTCACTGCTGGCACCATTGAAACCGATGTTTGGCATTGGCACAAGTGACCAAAGGTTTGGCTATAGCAGCCTGGCCATGTACATTGACCCTGTGCATTGAGCTCCCGACAGACAGTTTTGGTGGAAACAAGAGAGTTGAGGTGCACATTTATTTCTGCAGTGATTTGGGCAGCTGTGGTTTTATGTTTTTTGGATACAATACGGGTTAGCACCCAGACATCCCTTTCAGACAACTTCCTCTTGCGTCCACAGTTACTCCTGTTGGATGTGGTACGTCCTTCTTGGTGGTATGCTGACATTACCCTGGATACTGTGGCTCTTGATACATCACAAAGACTTGCTGTCTTAGTCACAGATGGGCCAGTGAGACGTGCACCAACAATTTGTCCTCTTTATGTCACCCATAATGTTGTGTGCATTTCAATATTTTAAGCAAAACTGTGCTATTACTCTGCTAATTAAACCTTCACACTCTGCTCTTACTGGTGGAATGTGCAATCAATGAAGATTGGCCACCAGGCTGGTCAAATTTAGCCATGAAACCTCCAACACTAAATTGGCCAGTGTTTCAGTTTCATTGTCCAACCCCTGTATATATATATATATATACATATACATATACATATACATATATATATATATATATATATATATATATATATATATATACATATACATATACATATACATATAATCAGTATGTATATACACTATATTGACTATTGACCAAAAGACCTGACAGTCCCACCCATCACAATGCAGTTGGAAGCACACAATTATACAGGATGTTATTATATGCAGTGCAGCATTACAGTTTCCCTTCACTGAAACTAAGGAGCTGAAACACGTTACAGCATGATAATGCCCCTGTGCACAAACTCAGGTCAAGTGCTTTGCTAAGGCTCTTAGTATAGAAGAACTCATAGCCTGCACACAGACTTGTCTTCAACCCCCTCAGCACCTTTAGGATAAACTGAAATGCTGGTGTCCTCACCGTAAATCAGTGCCTGAATCTCAATAATGCTCATGTAGCAGATTGGTTAAATTCCCACAACCACACTGCAAAATGTAGTGGACAGCCTTCCTAGAAGAATGGAGTTTATTATGGCAGGAGAATTGGGGTTTATGTCTGGAACAAAATGTTCAAAAAGCCCATGAGTGTCTGTATAATTTTGGCCATATAGTGTACTTTTCCTTTCCTTTGTTTCTTTTTTTTTAAGGCTGCTGGATGTAAATCTTAAGGATTTGGAGTTAAGAAGCCCAACTGCCAAGTCAATATATAGCTTTAATAAGGTTACAAATTGTTTGCTACATACTACAGTAAATAGTGCGTCTGAATATTAATGACTCTCACTGGTTTACTGATGTAGGCCTTGTCCTGTACAGAGTGGTATATGTTATAGAATGCTGAATTGAACAATAAGAGATTGTAATTTACTGCTGCTGTTATCATAGTTGCAGTAATACAGAAGCATTTACCGTATAAATAAACAAAACCTCTTGCCTTCAGTAGATTGTTTATTCAGCCAATTTTAGCTGACTAGCTCCCCGTGTCAGCTATGCAAGTTGTGTTTCTGATGGTGCCGAGGTCTGACCTAGTTTCTAAAACACTTGCTAAAACAACTATGTTTAAAGAGAAAGGAGTGCTGCGTGGATAGTGTGCTGTTCATGCAGGACTGTGATGTGAGCTTAGTCTCTGCTGTGCTGCCTGCAGCTCTGAGATTGATGCTAGCCCGCTTCAAGACAAGGGAAAAAAAAATAAATTCACACTATTTGGTCTTAAACACTTCTAGTGTGTGTATATTTATTATACAATTTGTGTTCTCATTGCATTTTGTTAATTGTTGAGTATATGTTGTTGCATTGCATGGCAACACAGTGCTCTATCAAGCTACGTTTTTTTTTTTCAGGAAATAATTTTTGTTGACAGAGCGAAAATAAACACATTTGGCCTCACTGTGTCTGAAATGCCAAATACTCTGCTATTTTACTATATAAAAAGTATAGTTTATGAAACTGTTGTATAAAATCAATATCACTCCTATTCATGCTGTTTTACTGAGTATAAAGTAATGGCATATGGTAATGGATGGAATAACTCACTTTTGTTTCTTGTATAGTCTTGAAGGAATTTGAAATGAGGAAGAAATACAATAAGTGCACAGGTTAAACAAACAACATTTGGAGATTGGTTTGTGGGACGATCGGCTCATGCAGGCACAACAAGGATTTTCACACTGTGGGTGAATAGACAGAACATGCTTTTATATCTAGCTTTTGGGGGCGGTGGTAGCTCAAGTGGTTAAGGCTCTGGGTTGTTGTGTTCAAGCCCAGCACTGCCAAGCTGCTACCGTTGGGCCCTTAACCCACCCTGCTCCAGGGTCACTGCATCATGGCTGACCCTGTGCTCTGACCCCAGCCCCCAAGGTTGGGATATGCAAAGAAAGAATTTCACTGTGCATTAATGTATATGTAACAAATAAAGACAGCTTAACAGTTGTGAAGTAAGTTGGAGAGGTATCAAGGCAGTCACTAATATATGCTCAAAGTGTAGCTGGATTCTTTACCTGGCTCTTTTTTAGTTACTAAATCTAGTTACAAAGTGACTAAGTTGGGAAACACTAGCGTACTTTAGACTGTCTCTTAGTCTTAGCTAACTTTGGCTGTGAGACAAGCATATAACCATATGTCTGAAAACTCCTGCAAAATAAACCTAGTGAATTATCTTTGCTTGTTTATTGACAAACAAAACTTATACACTGCAGCCTTAATATATTTTGGTCCACATTTGGTAAATTTAGTTATTAAAATGCATAACATTGTACTAATCACCTGGATTGATCCTGCCTCAGGCTGAACAGATATGAGTCGGTTTCACTCCCTGGCCTCTCTCAGGGGTCTGTGGTTGAGGGGACGAGTGTGGGACCCTCACAGAAGCTTTTCTTCTGGAGCACCTCTCAATACCAGCTATGTGGAAGAGATGTACTATGCCTGGCTTGAGGACCACAAAAACGTTCACAAGGTGTAGTAAATTCCAGCATGTTCTCTTATCACTAGTTAACAGATATTCAAAAAGACCAAACTTTCTTTTCTTACCTGCAGACTGATGTTCCGGGTAAAACAAAACAAACAAATATGGAACTTGAAACGGCGTGAACAATTTTAGATGTAGTCTTTCTGTCACAGTCTTGGGATGCCTATTTCCGAAGCACCCATGGCAACAGTCCAGCTAGAGCAGCAGGGGAGAGGCATTCGTCTGCTCTTCTCCATGGTCGAGCCATGTCACAGACTCCTGCAATGTCTCAGAAAGTGGTGGAGGATCATTTAGCTGTCTACAACCTTATCAGAGCTTACCAGGTATAAACACACACAGACTCTTATCAATAGACTAGAGAGAGAGACTGTATGTTCTCAGAATGCTTCTGGAGGTTTCCCCTGGTACAATGGTTTCCTCCCCTAGTCCAAAGACATTGTAGGCTGATTTGCATCTCTAAAGTGTCCATAGTGTGTGAATGGGAGTGTGATTGTGTAATGGGTTGACACCCCGTCCAGGGTCCCTTGCCTTGTGCCACAAGTCTTGTGGGATAGACTCCATGACCCTATGAAGGATAAGCATATGGATGGATGGCCAAACAATAAATGGACAATGGATGAATAGTTTTTCATTTGATAGTTTTCTGTGATCTCTGCAGATCCGTGGCCATCATGTGGCTCAACTTGATCCTCTTGGCATCCTCACAGCTGACAATGATTCTTTTGTCCCCTCGGATTTGATAACAACACTTGACAAACTTGGTAAGACATTTATTCCTCTTCCATGCTGTTAATGCTTCATAACTGTTAATAGTTCAGTATTTGTGAATAGATTTACTGATATTGTCAGGTAAGTAATCCATATGGCATGTGTGTCTAGAATGCAGTTCTAGAGAAATATGCTGACTGAAATCCTTGCTTATGAAAAATGGATGCCTATGGAAAGTCCTTGTGAATTATTGTATCTTTTTAATTGCTTATATATCTTTTATTTATCTATTATTTGTATTATTGAACAAACGGCTGCCGTAGTACAGCGCATGCATGTATTAAAAGAGCTCAAAGATATTTGGATTATTTGTAGGATTCAAGCAAAGCTTTATGATCTTACTTTTAGATAAACTGAACTAGTGGAAAGGTAACACGTGCCACACATTCACCGGCTGCTTAATCAGGCACACTATACTAATACTAGGTCAAGCTAGTGAGTCTGTGCCTACTACAGCCTCAGAGTCCTGTTCTTGGCTGACAGGAGTGGAACTACATGTGTGCTTCTGCTAGCTCATTCACTTCAAGGATGATGCATTATGCAAAGATGTTTTTCTGCTTACCACAGATATGTAAAGCGTGGTTATTTGAGATAACGTAGCCTTCCTGTCAGCTCAAACTAGTCTAATCATTCTTCCTTGATCTCTCTTATCAACAAAGTTGGGGACTATCCACAGAACCTCAGATTACCAGATGTTTTTGTTTTTTGCACCATTTCGTGCAACTCTAGAGACTGGTGTGTGTGTGTGTATGAGAAATTCCAGGATATCAGCAGTTTCTAAAATACTTAAATCAGCAGATTGTTTGGCAGCAACAGCCATTATGTTTGATGTGAACATTAACTGATATATGAAAAATGCATGATTTTATATAATGATCTGCTCCCAGATGATTGGCTGATTATATACCTGCATTAATGAACAAGGGTACAGGTGTTCCTGTTAAAGTAGCCAGTGAATATATTTTGTATTATTTTTGGAAAATTATGTGGCAGAAACACAGTGTTACTATTAAGTGACTATTAACTTTAATGCTCCAAAGCATATTGTACAGTGCAAGTAATCAGTAGACCTGACCTCTGGTTACGTTTCTGTTCTAGCTTTAAAATTTATTTATTTATATCCCAAATAATCAAGTGTACTGTTCCTGTGATTGGTCTTTCACTGTTACTTAACATGTGGCTCTGATTTTATTCAGGTTATTAAAATCTGATATGTAATATTGGTTCTTATTAAGTTGTATTGTACTTACTGGAGAAAGGGTGTGAGTTGTGTTTCATAAAGCACAGCTTAGTAACATGCCAGCCAAAAGATTGCTCATTCAGTCAGTTCAGAATTCACGGTGTTAGAGAGTGCTGGCTAGGGCTAGAACCATGCCCTAAACTGAAGAGCAGGTTCGGGTTAATGTTGTCTGAGGCAAAGGACCATAAATCTTCCCTTTTGTTCCCGTCATGCCCTATTGCTTTTAGTGCCAGCAAAATAAAAGGATGTAGGACATGGTCTCACAACAGATCGAAAAGAGAGAGTAATAGCCACTAAAGGGACTCCTCAAAACATACAACATTTTTTTCCATTCATATATACACATTATGCCGGGTCTTGTATGTCACACTGTATTTTGTCATGCTGTTACAAAAAGCCTCCACATAAGTAATGAAAGCAGATTTATAACCATTCAGCTCTAGTTACAGTTATCTGATCAAGTGCTATATTCTAAGTACTATTTATCTGTATCATGGCTTTAATTTCATTTTATGTATCTGTCTTCTCTTTTGTTTTTGCCCTGTTGAGCATCCCCAGTTCTCCTAGCAAATCCTGTCAGTGGGATTAAATACTAGATATTCTGGTTACCTGCATTGCATGGTCTTCCATTTTAGAATGGCTTAATGAGATATAATTGAATATCTTAATGATATTTTGAATAAACACAAAGCATGTGGTTTATCTTTAACTTTTAACTTGAATGTGCTAATACTTTCTCTACATTAATCACTACTTGCTAACACTATCACTAGGCTTCTATAGCTTGGATGAATCTGATCTAGACAAGACATTCCAGTTGCCATCAACGACATTTATTGGTGGTCAGGAGGCTGTACTTCCACTCAAGGAAATTATTTGCAGACTTGAGGTATGTAAATGCTGTTTTTTGTGCTATGTTTATACGTGTGAATGTATGTACACTGATCAGCCATAACATTATGAGCAGTGAGAGGTGAAGTGAATAACACTGCTTATCTCCTCATCATGGCACCTGTTAGCTCGTCCGTTAGATCGGATCACACGGGACAGCCTTCACTCACTGAAGATCCAGTCTGATCTCTGATCCAGTCGTCTAGCCATCACAATCTGGCCCTTGTCAAACTCTCTCAAATCTTTATGTTTGTCATAAGGATTTGAGTGAGTATACACACACAAACGTGTGTGTGTGTGTGTGTGTGGAGAAAGAAAGGATCTGCTAATGAGGTAATATCTGTGGGTCACCGGCTTGACACCAATATTGCAAGCAAGGGATATGCAACCAAATATAACAAAAATTTGGCCTTGCCATTCTAATGCAATAGTCGCAAAGAATGTCTGCCTAGAATTTACATAGATTTCAGCATTAATAGTTAAGCCCTTTTGTTTTGAAGCAGGTCCAAGCTTACAAAACTGTCAATATTTTATAAAATCATTTAAGGAACTTGGTTATTATTTTTGGTTTTACCATGTTTTTGAGATCATATACACTGAATCCTTAAAACAAAATAGCTTATATACCCTTATTTGTTTGTTAAACATTACAGGCATCTTACTGTGGTCATATTGGTGTGGAATTCATGTTTATTAACAATATGGAGCAATGCCAGTGGATCAGGCAAAAGTTTGAGACTCCAGGTATAATGAAATTTACTGAAGGAGAGAAGAGGACTTTACTGGCACGGCTAGTGCGTTCAACACGGTTAGTGTTTGCTGAACAGCCTTTAGCAATAGAGTAGTAGGAACTAGATTTTTAAATAGTGTTTTTTGTTCTGAATGACTAAATCAGTCAGTTTGGTGATTTTTGGTGATTTATTACATACCGGACATCAGTCCTTTGTTTCAAAGTGTAATTGTCTCAAGAAAAATAGCTGTAAGCTTTCATTTGTACTTTCTCTCATTGGTGATACAGCTTTGAGGACTTTCTGGCTCGTAAATGGTCTTCAGAGAAGCGCTTTGGCTTAGAGGGCTGTGAGGTTCTCATCCCTGCTCTGAAGATGATCATCGACAAATCTAGTGCAGCTGGAATTGACAGTGTAATCATGGGCATGCCTCACAGGTATATCTAGTTCATACTCAGAGTATATTTCATAGCTTGTATCAAAAGCAATAACAGCAGCATCTTTGCTACACAGAGGTCGATTGAATGTCCTGGCCAATGTTGTCAGGAAAGATCTCAATCAGATTTTCTGCCAATTTGATCCCAAACTAGAGTCTGCAGAAGAGGTACAATGTGACTTACCTAACTACCTACCTACTGCCTCAACCCTTTATGCTCTATTAGCATGACGGGTCTGAATGACATATATTTACATGTTGTTCTCCAGGGCTCAGGAGATGTGAAATATCATCTGGGTATGTACCATGAGCGGATCAACAGGGAAACGGATAAGAACATCACTCTGTCTCTTATGGCTAACCCATCTCACCTTGAGGCAGTGGATCCTGTCGTGCAGGGCAAAACTAAAGCTGAGCAGTTCTACAGAGGAGACAATGAGGGGAAGAAGGTAAGTATGAAATAGACAAGCATTTCTGGACTTAATAATGTGAAGCAGTTTGGGAAAATATGTTAGGTATCAATGACACCTCAAATATAAATAAATCTAACGTCCCCAAATTTAGCCAAATTAATGCTGATTTTATTATCTTTATAAAATAGGATTACAGCAAAGCTCTCATGAGGAAAAAAATGATGCCAGTTTAACAAGTGTGTCTGCAAAAAAACGCTGTAGGCTAGAATTACAAGTGGGTATAAAATAGGCAGTTTACATGGTCGTATTATTTTTTAGATTTTATTTATTATAAATGAAATAAAATCAAATCAATAAATAACAGCTGCTTCACCCTGTCTGCTTCTGTATCAGTAAATCATGCACTTCTGGACGTAACCAGACTGCTCTAACTTTTTTTATTTGTGGTTAAGATGCAAGCAAAAAGGAAACAGGAGGATTTAGGAAACTGTAGGGTTTTCCCAAGCCATCATACATATTTTAGGATTATACCGAATCACACAAGTACATGAAAAGAACATTTTACATTTACATTCAATGTCACTAAGATCTATAGGTCTATAAATGTCTATAGCTGTTTTTTTAACAGGACACAAGCACTGTTCATACACTATATTGCCAAAAGTATTCGCTCACCTGCCTTGACTCGCATATGAACTTAAGTGACATCCCATTCCTAATCCATAGGGTTCAATATGACGTCGGTCCACCCTTTGCAGCTATAACAGCTTCAACTCTTCTAGGAAGGCTGTCCACAAGGTTTAGGAGTGTGTTTATGGGAATTTTTGACCATTCTTCCAGAAGCGCATTTGTGAGGTCACACACTGATGTTGGACGAGAAGGCCTGGCTCTCAGTCTCCGCTCTAATTCATCCCAAAGGTGTTCTATCGGGTTGAGGTCAGGACTCTGTGCACGCCAGTCAAGTTCATCCACACCAGACTCTGTCATCCATGTCTTTATGGACCTTGCTTTGTGCACTGGTGCACAGTCATGTTGGAAGAGGAAGGGGCCAGCTCCAAACTGTTCCCACAAAGTTAGGAGCATGGAATTGTCCAAAATGTCTTGGTATGCTGAAGCATTCAGAGTTCCTTTCACTGGAACTAAGGGGCCGAGCCCAGCGCCTGAAAAACAACCCCACACCATAATCCCCCCTCCACCAAACTTTACACTTGGCACAATGCAGTCAGACAAGTACCGTTCTCCTGGCAACCACCAAACCCAGACTCGTCCATCAGATTGGCAGATGGAGAAGCACGATTCGTCACTCCAGAGAACGCGTCTCCACTGCTCTAGAGTCCAGTGGCGGCGTGCTTTACACCACTGCATCCGACGCTTTGCATTGCACTTGGTGATGTACGGCTTGGATGCAGCTGCTCGGCCATGGAAACCCATTCCATGAAGCTCTCTGCGCACTGTTCTTGAGCTAATCTGAAGGCCACATGAAGTTTGGAGGTCTGTAGCGATTGACTCTGCAGAAAGTTGGGGATCTCTTCGCACTATGCGCCTCAGCATCCGCTGACCCCGCTCCGTCAGTTTACGTGGCCTACCACTCCGTGGCTGAGTTGCTGTCGTTCCCAAACACTTCCACGTTCTTATAATACAGCTGACAGTTGACTGTGGAATATTTAGGAGCGAGGAAATTTCACGACTGGATTTGTTGCACAGGTGGCATCCTATCACAGTTCCACGCTGGAATTCACTGAGCTCCTGAGAGCGACCCATTCTTTCACAAATGTTTGTAAAAACAGTCTGCATGCCTAGGTGCTTGATTTTATACACCTGTGGCCATGGAAGTGATTGGAACACCTGATTCTGATTATTTGGATGGGTGAGCGAATACTTTTGGCAATATAGTGTATGTATTACCTATTAGATCTCTCAAGTTAGTAGTAATCAGTTAAAAGTGCTTAGGGTATTATCATCAATGCCCTTCTTTATTGTGTCTTAAAAAACTAATATTAGTACTGAGCTACAAAAATGCTGAAAGGATATCATTTTTCAGGTTATTATTGCATATGTTCATCAGATTTTATAGTGTGTGCACCAGATACTGTTTTCAGTTTATAGAATATTCTCTCCTATTCTATCATAATAAATTTATCTAGCAGTTATGTTCTAGCTGGTGAGTGAGTTTTTTATAATATATTAATTGTAATATATAATGTATAGTAATAGTAATATATTAGACATCCCATTAGTTAGCTAGTTTAATCTGACCAGGCTCATAGCATACCTTCGTAGTTCTCAGTGTAACTTGGCATGCTCTTCTTTAACCCCTTTTAACTTTTACTTCTTGTTAAGGGTGATCTTGTGAAGAAAGCAATGTCATATTTTACCTCATGACTAGCCAAAACCAGCAAAAGTCGTTAAATGTTGTGTAACTGAAATGATAATATCCAGTGCACATCCTGTCTGATATGTAGTAAATTTGTGATAGTATCTGGTGCGTACATGATATTATCTTGTGAGCATCCGATAATAGCCTGAAAACAAAATTAAACCATGTGCTTTCAGGTGCCCTGTAAAATGCTTTACTGCTGGTCAGGAAATATTTGTAAAAGATTGATTGGTTAAATGGGATACCAGTCTCATGTGATGCAAGTTTTTTTTTTTCTCAGGTGATGTCCATTCTCCTGCATGGTGATGCTGCATTTGCTGGTCAAGGAGTTGTGTATGAAACCTTCCACCTCAGTGAGCTTCCCTCATATACCACTCATGGCACCATTCATGTTGTTGTCAACAACCAGGTAATAATCAAGCCCCATATCTACATACTGTAAATGACCGTGACTGCCTTTATAGCAAAAACGGAAATTCTGCAGAAATTGTGTAGTGTTTGTTCAGACAAACTTCACCTGATAAATGAATGATCATTTACCAGATTGGCTTCACTACCGATCCGCGAATGGCACGCTCCTCTCCTTACCCCACTGATGTGGCTCGTGTGGTCAATGCACCCGTTTTCCATGTCAACGCTGATGATCCTGAGGCTGTGATGTATGTGTGCAGAGTGGCTGCAGAATGGAGAAATACTTTTAACAAGGACGTGGTCATTGATCTGGTGAGCACTAAGCTAAACACTCCTGAATGGCAGTTTGAAGCCGTCTGATGGCTGGATACACAACTGAGATTTTGGTATTGTATGAGTATTGTATCACACTCCTCAAGCACCACTGTTGATAAGCAGGAATAATAAACTCTAAAAAAAAAATGAATACAAAATGAACAATATAGTGGCCTAAAAGCTAAAAGTGTTATTTATTACACTTTCATGGTGGATACATGTGTATGTGTTGCAGGTTTGTTACCGGCGCTTTGGCCACAATGAAATGGATGAACCCATGTTCACTCAACCTCTCATGTACAAGCAAATCCGTAAGCAGGAGCATGTACTAAAAAAATATGCAGACAAGCTCATTTCTGAGGGAGTGGTTACTCTGCAGGAGTTTGAGGTTTGTCAAACTATAATGTCAAATTAAACTCATCTTTAATGTGATGAATTAATTTTGTTTTCATTCATTTTTTTTTTATTTTGAATGCCCTGTGATTTTTTTGTTCAATTTGACCTCTTGCGTAGCCAATAAGATTCATGAAAAAGCTGATCTCTCTTACTGGTACATGAGTAAATGTGTTAATATTTGTGTTTTCTATCCAGACAGTTTTCAATTGTTGAGGAATTGTTGTGATGAATCTTTACATTGATGATGCCACATTTACACTCACTGGCTGCTGCTCAAATTTATCCTACCCCCACTCTGTCTAGATCTACTGTAGAAAACACAAAGCTTGAACCCAGCCATCCTTCCACTGGGCATGGCTGACATTCTGTCTGGCCCAGCGACAGCTCGTTTTATTTACAAGCGCATCACTGTCACTCTCCGTTCACTGCCGTAGCTCAGGGGAATATACTGAGGGAATAAATTGTGACTTACAGCTCACTGTTTTCTGTGTTCCATAGCACTTACGAACCTTGTCTAATGAATCATTTGTCACAAATGTGTTAAGCAAATGTGTTTTTTCTGATAAAGATGGTAGATGTTGAGTGCAACATTTTGCACACAATCAATTATATTGATATCCTGGCCAATGTTCACAGGAGGAAGTGGCTAAGTATGACAAAATTTGTGAAGAAGCATACACCAGCTCCAAAGATGAAAAGATACTCCACATCCGTCACTGGCTGGACTCACCCTGGCCAAGTACCTGTTATTTTTCTTTTCATCTGAAACTAAAAAATACTTAATAGTCAAACTGGAGTTTTACTCAAAAAAAAAATATTTGAAACATTTCTGTATTTAGAATTCTTCACAGATGAGGGGGAACCAAAGTGTATGAGCTATCCTCCCACAGGGCTCCCCGAGGATGTCCTGAAGCACATCGGCCAGGCTGCCAGCTCTGTCCCTCAGAAAGATTTCTCCATTCACAGTGGTGAGCCTCAGATGTTTAACAATCTAACAGATTTTGTTGCATCTGTCTACTGTATCTGATTTGTTTCATCCTTCACACACCAGTGCTGCGATAGTGGGGTTATGGACAATTAGCAAAGCTCACAGTGATGCTGCACCAGTTCTGGAGTGCCTTGATCTACACAGCTGTGATGCAGCTACACTCAGGGACCATTAAACTAAACCAGCAAGCTTCAGTCTGACAACTCTAAACACTGCTAAATCATCCTAATCACCAGCTATTTCAAACAAAGCTTCTTTATGGCATGCCCCTAAGCACATCTTTTAAACACCAGTCACTATGTACAGCCTCTTTCCTACCCATTTTCATCCATGACCTCAATTTATGGTCTACGCACATTTTAGTACATTATGGATGATTTATTTCATGATTTATAAATGGCTGTTCTTTATAGCTTTCATCTTTTTTCTTACTTTAAGCATGATTAGGGAGTAATGATATTTCATTACTTAATCCTGATTAAACAGTTACTTGACGTTTTTTGGTGAATGAATGTATATTGACGTCTAGCAGAAAGAATTAGAAGAAATATTATTTACCCAGATCCTGTGTAATTTTAAAGATGTCCAATTTGTCCTATGCATATGATTCTAAGTGGATAATCTATAAAATTATTTTTCTCTAGTAAAATAAATAGACTGCACCTGGATTTTTGGCATCTTCACTTTCATGTCTGCCTCTCTCAAATCCCAGGAGTGTCGAGGATCTTGCGAGGCCGTGCCGACATGGTTAGCAAGCGTACAGTGGACTGGGCTCTTGGGGAGTACATGGCCTTTGGTTCCCTGCTGAAGGATGGAGTTCATGTGAGACTGAGTGGGCAAGATGTAGAGAGAGGAACATTCAGGTGGGCGTACAAATACAGCGCACCAGCATACTGAACCCACAGTACCTAAATCAGCTTACACTTAATCTGAGCTGTGATGCAGAAAGATTTTAAGTTGTGACTAAAAGATTTTAACTGAATGGTACAAACAAAGCATTCTGTGATTGCATTCATCAGTTTCATTGACTTGAAGAGGAGAGTGAGCTTACGGTCTCATCATTCAGAATGGAAGAGGGAAGCTCTCTGCACCACAGCTTCATTTAATGTCTAAACAATGACAGATGACGTCAGTTTCTCTCAAAGAAAACTCCCCTGGGAGAGAAAGAGATGCCCACATGGTGTTGTCACGGTACTGCTTCTGTTGGCGTCGAAGGAAACCTGTTTGACAACACCCCACAGCATCACTACCTAAGATGCACACACTGCCAGTCCCAGAGACATAATAACCACTATGTTTACTTTCCATATTTTTCTTATACATATATATAGCTTCCTGAATGAAATCTGTTTTGTCCTTGTGTCAAGAAATACAGGTTTGTAAAGAGGAAATGAGAGGTAGAAGCTGTTGTCTCGTGAGCCTGTTTATTGATGAGAATTGTCTGTAGGCTGATGCATTCACTCAATGCCGCCTGGCTTTCTCCAACCCTGGGGAGTGAACATATCACCGTGCCTTTAGTTTAGTCTCTTGTCTTTACCTAACAGCTATGAGTAATTGATTCTTTGTAAAGGTTCGCCGGTGTGTTTAGTTCTCCTGACTGATGTAGCTAGACAGTTGAAGAAGACGGTGCTAGTGCAGCGTGGCACAAAAAGATACGTTCACAGCTGTGTTTAAATGAGCACGGCAAATAGTCTTCAATTAGGGCTAATTCCCTCACTTTTGCTTTTCTACACCCTTCATTTCAGTTTATTTATTAGTGTGAATTACCTACTGCATCTGTGACTCATTCTTTCAAAAAATCATGTGTGTTTAATAAACTTTAGGTTCACCAAGACTTTTTGTTTCCTGTTACTTAACATTCATTTTATGTTGTGACAAAGGACAATAGGGTGTGTGCAATCTCTGTGATTCTGTTTAATTAAAGTCAGTCTTTTTCTGCAGCCACCTGACACTTGGATATTCAGTAACTACACAGACCTCAGTTTGAATCGAGCTGCTACATCATTACTGTGATGTTTAAGAGATTGTCAATGCTTGTCTCTTTGCATTGAATTTGATGGCAGATTTAAACATCACATCTGAGTGACCTAGCAAAGCTTATCACATCAACTCTATTATTACCTCCTATCTCTTCCTTTCTTTAGTCTCTCTCTTTTTTAAGTAACTAAGGAAGAAAAGACATTCTATTGTGAACTGGCCACACAGAAAAATGAAGCAATAGCACAAATTTGCCAGCTTTGTAACAAACACAAGAAGTGCAATCACAATAAAAAGGATTGTTTTGATAGATAGCTTATGTGTACATTTTGCAGTACTGGATCATAATGCCCACTTTGACTTTGCAGTCATCGTCATCATGTCCTGCATGATCAGGAAGTGGATAAGCGCATTTGTGTTCCAATGAACCACCTATGGCAGAACCAAGTTCCTTACACAGTGTGCAACAGCTCCCTGTCTGAGTATGGAGTTTTGGGTAAGAAGCCACTAGTGCACAGTACCCCAGGTGTCTGTACAGTATGTTTTCTGAAATACAGTCCCCCTCCGAAACTATTGAAACAGCAAGCTCAATTCATTTGTTTTTATTTGTGTTCAAAAAATGAATATGAGAAGAATGTTTTAGAATTTCATCTTTTTTTGTCCCAGTATTTAAATGTAGATGAATTAAACAACATTAAAAAAACTGAACCTTTTAAATTAGACCACCCAATATTCAGGCAAGCAAAAGTATCGGTGCAGATAAGTATTAAAGTAAATTAAATGAAACACTTAATATTTGGTTCCATATCCCTTGCAATAACTGCATCAAGTCTGCAATTCAAAATGAAATCAAAATGTCTTTGGTGTATAGCACAAACAAATGAATTGTCCTTGCCTGTTGTAATTTCCGAGACTAATAATACACAGCTAGTTATTTGCTGGTATAGTTTTATTTGTTAGTTTGATACATTCTTATGATTTTAACTTGCATTTAATGTATGTGTTGTGTGCTGGAATAGGTTTTGAGCTGGGTTTTGCTATGGCCAGTCCCAATGCCCTGGTTTGCTGGGAGGCCCAGTTTGGCGATTTCCACAACACAGCACAGTGCATCATAGACCAATTCATCAGTTCAGGTCAGGCCAAGTGGGTTCGGAACAATGGCATCGTCCTTCTGCTACCCCATGGGATGGAGGGAATGGTCAGTCTACTAAATCTTTATAAACCTCAATTTCAGGGTAGTACACAATACACTACTATATGATGTATGCCAGGTCACAAGAACACACTTAAGACAAAGGAATGAAAAGTTCTGGCAAGCCTATTAGGGGATTTGAATACAAATGTCTAGCTCTGCTTATATACATGCATGTTAAGGTTTTGTAAATGAAACACATGTAATCATGTATGATGGTTGTGTAATACTTTCATACATTATTAAAGTTTATTGCTGGGTTATTTTTTCCCCCTGCCCTGATAAGTAGAGCTACAGTCATGTGCATTTACAATGATACACAGCTACAATGATGCAGTTGTTATTTAAGTAGCTGGGGGTTTCCAGTTATGTGAGTCTTAATAAACTCCATTCTAACTGCTGAAGCGAGCCTGTACCTGAGAACAAATTATCATGGCCTTGTTTCTCTTCACTCTTTAAGGCAAAGTAATTGCATAGAGATCAATAGTGATGACTCAAGTTTGTCAGGGCCTTTGCAAACGAGCACATCTTTCTTCAGCTTAGCTTGCTTTGTGATGTGTGTGTGTATGTGTGTGTGTGTGTTTTACCAGGGCCCAGAGCACTCGTCAGCAAGGCCTGAGCGTTTCTTGCAGATGTGCAAGGATGACCCTGATCGCTATACGGTGAGTAGATGCTTCTGTAATGATCCATTATTGAAACCCATTTGTTGCACATTTGTTTAATGCTTAACAAGACAATCATTAATGTCTTCTGCTTTCCAGTCTTTTTTTTCAGTAGAGTGCAAAGATAATTATATAACCATAGAATATTAACTCATTCAATAATTTTATTATTTCATGTTTGTCCTCTCCTATTAAACAATTTGTTGACTACACTCAGCCACAAAATAATTCCTCTGTCTCTCTTTATACACAGCAAAACTAGAATTTTGCATTTCCAGAAGAAAATGCGTGTGATTGCGAAAAGCAAAGCAATACGTTGCTTAAAATATTGCAGTACATTGTCAAATAGTATATATAAGCTAAAGTCACAGTTAAAAAAATTTCAGGTAGTTTATGTGGCTGTAGAGTAAGAATTCAAGCTGTAGGAACAGTTTAAAGACGATGCGTCCTTAAAAAAACTCTACCCTCACTCTAGCTCACGAAACACACACACACACACACACACATACACATAGTAGCGTTCTGAAGTCTAAAATATAAAAATATAAAATAAACTATAATACTTAGCATGAAAAGTAATAGCACAACATGAGCAACATTTTGGAACCATGTTTCTAGCTATTACCGTTTAAGCGATATGTTGCTTAAACTATTGCAAGAAATTCTCAAATTATATATATACACTACTCACAAAAAGTTAAGGATATTCGGCTTTCGGGTGAAATTTCAGGATGCACCTAAAATGCACTATAACCTTTACAGGTGAACTTAATTTGACCTTCTCTACACTTTTGAATGCACATGTCCAACTGTTCAGTGTTTCAGTAGTTTTTGCATAACTTGCTGTTCTCTAAAAGGTGTTTAACGAAAAAATTCACAGCTGGTGTTTGATCCATGAATTCGACCAATAAATTTTCTGGTTCAATTAGAATTGGTATTTAAAAAGTCCTCTTCATCATGTTGTTCACATTTTGACATCATGAGACCAAGACAACATCTACAGTAACAATTGATCAACAGTACCTCGCTATTGAGAGGCTTCAAATAGGATGTTCTCAGAGGGAAGTGGCCACTGAGCTTAGAGTGTCACAGAGTGTCATCAGCAGGTTGCGACAGAGAAACAGAGAGACTGGAAGTCACAGAAAGGCATAGAAGTGGACGTCCTTTGGCCACATCCCACGTTGATGACCGCTTCATTGTGAACAGTGCCCTGCGGAACCGGATGATGAATGCCACTCAACTCCAGGCACATTTAAGGGAGGTGAGAGGCACTCAAGTGTCACGTCAGACCATTCGAAACCGTTTACATCAGCGTGGTCTGCGTGCTAGATGACCTGCAAGGGTACCCGACCACACCACCAGGCCAGGGAGCATTTACGCCGGACGAGGGACCAGTGGGCCTCAGTGCTGTTCTCTGATGAAAGTCGATTCACACTGAGCAGAAATGATGGCCGCCAACGATATTGGAGATATCAAGGAGAGCGCTATGCATCAGCCACTGTTGTGGTGGTGTTACAGTCTGGGCAGGTGTGTCTACTCAATACAGAACTGCCCTACAGCTTGTGAATGGTACAGTGACAAGCCAATACTACTTGAATAACATCATTAATCTAGTCATTGTGCCCCTGCATGAACAACACAGGCCTAATGTCATCTTCATGGACGACAATGCTCCAGCTCATCGAGGTCACATCATTAGAGAACGGCTGCTGGAGGCTGGGGTACCTCAAATGGAGTGGCCTGCACTTTCTCCAGACCTGAATCCCATAGAAAACCTATGGGATCAGCCGAGTCGCCATGTGGAGGCTCGTAACCCTGCACCCCAGAACCTCAGAGACCTGAGGGCCACCCTTCAAGAAGAGTGGAATGCCATGCCTCAGCAGACAATAAGTCGACTCGTGAACAGCATGAGACATCGTTGTCAGGCTGTTATTGATGGTCAAGGGCACATGACAAATTATTGAGACATTGACATGTTTTGTTGTGGTATACCCACCACTGTTGTTGGCTTTTGTTTCAATAAATTGTTTGAGATGAGGAAATCACCATTGCATGCTTCTACTTAAATGCCCTACATTCATGATATAATATCACTGTAGTGTGAACTTTTTACATTTTCCATAAATTTCACCCAAAAGCCAAATATCCTTAACTTTTTGTGAGTAGTATATATATACACATACATATATATACATACATATATATATATATATATATACACTGTATACACAAGTCTGAGCGGGTCTCGAACCCGGGTCTCCAGCATGATGCCTTTGCTTGTATGCAGCTGTCTTACAACAATATTGTTTAAGACCAACGTTAAATTTGACCACAACACGATTCCAGTTGTAGGTATGGTGACTGTTGTTGAAGATAAGACTTTGTGGGATTCTTTAGGAGAGGGATTTCTGTAGGAGTTTTTTTTTAGAGCTACTATTGTCTAATAGCTTTTCAAACATAACAAATGCTAAAAATCAACTTCACTGCTGATCTGAACTGTGTTTTCTCCATGGTAATTGATGACAATGTGATTTTACATGTTTTATTTTTGGCACACAATTGTAAAAATATCTTTACAATGATTTGTTTGCATGCATTTTAAACAATCCTCTGTAAGTTATACACGTTGATAACTTAAAATGTTTTCATGATAATGATTATAAGAGGAAAAGTGAATAGATTGCTTGAATGAAGAACCTGAATCATTGTGAGATTTTTGCCCAAACTCAGTAATTCTGGAGCTGACCTTTTACCTAATTTAATAAGCTGTATTTTACCTACCTATAATCAAGGAATTCACTGGAGACTTCGAGGTCCAACAGCTTTATGACTGTAACTGGATTGTGGTCAACTGCTCGACACCTGCTAACTATTTTCATGTGCTGAGAAGGCAGATCTTATTACCATTCAGAAAGCCAGTAAGAATTATTTTATTTTTCTTATATATGTTGAAACCAAATACTGTATTAATTTATTACTATATTTGATTGTAATAAAGTCACAAAGGTTTGGCTAGTCACATACAGTGACTGGTATAGTTGTCATTTTTGTATTATAATAACAGCAAAAAAGATAAGAAGAAATCTGATGGGCATAAAACTTGTAACAGCATAAGCTGAAAGTTTCAGGATTCTCCCCACACTCATGACTTTCCGCTACAGTAATTGTCTAAAGTGCTCCCCAGTTACAGATAAATGCAGTGCTTTGTGGAGCATGAGAAAATCTCTTCCTGAGCAAATTAAACAGGCTGTCTGGGGACACCACAGTCTGCTTTGTACAAAAGTTCTCTTAATTTATTGTTTTGGTTGGATTCACAGCTCAGAGGTTTATTTACAATATGCATTCCTTAAAGTGAAACTACTAAGAGCTGGACTTCTCTTTCACTATGATTGACATCTTATTTTCTCCTCAGCTAATTATTTTCACTCCAAAGTCCTTACTGAGGCTCCCTGAGGCCCGCTCCAGCTTTGATGAGATGACCCCAGGTATGAGAAAATATAAATCTGGATTTGGATTGATCTGCCTTATTTTTTTTTATAAAAGGAAAAGAAAAGTTAATGTGCTTATTTGTTTTGTTTTCAGACACCAAGTTCAAAAGAATCATACCAGATGAGGGTCCTGCATCTAAAATCCCAGAAACTGTAAAAAGGGTCATCTTCTGCACTGGCAAAGTCTACTATGAGTTAGCAAAAGAGAGACAACAACTTGGACTGGAAGATAGGATTGCAATTGTCCGAATGGAGCAGGTTAACCGCAATCATTTCTAAAGTGCACTTTAAAATACACCATATTCACATAGTCTTTTATTTCATTTAGGAATTTAACAGTTAAATGATCACAAATAGTAAAAACTATTAGAAATTGACCACAAACATTAAGTCTGTATATGCTGTTTATAAAGATATAAGAGTTCCAGTTGAGTTAACATGGATAAAATCGTACAGAAAGTCAGTGGATAATGAGGGGTGCATTCTGATATATTGAAAAACAGTTATTGGATGCATATTAAGGCCAAAATATCTGTAAACTACAGTATATGGCCAAACGTGGTCAACTTTCTTGTGGCCACAAAGGCAGAAGCACACAGTTGTTTAATTTTGATTTAACATCTCGATTTTCAGATATCACCATTTCCGTTTGACCTTGTCAGGAAAGAAGTTCAGATGTATGGTAATGCTGAGCTGATATGGTGTCAGGAAGAGCATAAGAACATGGGTTATTATGACTACATAAGACCACGCTTCCTTAGTGTGCTCTCCAACAAGAAACCAATATGGTGAGTCCTATCATTTGATGAATTTACATGATTCTTGATCTTTTTTTATATTGATGTTATATTGAACATGGCTTGATGCTTATATAAAATGTTTGAGACCAATCAATTATTATTTACTGTACATTTGTTGGTTGGATAAAAGAAAAAGAGACCTTTGTGATATGTAATGAACATTTTGATGATCTAAATAAAATTCTTAGGAGTAAATGTTTTCATGGAAATGTATTTGTATACATTGTATTTGTATTTATTTGTGTAGTATAAATATTACAACGTAATACTTAAGGATGGTAACAGTCAAGCATTTTTTACCCCTGTCCCTCTCTCAGGTACGTTGGTCGTGACCCTGCTGCAGCTCCTGCCACAGGAAACAAATTCACACACCTGGCAGAGCTGAAGAAGTTCATGACCACTGCATTCAACCTCAGTGCATTTGATGGCAAGAGCTTTTAATGCTAATGAACTACTTACTCTAAATATTCCTTAGAATTGGTGCTTTAACCTCATGGAAACCTTGCTTTTAAAGCACAATGCGTACATAGCAATAGGGTGATCCTATATCATTCAGGTTTTGATTGCCTTGTTCATCTGTTTTAGGAACTAATATAGACATGTTTAGTCATATTCAAGAACTAGTACAGAAATGAATAGAATATGATATTAGAATACATGTGTGCATCAGTGCTTGGAGTATTTAGAGTAGAATTTATCACAGTGCTTTTGATCTCAGGTTATTTTTGCCTACACTACTTATTCTTTTCCCACATCTCTCATCATTTTGTGCAAAACCTGGCATCAATCTGAGACACCGAACAGATGGTGTAGTGACAAACAGCAATATTCTTTATGGCCACCATGATATACTTAGTTGCTCCTAAATTACAATTGTCCACTTGGGACTATGAGGTAGGGCTAGTGTGCTTATAGTATATGATTCAACTAAAGGATAGAAACCACATAGTCTTAGGTAAATATCTTGACAATAAATTAACATGACAGTTTGATCCTGGCCATGTCTGAGCTCTTCAGCATTAATGCTATAAAGTTCCAGTTACAAATAAGTACAGTAATATGTTAATTTCTTTGTCTTTTTAATCAGTATTACAGGATATATATATATCATATTTGGTGTTGTTGGTATGCATTCCTCACTGCTTCTATGGCCTCTTGGCACAGTGGATCAAGCCTCCCATCACCTCCTAGTAAAACAAGAACTGGTCAGATATTTTCAGTATGTAAACACCACATACACTATGTGGCCAAAAGTATGTGAACATCACACCCATATGTGGGTCTTTTCCAAAATTTTCCCTTCACTGATTCTGAAGGGGCTCAAACACGTTCCAGCATGACAATACCCATTTGCACAAATAAATGTTCATAAAGACAGGCCTTCTTGTCTGACATCACTACCTGACCTCACTAAGGCTCTAGTGACTAAAGGAGCACAAATCCAAGCACAAAGCCTTCACAGAAAACTGATAAATCTGGAATATGATGGCCAAAAAGCACATATAGTCAAGTGGCCATATACTTACATACATACAGCTATGAATTGTTTAAGTCTTAATGGCAGATTACTTGGTTTTCGTGCATATTTTGTAATTCTATATAAACTAAAATATTGCATAAGTTGGTTAGCTGCAACAACAAAAATTCAGCAGCCTTAAAATCCTGTTCTGAGATGTAGATCAGTAAATAAGTTTACTAATTTAAATAGATTTGATGACTGACTTGTGAGCACACAAATTTGTAAGATCACCAGTGAGTTTGGTTACATTCATGAACCTGTCAGTCAACTGTTAAATGCCAGTGCAGCATCCCTGTTCAATCCCGAGTTCAGCTTACTGTCTCTATGGAGTTTTGCATGATCTGTCCATATCTGTGTAGATTTCCTTCAGGTTCTCTCAATTCCCAATAAAATGTACCAGCACTAACTGGTAACTGACAATTCTAAATTACCCCAATGTGTAAAGGAGTGTGTCAATGTGTTTGTGTATGGTGTCAGTAGGATGTATTCCTGCTTCATTCTCAGTTTTCCCGGGATAGGCTCCATCATGACCCCTCACCAATATAATGTGGTAACTAAAGATGAATGAATGAATGAATGAATGAATGAATGAATGAATGAATGAAATGCAGTGCAACAGTTTACAGTTGTGCTCAAAATTTTGCATACCATGGGAAAACCTGTTTTTAAAGAAAGATGAGTAAGAAGGCAAAACAAGTTTAGTTTATTTCTTATAGGACTCTGGTTCATATGTAAGGCATAACAGAATGGCACAATCATCAAACAAAGCATGAGAAAGAAAATGAGGAAATAATCCCTGTTCAAAGCATCCAGTTTAATCCTGAGCAATTCTTCTGGCAGTAGTGGGTGAAATCTTTCTTGGTCTACCTGACCGTGGCTGAGTATCAACAGACAGAACCTCTTATTTTCCACCTCATTATCAGAGTTTGTACAGTACTGACATTTTCAAGAGATATGTTTTTATATCCTTTTCCTGCTTTAAAAAGTTCAACTACCTTATTAGGCGGGTCCATTGGCAGTTCTTTTGTCTTCCCCGTGGTGCAGTATCCAGCCGAGTCAGTGCATCACCTCAGGAGCTGAGAAACTCACTGACTATTTCTACACAGACACCAATTACAATTACAATAAGTCACAGAAGTGGAATCTTCCCTTTAATAACCAGTTAAACCTCTGTGTGTCAACCTGTGTGGCCAAACAGTCAAGGATATGTAAACTTTCGATCAGGGATGATTTAACTTATCATTAGGTTTTAAAAAGGAGTCAAACAACTATGTGATAATTAAATGACTTCACGTGACCACTATCCTCAAATAAGAAAAAAATCTTTTGCATCATCAGTCATATTTTCCAAATAAATGGCAATGTTTAACAATTTCTTTCAGGGTATGTAAAGTTTTGAGCACAACTGTATATTAATACTATAAATAGATTAGGAAATTAATGGGACCATCAAGTGCACTAAATGCGTCACAATATAAAAGCATTTATAAATGTGAAGTTCTTGTTATTTATACTTAAATATATAATATATAATTATAGTAAACCTACTGTTCCATTTCATTCATTATGTTGAACACGTTTGTGTCATTCTGGGGTGTAAAATTGTCCACTTTTACACAAATTGCTGAACTTCTTGATACTACTGGGATTGAGATTGTGGGTTTTATTACCAAACTCCAGTTTGTTGATGTCGCATTTATAGACGCTTTCTCCATGAACCACCATCTCCACCTGGTTCCAGTCAGGCGCTTCCTCAAGAACACACACGTAGCCGCAGTCTCTCAGAACCGCTGGTGAAAAGAAAAAGATACAGAGACAAGCACAGCCATTTTACTCTAAGCTATGATTCACTGTGATGTACTTTACGTTGATTTTCCCCTACACTTAATTCCAACAGAAAGGCTGCTAGCGCTAACTAGCCAAAAGCCGCATGAACCTTGCAGGCCTTCTAGGCGGAAAGTCTTGTGATTAACAACTCCACACGATTCGTATGGACCATAACGCACAGTGACCAGTGAAGACATCTGGCATAATCTCGCTTTTTACTGCCCAAACCGCAAAATAGCAGCACACCGTACCGCACTGACAAACTAACAGCAGCGCACCTTGCCTGTGTGTCTTACTGGTGCGGTTTCCCTAGCAACAGACAGTCACGAGACACAAATCCCCCGGCATTCAGAAACTAAGTATGAAGTGCAAGACTGAAATGTCTTTATTATCCCCTATTTAAGTACACTACATAGGGTATGAAATAATAGTTTTAACCGTCACTGAACTGCCGTTGCATCTGTCAGCTTCCGACATCTAGGAATTAGTGCTAATGAACTCAGAAACTCCACTGACCCATAACGACGATCAGGCATAACATTATGAGCAGTGACAGGTGAAGTGAATATCACTGATTATCTCCTCATCATGGCACCTGTTAGTGGGTGGGATATATTAGGCAGCTAGTGAACATTTTGTCCTCAAAGTTGATGTGTTAGAATCAGGAAAAATGGGCAGGCGTAAGGATTTGAGAGAGTTTGATGAAGGGTCAAATTGTGATGGCTAGACGACTGGATCAGAGCGTCTCCAAAACTGTAGCTCTTGTGAGGTGTTCCTGGTCTGCAGTGGTCAGTATCTATCAAAAGTGGTCCAAGGAAGGAACAGTGGTGACCCGGCGACAGGGTCATGGGTGGCCAAGGCTCACTGATGCATGTGAGGAGCGAAGGCTGGCCCCCTGTGATCTGATCCAGCAGATGTGCTACTGTTGCTCAGATTGCTGAAGAAGTTAATGCTGGTTCTGATAGAAAGGTGTCAGAATACACAGTGCATGACGGGTCAGGGCTGTCTTGGCAGCAAAAGGGAGACCAACACAATATTAGTCAGGTGGTCATAATGGTATGCCTTATTGGTGTAGTTCCTCAAGAGCTCTTGGTTGCTGTTATAGAAAGGACATTATTTACTGTCCAGTGTCACTAAAGGATGGGTTTCCTTACCAGCCTGGTTCCTCTCAAGGTTTCTTCCTCATATCATCTGAGGGAGTTTTTCTTGCCACCGTCGCCTCAGGCTTGCTCATTAGGGATAAAATAGTAACTAGTAAAGTTGTTTTGAGACAATGTCCATTGTTAAAAGCACTATATAAATAAATAGTTTGTAAACGAGCTACTAAACCTTGCCATTTTGGATTCTGTTATTCTCATGCCCGAATACTTCACAACATTTTAAAGTAAGAGAAAATAATTAGAAGAATAAGAAGAAACAAAAAGTTCTTCTCAACCTTTTTGGCCATATTAAAATGAGAACAATATATTACAGTCTTTTGATCCGAACACCACAGAGCCAGACCTTCAGTGAAATTCATTGGTCTGGTTCATTTATTTTAAAACAGTCGTGCAGAATCACACTCCCTTCTAGTGTATATGTGTTTTGCTGTGCTGACGGATGACGTATGTTCCTTACATTTTTTCTATTATTGCTGTTTGTGTGTTATTTGTTGTTCTCAGTCCACCCTTCATCTGTACTGGTCTTGTTTCCGGTCAGTTGTCAGCATAAACATTAAATTCTGCATCACTTTTAGCTTTTTATCTTGTCTTATTGTGCAGTATATGATTTCAAATAAATGTATATGCCAATTACAGTACATACAAAAATAGTTACTTTATGCCACACACACATTTCGTTGTCTTCTTCTTCATCATTTTATTCATCTGATATTGAGTTTCACATAAAAAATAAATTATAAAAATAACTTTGTACTTTGTGCAACAAAGCAGGTTAAATAACATGATGATTCACAAATAACATGATGATTCACAAATAGCACTCCAAATATAAACAAACATATGTAGTAAATATTAGCCACTACCAGTAACACTTGTTATTGGCACATTCAAATTTTTCAAGATTTCAGGTTGTCTCACTGTCTAATGCATTACTGTTACAACAAATTCAAGAACAGCACATATACACCACACTTTAATTGATATCGACATAGATATTAACCATATATCTTAATACATTTCTGTAAACAATAATTGTTATAATTTTATAATACATTTCTATTAATATTATTTAGAATTGTTCAATCCTAGTCTGATCTTGGACCTGATATATTTTGAAAAAAATACATACACACAGATATTTAATCTCTTATTGTTGTCATGGTTCGAGACATGGTTGAAACAGTCCTGTTTTTCAGTTAACTTGATCAGATCACTACATGTGCTGTACATATTTAGGGGGTGATGGTATAAGTCATACTAATGGTACCCTCCATTAGATTAAGCTGCAAGTCTTTTAACAGCACATACACTATCGCCAAAAGTATGTGGACACATGACCTTCACACCTAGTGGGCTTTTCCCAAAATGTTGCCATAAAGCTGGAGACACATAGGATGTTGAGAATGTTTTTTGTGTGCTTTAGCGTTACAATTTCCCATTTACAGGAACTAAGCGGCCCAAACCTGTTCCAGCATGACAACGCCCCTTTGCTCAAAGCAAGCTCCATGAAGACATGGTTTGCTAAGGTTAGACTGGAAGAAATTGAGTGTCCTGCACAGAGCCTTGAATTGGAATGCATTCCATGAATTGGAATGCAGACTGCACCCCAGGCCTCCTCATACAACATCAGTGCCTAACCTCACTAATGCTCTTGTGGCTGAATGGACAAATCCCTCCAGTCACACTCCACATTCTAGTGGAAAGCCTTCCCAGAAGATGAAGGTTATTACAACAGCAAAGGGGAACTAAATCTGGAATGGGATTTAAAAAAAAAAACATGGGTGGGATGCCCAGTTGTCCAAAAACCTTTGGCCATATAGTGTAGTTCGTTTTCACACAGCAAACAAATCTTCTCTAACAATTTCACCTACCTATTTTAATATCGACACTAATATTGCATTAGATAGTAGATTATATTATATTGGTGTTTTGTAATTTAAGGTATAAACACCATGAAAATATTTTCAGTTTGGGCATTTGCCAGTTCTCACCAACTGTCCAGCTCTCCCTTATCATACAACATCTACGAACCATGGAAAGTAAAGTCCAGCATTTTCTTTTCCTGAAGACATCCTTTCAAACTGCTGCTTGTGCTACATCACAATAAAGCTGGGAGAAAAGTGTTATTTCCCCTTTTTCACAATGAGCTCACAGACACCTACTACTGGTTAGTAGTTACTGACTGACAACGGACAGGGACACAGATAGCAAGACCAAGTTTGTTTTCTTGGATTACCAAACAACATCTTGGCATCATCAGGATTTGACCTTATGATGTTAGAGCAAGCACATTTCTAACAATCTATATATATAACTTCTATGTAGTAGTACAAAACTTTTTTTTTTTGGCACCACAAAATCATACAATGTACTATGTAATATAATAGACTCTGGACGTTTGGATACAATAGTTAAATTACACTTTTCAAAGGGTATTTACTTCTCAGGTACACTCTTATGGGTTCTTCAATCTGGGGGAATCGTTAATGTTCCTACATGGAACACCTACAACAGAGTGTTTCTTGTCAGAAAGTGTTTCAAATTCTTTTCCAAAGCAAAGAATGCTTAGTTACCCAAAGAACCCTCAAGGAACCCATGTCTAAAAGTGTATACTATGACTTTCCTCTATCCCTCACAGCTTCATTGGCCTTTTCAGCCCTCTCTCTGGCGTTACTCTGCCTGCTTGAGTGTTACATAGATCCTGCATCTCCCCCAGGCACTCCTCCAAAGCTTTCACAAACATGTCTGAAGAGGTCTCGGGGCTGTCATGGAAACTGGACACACAAAAAATGATGTGGTCCGACTGGGGATTGTAGCAGGCACCGTAGCCATTAGGGACCACGGGGCCATAGCAGCAAAACATCTCGACAGTTGTAGGAACCTGCATGCAGATATCACACTGTTACCTTGTGTATAGAGTTGTCTAGGTAACACATAGTGTAATAGTAATGTGGATAATTTATTAAGCTCTGTGGAAGCATTTGGATAAATGTTTTGGATAAAATTCTCAGTGGTTGATTTAAAATGACATTATTTATATGGAATATATCACCCATTACTTCACAATAGTTTCTCATTCTTACTTATTCTCTGTTTGTGTTTAATGTACCTGACTCGTTGAGAGGATGAATTGGTTGCTGGCAATATAGGTCTCATCTGTGAAAATCTCTGGCTTCTCCAGGTTGAGCTCCTTAGAGATTTCTCGCAGTCCAAGTAAGTGATTGTCTATTGCCATCCCTGTAATAGCCTGGACAAGTAAACAGTTCATGTGAATAAGAGAACTATCCTGAGACATAACAGTATCATGATAGGATAGACTATTAATGCATTAAGCTGGGGAACTTGATCAACATCTTAAGTCTTAATTACCAATATTGTATAATTGGTTTGGGCCTTAATAGCATCACATAACTTCTCCATCTTCTCAACATCCTAGGCAAAGAAAAAAATATAGTGACATGATGTAAATGATGTTAATAAATAATAAATGAGGTTTAAGAATTAATCATACATACAATATAGTCTAAGAGGGCACACACATTTATTAACAAGTAAATTATATTTTTGGTTAGACCTACACAATATGCCATAAGATAAAAACAAAATTAAACAGAATGTGCCTAAGATTACCGTGTAATGGACTATGGGGCAGAGCTAAGTGGCTAATGGTAGCTGAAAGACATGCTCATGTTCGAAAGCAAGATGTTTTACTCTTTCTCTTGCTAATACTCAGCAAATGTCACTGCCATGCTAGTTGAATACATAATTTTTTTAAATATTGCTAAACCCTTCTGTAAACTATAATAGCCTGAGTACATTATTACACCGCCGGTGTCCTTAATATTTAGGTAGTATGTTGTTCGAGACAGGGCACAGCATTGTTTTCTTATTGAATGAGTATCGACTTAACACTTGCCAAGTATTGTACAATATTTTTTTACCAAAGAGGCTGAAATTTCTACTTCCAGCACTTATAAATAATCAAAAAACTCATAAATTGGTAACTGGAAAATAAATAATTGATTATAGGAAAAAATAAAATAAAAATACTAAATATTATCATCTACAACACATTTTAGTGAGTGTTTTTTACAACTTAGATATTACTGGTCCTTTGACTGAAAATAATGAATAAAATCTGCTACAGTACTTTATATATATGAGACTTTTTGTGTGAGTGGAATCCAATAATGAACAATTCAGCTCAGCTCCTCTAATTGTATCAGGCTTAATGACCTACCGTGGACTTTTTATCAGTCATGGTTTTCACAAATTCCAAGGCCTCAGCAGTAGAAGAGCGAATGTTGTCCACTCGACCCTGCTGGAAGCGGCGAATTGATGCACTCTCGTAGGTTGGCACAGGTCTTCCATGGCATCTGGGCAAAGGGTAGATATGTTTGTCATGAAGTGGCCTGTTATGTTGACTATTATCCATGTATTGTGAGGTAGTGAACAGGAAACTGACCTGTAAAATGCAAACTGCAGAGCCACTTGTATGTAAGCATCAGGACTCATTTTGTGTTTCTTGATGAACTCTTTACCATAACTGCTGAATTTGTGGACATTCATGTCTAGATTTTTGACAAGCCTATACATAAAAGGTGCATTAAACTGACATAGCATGTTATTTAAAAGGAATCCTCCAACACCCCTCAATCTGCATTAGTACACAAAAAATGAAATGTAGGCTTGCCTTTGTAATTTCTCTGCTGAAGAAGTGAGGAATTTTTGGATTTCTGGAGAACATTTCCAGTGCAGGTGCCTTGGGGATGGCAATTCACTCACACTGGCTGCTCGCACCAACTTTGAAGGACTGCCACTCCTAAAATCAATCCAAACATACCCAAGTATTGACTTTTCCATTACTCTAGAGCTAAAGGTAATTTGTAATATAGCGTTGTCTGGTTCTCAATCCCAAACTCTCCAAATTAGATGATGATTACATGTTACATGTCACACAAGCACACATGACAAGCAAACAGCAACTTTTTCTTGCCTAGATGTACACTATATAGGCAAAGGTTTGGGGACACCTGACCATCTCACGCATTTGGGTTGTCCCCAACTGGGCAATTGCAAATTAAAATTTTCATCATTGGAACTAAGGAGCCCAAATCTTTACCAGTATGACAAATATCCTTGTGAACAAAGTGAGGACCATAAAGATATAGATTACCAAGCCTGATGTGGAAGAACCCGAGTGAGCACAGAGCCCTGACCTCAACCCCACTGTACACTTTTGGGATGCATCCCAGGTCTCCTCCATGTGCTCCTCTAATGAGCACAAATCCCCTCAGCCATGCTCCAAAATCTAGTGGAAAGTCTTCCCAGAAGAGTGGAGGTTATTATAACAGCAAATGGTATGAAGTACATCTGGAATGAGATGTTCAAAAAGCACATATAGGTGTAATGGTCAGATATCCACAAACTTTTGGCCAAATAATGTATTAGAAAAAGAATAGAAATAATATATAAACAGACATACTTAATCATACTCAACCTGTGCATGAGACTATAGGTTGAAAAGACAATAAAAGCTTAGAGAGTAGCCCCTGACTATGAACTGTAGAAGAAACAATATACAGTATAAGATGTGAGTTGGAGCTGGAGCCCCAAAATATTGTATATAAAGTAAACTTGTTATATTTATCCTAAATCTACTACTGTTGTCATACATTACATTTAATTTAGTCTGTAATAAATAATTTATGATTATAGAATTATATAAAATGAATAACTTACATGTACTTTAGTAAATATTCAGTGCACTGGACCAGCACGATTCCCTCAAAGGGTGAATGTTCGCAAACAACACCACAGCATCCATCTGCACCTACTATAAACTGAGATTCACCAAATAACTGCAGACATAATCCAAATTTTAAAATACTGCATGCTGGTTGGCATCATCTCATGTTAATGCTTTACCTGCAAGGGTTTGTCATACCAGCGGTTTCCTCCATTCTTGTCCTTCCCTCCTCCGTGGAGCATCATCATGGCTCGGTTTGTGTCACTCAGATCCATGCCACATGGTTCGTCCAAGCACACCAAACACAGGCAGCGCTCGATCATATCCAGAGAGTCTCTATTGGTAGAATCTACAGTAGATGTGTTTATTCAGCATGCTTCAGAATCTGAGTGAATGTGTCGTAAAATTTGGAATTTGTGCTTGATTATGTTTTCCAATTATTGCAGGTTTTCTTTTAGTGTTCATCCATTGCTCTAATAAATTGCATAAATAAACAAATCCAAGTTTAGATCTGCCATCCTGAAAGATATGGGCAAGGTGGCCCATTAAAAAGTCATTTGACCAAGTAAGTGTGATGTTTTCTTCTGCATTTTATATGCATATAATTTTGTTATTAGAAATGATCACAATACTTTCATGAAAAAAATCCTGATCTCAGAATGTTAGATTGCATGATACATTCAGACTCAAATGTTATCTGACCTTTAATGAGAGCACTACGAGCTTCTGCCCACTCAGTCCGCCCATCTGAGGTGAGTAGACCAATAGGAGGGAAGTTTTCCTCCCCACTCTCAGCCTTCTTCATTATCTTCTGCAGCTGAGTGAACAGATCTTTCTCACTAAGCCGCCGGAAGTTGATGACCACATCAAGAACAAAAAACTAGGGAAATAAAGTCGTACATTTACATAATTCATGTATAGCCTGGCCACTATACACTATACACTAAGAGCCATTTTGAGTGAAAGAACAGCTGCCTAATGAGTGACTGAAACTTTTATGACATTAAAATGGATTGTCTTGTACATAATTAAAATCAACTCAAGCATGAAGATGATTAAGAACAATCCTCATTAAGTCAATAGCAAGCACCTGTTAGAGGACCTCACTTATTAATTATGTTGTTGAACAGAAAAAGAACTGCCCAAGAGAGTTGTCCATCACCTTTGTTGTGGTGTCATTTAGATACCTAGCTTCTGTGCCAGATCAGATCTAATTATACATAACAAATAAGTGAATCATCAAACAGAGCCTGATTCCCTTGATTATTTACACTGAGGGTCCTACCTGGTTTTTACAGGCCACTATAATATGCTCTGGTTCTGGCATTACACAGCTGTTCTGAGCCACCAGGGTGTCTGTCTTTGGCCCTGGTAAGCGGTAGGAGGTGAAGAGCCTGTAGTACTGCTCCATACACAGTGGTGTGCCAGCTAATTGGCCACGGGCAAAGTCCACTGGTAGGGCATGTCTACAAATCATAACAAAAGCAATATTATTGCAAAGAGCATTAGCGAACTTCATAAGCATTAGCGAACTTCATAAGCATGTACAACCTTGTATGTTATTGGCAAGACATACCCATCAATAAGACACTTGTATTCTAATACCCCTGAAATTAGATGAGCTGTAAATCTGTAGAAGAGAAAAAAAATGGGTTAAAACAATTTCGACTATTTCGAAATAGTGTACAATATATGAGTTTAGATTATTCTTGTGCAGCAAGAGATAATATTTTGATTATGGAGTTGATAAGTGCAAGCAGACATGTTTTGAGAGTGAAGTGTTAAGCAAATTTCAAAAAGCATCTGGATATTGACTACCTTAATGTAATAATATGTAAAATAAGGGGTTAATTTAAAGCACATTCATGTAACATAATATCAGCTTGGATTACTTCCATCTAATTATAATGTGATTGCAGACCTGATTTCCTAAAGCAAGTGTAATAAAATGTTCTTTTATTGGATTTTATTAGTAGTAAAGTTGCAATTATTTAAGAAATATGTTCCCATGTTGAAGCTTTTTAAATATAATTACAAAGTACATTTTTAAATAACATTTAAAAGACAATGTAGGTTAAAAGAAATGATTAAATAGAAACAAAACAAATAGAACTAAGAGTTTTTCTAGTAAAACAGTCTATGATGCATCTGGATTAAGATAGGCATTTTTTTTATTTATTTACTTCTCACACTAAGTTACATATTCTGCACATACTGATTATTATAAGGAACTTTTTTTTGTTTTGCTATACACTGAAGATATTTAGGTTTGAGATCAAACGATGAGTATTGTATGAGACAGCACATTTCAGCATTCATTTCATGATATATACATCTAGATGATAAACCTTTGGTTCGAACACCACCATTTTTCAAGTGAATACCAAAAATATTGGAGCATCTTATAGGTCTTTCTTGTTGCTCATGTGTGCCCACCTACTATACCAACTCTTAGTTCAAGCCTGGGGTTTCACCAAAGAAAACTCCCTGAGCATTGAACATAGACAATTTGAAAGATCCTGATAAAAAAAAAAGAATCCCCTGGTGTACTAACAAGCACTACAGGTCAGCCAGGGAAACATGTGACAGAAACAGAAACATTGTTAGAGCGGTAAAAAAACAAAACAAAATAACATCACTAACAACCTTAACAGTGCAGGGGTGAAGGTACCAATTCAACTCTATAGCTTTTTTTTTTATATTTAGTGCTTTTAACAATGGGCATTGTCACAAAGCATCTTTACAGAAGTATATACATTCCATCCATCCATCCACCCATCCACCCATTCACTCTCTACATTACTTATCTCACAGGTTTGCAGGGAATCTGGAGCCTATCTAGGAGATGTGAGGCACAAGGCAGGGTACACCCTGGACAGGATGCCAATCTATTGTGTGGCACAATTGCACACAGACTCAAACACCCATTCACACAATACAGATAATTTAGAGATGCCACTTAGTGTAAAAGGCATGTCTTTGGCTAAGGAAATCAGAGTACCCGGGAGGTGTGAGGCAAACGTGCTTCCAGATGTACATTTTATATTTCTTTATGTTTCAAACACAGTCCACCATTAAAAGAAGACTTTGAGAGCAGAAACATTAACCTCTACCAAAGTGATGGAATGGCCAAAGTGTGGAGAAAGTAAGGACCTGCTCAAATGTAGAAGCTCATCTGTCAAGCAGATGAGGTCGAGGCAGTGCCATGGCTGGGCTTGCGTGGCTGCTTCTGAAACAGACTCACTCATCTTTATTGATGATGAAATTCGGCAGAATGAATTCAGAAGTCTACAGAAACATTCTGTCTGCCACTTTACAGAGACATGAATCTAATCTAATTAGGAGGAAGTTCATCATGCAGCAAGATAATAACCCAAAGGACAGGGGGAAAAGTGAAAGGTTTTAGACTGGCCAAGTCAATTAGCAGACTGTAACCCAACTGAGCGGCATTTCATCTCTGGAAGAAGGGAGACCCCCCACCCCTCACCCCCTTTTTTCAAAACAAACACTAACTGAAAGACTGGTACAAGCCTGGAAAAGCATCACAAAAGATGAATGCAACAGGTGATGTCAAGGGAAGCAAGTGATCCACAACTGAATATTTTAGATTTACTTTAAGACTGTGTTCCAATTCTTTTGCTCACATAAAATCGTGTGGTTGTTTTAAATTGTTTTAATACATCTAGATGTAAATACCAGGAAATGAAAGCTAAAATTCTCATCTATCATGTATGACCAAATTGTCTTCAGTATATAGAAAAAAAACAAACAAATGAAGTTCCAGTACATTTAGAGGGGAATATGTTTAAAAGACTGCAGGTATTTGGGGTTAGATTGGATGAAAAGAGAAAACAAGACCTGGATGTATACACCTCATCAAATATACTGCTTCCTCCACAGTGTTCAGTACCTGAGCATATCACTTGGAGTCCTGAAGTTCTGTTTTGGGAAGACCATAGCAGGGCTGGAGTTAACAGGTAGTGCTAATCTATTATTCAAATACATATCTTCAACCCAATAGTCATATACCTGAAAAAGAAAATATATTTATACTTTTCTAATTACAAAATCTACACAATATCTGTAGTATAAGATTTAAATAGTTACATGTAAATTAGATCAGCTAAACTTTGTCCAAAATGTGTCTTACAATATTTCAGTAAAAAAAAGGAGCACATTTCTTCAGGAATTTACCCAGTTAGCTTTAGCCTCTCTCCTTTGCAGTAATTTTCTCTGAAGTCTTTCTCCCAGCCCACCAGGTGCTCCAAACTTCTCAGTAATCGCCTTGGTTTTTCTGAACTGTTCTTCAGGTATCAGATGTCTCATGCACTTTAAATACATATCTAAAGTTTGCTGTAAAGCTGGTACAGGTAGTTTAGGGAGGCCCTGAATACATGAGATTAGAGTTAGAGTACATATGAGAGGCCAGAATTATACATTTGAAGACATCAAATATGTCAAATGTCTTTTTATCCATTGAGTAGTAACTGGACATTATTTAAACGATCGATTTAGGGCATTTTGTCACTGATTTACAAATGATATCAATATATTTTTAATAATATTTACAAATGCTCAAATAACTGAAATTTTCTGGTCTGCATCAGTTAAAACTACATTGCTGTTAGATCTGCTTAAGGATTTTAAAACACCACCAGTTTTGTAATGTATGCTCTGAATATTAGTTGCACTTTAAAGTTCCAAAATCCAACACTATTTATCATCAAATAATTGCTATTCATTCTTGAAACATAGACAGTAGTAAAAAAAAATACACTTTACATTTTGATCCCCTTGGTCCCTTGATGGCTTCTTGTCCAAAACCGGCATGCTCAAAGTTCCAGAGCTCAGTCAGATACGAGGAAATATCACAGATTTGCCCTCTGGAGTACAATAAGCCCCGAGATTTATCAGTGAAAATGTTTTCCAAGCTGCACATTTTTTATCATTTGATTTGAGCATATATAGCCATATTACTTGATCAATAAGCCTACCTGAAGTAGTAGGCTGACTGCACAGTGGACTAGAGATAAATAGATAGTAAAATAAATCTAAAATGCAAAGTTTTTCCGTGTTCTGTACTTACCAGAATGGCGCTGTCATGTCTTGAAAAGCCTTAAAAAGTTGATCAAAATTCAATTTCCCCCTGACGTATTTTTCCTAGAAAGGAAAGAGCTGTTCCTCTGTCGTTTCTTCTGACTCCTGTTTGCGCCCCATGCATTGGAGTGCCACAATCCGCTCGGGAAAGATGCTCGAAGCTCCTCCCACCAACATTCATGCGTCAAGTGCAATATTCGGCATCTGTGTCTGCGTACTAACTACTGTTTTAGTATAATACTATAATTATGCTCTATGTATGTAGTATGCTACTTACTATTTCCTACTTGATCTCAAAGAGGAAAAGGGTACTCTACGCAATAATGCAATTACAAATTAATTCATCAGTGTTTTGGTGTCTAATACTGATTTACATTATCAACTTTGTGTCACAAGTCAAGAAGTAATCTATTAATAACTGAAATAAAATGATTTCTTTCTTAACTGTTCATCAGACAGGTAATAATCCTGACATTATCCTTGATTGCGGATGTGTACCTACATGCTTAATAGGGAATGTCAGCACTCAGTATTCTTGAAGTTTTATTTTTCTTATTTCAGTGTCAATTGCAGAATTAGCCAATTCTGTATTTATGAAACTTCTAGTGAATGTATTAACCATGTTTTTTTGTGTTGGAAAAATAATCTCTCCCCACTGTGTCAGAATGCTTAACAAATCTTTCTTAAGAAGCCTGTGTTATTTAACTTTATTTAATAATTGCATCTTTAACATTTGTCAGTGAAGACAGAAATAATTGGCAAGTACACAATAAATAGGAAACACGCATGCACGCGCAAAGCGTAAAATGACAAAGACTGAAAAGGCTGTTCCCAATATATTTTTTTTTAATTATGTACACTTGATATACACATTATGTACATTTTTTAAATTCATAATATACATTGACGCATTCCAGAAATACACCCTCACAATGTTAAAAGACCATACAGACAGTGGAGACGAAGGATAGGCTACACATTAGATCCATCATTTAATCCGTCAAATTGTCAAGTGACATTGCATATTAGTTATGGCAGCACAGACCTGGCAAAAAAACGACAATAACTTAAGCCTGTTTTGAATAATGACGCACATTTTGTGCGTTTATTTATCCCTGAACGCATTTTGAAACAGTGATATAATACTGATGCTTTTCTTTAAAGGAAAAATATTACACTGTGATACTTTTAAAGAGAAATGGAAGCAAATGGTCACAAATATGCTGATAACAGCTAGTTTGATAATTAAAAAGAACACGTGAAGCCATTAATTCTTCATCAAACATGAAATAAGTATGATTTAGAGTTACACAGCATAGTCGGCGAACAGTTTATGTTGCACATTTTGCACCAGTGTGAAAGTGTGAAAGAAGTCCTATACAATTCTATGGCTAGACTACACATCGAAGGCTGGTTTTCCAGACAGAGGTAAAGCCTATTTTGGGGTTAAATTGTGTATATTAATGTGTGTCCGGGAAAGTGACGCAGCACTGATTAGGATTGTTCCTTTTATGCATATTCGGGTTCATATGCTTCCTCTTGTGAGTATGATTTGGAGTTTCCAGCAAAAATGCCGTTTTCATCCACAGGCAGACAGTTGTCCGTTGTACTGTAGCACTGCTTCTTTTTCTTGGCTTGGCACTCTTCTAGCCTGATGGTGTCGTAGAGTCCTGTGGCCCCTTCCTCCAGCAGCATATTTCTCTCGGAATGAGACGGCTTCATGAGGCATACGTTGCGCAGCAGGAGCAGCGCTGGTGCGTAAAGCACGTTGGCAAGGCCCATGCCCAGATTGAGCTGCACAAAACCGAGGTCGTGCACTATTTTACCAGCCACAACTGGACCTAGAGCATATGCGACACAGTAAGAGATGTCCGCAATGGCGTACACACTGCCATACACAGAGACGTGGCGCACATCAACCAGAAACGCAAGTGTGGGCAGCAGCGCAGTGTCCACTAGCGCAATGCCAAAGCAGATGCCGCACAAGGGGATTATAAGTTGCTCAAAGTTTTTGCAAGCTGGCACAGTGCAAGAGCTGGCACCTATTATTACCATGCCGAGAGCTCCATAAAACCATTGTAAGTGTGGGTGTCGGGCTGCCAGTTTTACAGTAATGTAGACACCTAAAACATGTGGGAAAAAAGCTGGCAACCAAGTAAGACCGATCTGCCACTGGGACGCGTCCATTGTCTCCTCCATCCAGTTCGCGATGGTGGGCTCCAGAAACGCAAGGGGGATGTTACACGTGGTCAGTGCCCCTGCCACCACTGCTATATATGGATCAATCATAAGTTTATAAATAGGTGTGCCAACTGGCATGTTTTCCCTTGTCCTGCTGGAGAATGGTTTAAGGACAGTCAAGCACAAAATACCGTCGACTAGACAGACACAGGCGAGGGCGAGAAAGGGGAAGCGCTTCCCTGCGAACTCGTAAAGCACCCCGCCGAAGGGGGGCGCCGCCAGGCTGCCGAAGGAGATAAATGCCAATGCGATGCCCAGGGCTCGACTCCTCTCGGCCTCCTCCGTGTATTTGTCTGCTATCATTGCGATACCTGACGTATCTGCGAAAGCCGAGCCGATACCCTGCAGACTCCGCGCCACGAAAAGAGTCGCGTAGTTTTCAGCGAAGGCAAAAATGCACGTGGAAACAAACATGATGGAAAGTCCAATTAAAAGTGGTATGTCGTATCCAACGCGGTCTATGAAGGTGCCCGTCAAAGGATTTACAAGAAGCTGTAGAATGGCTTTGGATGCAAATAGGACACCAATCTGCACGTCGAAGTTTTCTGTGCTGTTGGAGGAGTTTTTGCTTGTTGGAGATTCACTTTCTAGGCTTGCTAAATAATCTGGAACGATTGGTACGATCACCATGTAAAGCATATTATCTAACAAAAGTGCCACACAGACGATTACTAAAATAATCCTCCGCTGTCGTTCAGGATCTTGGATAGCAGTGCTTAGTTGTTTAGTTTTTTCTCCCATCTCTGAGAGTTTAACCGCGGCAGACTTCGCCAAGCCACCAGATCCCTCTTCAGCCATTATTCACACTTTTTTCTTGTTTCACCGCAAACAGTATAAACACTTTCCCACACTGTGCTACGTTTTCACAGAATGAAATATGCCGTCGTGCTTCTAATAAATGACCAAACCGCGATGAGCTAATGAACTTTTCCTGCTTTACCTTCGCCAGCTGCGCTCCTTCATTGCGCTCGCTTTTCTCCTCTGCTGAGTTGAACGCGTTTTATCGTCGGCGGCCAAAGTTTCATTGTAACTCGAACCGTCATTTAAAATGATGAAGAGAGCTCAAACACTTGCGCACAGTCTAGAAATTCACCCGATCGTGTTCCATGGTGTGGTAAGTTGTCTTTTTGGAGACCGTGGGCGCACAAAGACGAAATGTTGCGACCTTTCACCTGAATAGATATAGACTATGGACCTATAGCGTTATGAAGCATGCCATCACCCCAGATGAGCTCGCCACTGCTGCTGCTGCTGTGGGTGAGACACTCGCATGTGTGCTTGCCGATTCCATTCAACTCTTTTTTCCCAGGGATGTGACGCACATCGTGCTTGCCCCCCAGTGGTTCCCCAATCAGCCCTATTTATTAAACTTAGTTAACGCAACAGCATATGAAAGCCACGCCCTTCCAATAAATGCGATTCAGTTGTTATTTTTTAAACGCATGTTGATTCAGATTCAATATGCGTTTAAAAAATAACAACAAACAATCAATAAAAAACAATCTCCATCACGAGTGACTGATGTTTTGACTATTATACAGCACTAAGCATTAAATATATTCTTCAATTAGGTTTTATAAAACGCTGGCGTAAGTGTAACGAACATTAATACACACTAAAATAAATTACTTTTCATTTCTTTAATTAGGGATTGTGGCATTCTTTCACTTTGCTAATTGCTCCGTAAATCACGTTACACTAATTACTTTGCTTGTTTGAGTTACTTATTTACTAGTCTAATTTTCGAAGTGCACTTGAATAATATAGGCTACAAAACATATCTGTATATTAATTGTACAAAAATCCGCTGTTACTGCAAACTTCCAGTCTTTTCTCATATGGGTCATGATAAACAGCAGTACGTAGCCAAGAGCAAAATTAAAATGAACCCTGTCATATAACTCTGATATATGTACAGCAGTTTAGTTCTGCTGTCTGTGCTGTACACTTCAAATAACTTTGTAACTGTACAATTAAGCCATGGCTTTTATTTAAGCAAGGGGAGAAATGTCCTTTTCTATCTTAACATGCTGTAAAAAGTCTAACCCTAAAATATTACATAGACTACATTCAAACGTTTAGAAGTAGAAAAGACTGGGTCATAAGTATTCTTCGCAGTGTGAAAATAGAAGTGTACTTGACTGTGACTTATCTAAAGAGAGATCTGAGTATTAGGCTGGAGCACATATTCATGTTTAAGTGTCTAGTTTTCTTGCTGAAGAATGCAGCTGAACTTCAGCACCACATTGAAGTGGACAGCTACAATCTCTGCTGCGGTTTTCATTTAGCCATGCTGAACCTCTAACTTTAACCACCTTGCACTTTTACTGCCCGGATACAATACTGACAATACTGTACAATACAGCAGATTAATGCACTGATATTGCTACAGAAAAAGGTCCTTACAATACAGTTCACAAAGTTCTTTTATTCTTATTAAAAGCGTAACACATATAACCACACCGTGGGGTTTGGCGCCATCTCATGTTAAAATAAATGATATAAGCGAGTTATAGTCCATCTCCTCTTCAGAAAGACAACAGTGACATCTCTAGGTTTTTGAGAATTACAGCACATATAGCCAGAAAGGACACTGCAGAAATCCTTTTTCTCACGGTCGTAGTTTAACTTCCAGACCGGTCAATATTTTTGCACAGGAGCATTTCTAGAGTTTGATCACTACTTGGTCATAGCCCAATCCAAGAATTTAACAAAAGTAGCCTACTTAAAAATTCCTAGGGGGTCTGTTCTCATTCAACTGAAAACACATTTATTCATTAATCACACTTTACCCTGATAGTGACCTCTCTTCAGTCCTCAGCTACATTGTTGTATTATGAGTTATTGCCTCGACTGCAAATAGAGGTTTCCACAGTGAAAAGTGAAAAGAAGGAGGAGCAGAGTCGTATAGTTAAAGAGGGGGCGGGGCATATGTTTAAGGATGATGAAAAGGATATTTTCGTTTCAGCTGGCTTTACATCAACCTTCAACATTTTAAATAAATCTAATAATGAAATGATGTAAATGATAACGTTTAATGAAACGGAAATAACATTTTTCAACCCATCTACTGTAAATGAGCATTTAATTATCAAGAAAAGTGTACTGGGGCACAGAAAAAGTTTACTGGTGGTCATGCCCAAGTAAAAAGGGTATAGCAACGCCCCTTTTTTTGCATATTGGAATACACAATAGATTAACCTCATAGCCTAAATACATCTCCAATTAAAGGAGTGGAACTACGCGTGGTTCATATAAGGTATGAAATGGCACGATTCATCTTTTGGTTTAAAAACATAGTATTAAACAACATTTGGGAAATAAGACAACTGCAGACTAAATGCAACTAAATTTAGGAAACTCTCTATCAGTATAGGCCCTTTTAAAGATAATTAACATGAATAAACAGCCAAATCTCAACTACTCTGAATGTTCTTTAAAACACTTTGAAAAACAAAACCCTATACAATATGGCCGTAGCATTTTGAAAAGTTAATTGGTGTACTTTTTATCAGATGCACCAGATGTTTCTGGAAATCACTCTGATCCTTAATCCATGACAATATTGTTTGGTAGTCTTTTGCATCTTCAGATGCAATATACATTAAATTCTTCATCTGTTCTTTGGTCAAGATTTGGAAACCTCAGCTGATTTGAACCCAGTCACTGGAGATGTATCACATACTGTATAATTTCTAAAGATAGTAAATGATTTCACATCTCCTTGTATGCACATAGACAAGAACACATACTTTATTTGACTTGATTTTTCCTCTTGATTTTCTCTTATTCCTTTTTATACTCACCTGCCAGATCTCTCCATTATGCAACAGCTACCAAACAGGGAGGGGTGAATACTAATGCTTGGATAGCTATGGCAGGGTCAGGATTGTCTGTCTGTAACACTGTTTAAGTGTGAGCCTTTGATAGGGTAAATGCTTTCTGTTGCTCAGAAACTTCACCTCATAGTTTTTAGTGGAACAAACAGCTACAGTTTATGAATATGGTTTGTTCTAGACACTGATCTATCATTTTATTCCAAAATGAGTAACAACTCTGAAATCCTAAACAAGATGCTAATGCTACCTTTTATTTGTGATCTATCTTTTTTATTTTTTTTGAAGACAAACGATGAAAAAAATTACATTACAATATAAACTCATAGCAAAACATTGTTTTTGTTTGCTTTTTCATTCATTTTTTGCTGGGTGAGGGTACCACAAATTGTAATTGAGATGGTATAATCATAGATAATCATTTACCCCTGTTATTGATGATGAAGATTTTTTATTTCTTTATTATTATTATTATTATTATTATTATTATTATTATTATATATATATATATATATATATATATATATATATATATATATATATATATATATATATATATATATATATATATATATATATATATTTTTTTTACAATTTTCCAAAATTATGAATTAACTAGATAGTCCATGTACAATCCACCTGGACAGGTAATTCAAAAGGATTACACATTCAGATTCTTACTAATATTTCAATTACATGCCAGAGCATGTCTACAATAAAATGATAACCAGTAGTTCAAACACTAGGTGCACTACAGTTGCACTTAGTATATCCTTATAACATTACTAAAACATGGTGGTTGGTGTGATCGGATTCATAAATAACATTCTGAGAGACATTAAAAAATACATCTATTGATAATGATACAGAAGATACTGATAAGGCATTAACAAAATACTTCTCAAGAATTAATACATGACAATAACAAGTACTAACAACAGACTACATGTAATGCTTTATAATTTCTCAGGCAGCAAAATATCATGAACATTTTTTAAAACTCTTTTCAGCTTTCAGTCTCTCTCTTTGTCACTTCTCTTTCACTTTGTCATCTCTCTCTCTCTCTCTCTCTCTCAGATTTGTATGTATGATATCTTGCTTCTTTGTGAAATTACTGTGTATAAGTACACAAATATCTAACATTAATTTATACTGTCTAATCATTCTTTAAATCACATCACAGGGCATATCAGTAACTACAGTACAAATGATCATAATACAGATAAAAATAGAGCATAGTATCAGCTCACATTCACAGTATTAACAATTCACAGAAAATCATGACAATACAATGTTAATTGTCACAATTTACCACAGAAATAAATCACTAACACATTAAAAAAGGATCAGTAAAAAATTGTTGATCTGATGTGCTTTTAGAATTAGTTCTTTCCTAATACTTATGTTTGCCAAGTGTGGTTGATTCAGGCCAAAAGATCAACAGTGCCTTTTCCTTTTGGATAAAGCCCTGCTTGAATCAATATGTGCAAAATGATGAATGTTGTATAGGCTTGGGGGTTTCTTGGCTTTCATTTCTGTCTGGATAATAGTAAGTCACTTCAGTAGTTAAAGTAATATGACATAAAACAGATTATCATTATATTTACCATCAAAATCTATTAATGAAAGAAAATTCTTTCAGTGGCACATCATGCTGGGTCAGGTCTGGGCCTCTTGATTCTAGTGAAGGGAAATCAAAATTCTACAGCATGCATAAACTTTCTAGACTGATAATCTGGAGTTTGATAATATTGTTTTATGTAGAAAATAAATGATCATTTATTATATAATATGTAAATACTGTTACATTACCCAACACTGGCAAATGGTCTCAGGATAGGCTTTGACTTCACTGAGACCCTGATTAGGTTAAAGCAGTTAATGAAGTACAATGAATGACTGAATAAATGATGAATGTTTATGACATGCTTTGTTTATTTAAACTTAGCCTCAGTAGCAGGAGGTTCAATCTTTTGTCCTGTGAGCAGCTGCCAAATTCCCCCTCTATAATTCTCATTTCCAAGTGTGTAAACAAAGACATTGAAAGTTGGAGAGGTCTTAGCCACGAGAGGAGCAATCTGCAAAGACACACACATGCTCTACATTAATAATACATTAAAACCTCTATAAATTATGTTTGTAAATCCACTGTATGTGCAATGGTATAATTGATAAAATAAAAATAAAACAAATCTTAGTGTTTTTAACTTTTATGAATTTGATTGTTATGCATTGTTTTATGAAATCGACACTTCATATTCCTACCATTCTCAGTTTAGGAGACAAAACATTCACATTTTCCACAGCAGCATAGAAGGCTAGGATCCCGTAAGGGCTCCAGCAGAACAGCAGGGTCTTTATAGGAGTGCTACAGTTGAACTGTAGAGAGGTAGAGGAAGTAAATTTAGTCATGAAGCCTGTCTGAATGTGCTACTCATGTTACTAGTTACAAGGTTTAGACAAACATGATCATTGAATTTGAATACATTTTTAATATCATCTAGTAGTTTATAAAAAATAATAAAGATATAATGAAATAGTAAGATAACACATGATGTGAATTGAATTGTGAGGATAAAAAAACAATTTTATGTTTTGAATGATTAACAGCCTTTCTCATGAAACTTTGTACACTCTACCAGCTTGAAAATGTGCTTATTACAAATTGCATTTTGATTCAGAAGTACACAAATACATAAACATTAACTTTACTATTTATATTTGTCTTAGAAAACAATTTCAACCTTGTATTAAGACAATAAAACTTATATATTCATTCTTGTTTGTACAAACTAGATTACCTAAAATAAACAATAAAGCCCTTGAGGCCTTTGGTTAAATCTCAAATGCTATTTTTAGGATTAGTTCACAGATTAGTTTTAGGCTTAGATCACATAGTGTTTCTCTGTTTACTACATACTACAGTTATTTATCATGTATGGCTTGTATATGTATATGAACATTGGTTTCATATAATGTGGCATAAACATAGTCTTACCCTTTGCTGGCCTGTCTTCTTGAATTTCTTGTTAATGGATTGGTATGAGAAGAACACAATAATCACTTGAATTCCCATGTTACAGATGGCCATTGGAATCAGATAGGTGACATAGTTCCTAATGAAATGCATGAGATTATTATACTTGTCTTCTTTCTATTGTGCAACTGTACAACCCAGTGTCACAGAAAAAAAGTTACATACAACATATATGCAGCATGTTCTACATCTATCACTATGCTAATGAAATAAGATCAGTACATAATAAAATTGCCTACTTTATATGTAAAGTTTGTATTTTTCACTATAATGATAAGACTTAGCAGGTTCATGAAACAAACATAACTTCTTACAGACTTTGTAAACATAATCAGGCTTGTATGTGCTAAGACAGTACAGTAATGCAAGAGTTTTCAGAATATGGATCATTGTAAGGCAGTAAATTCTTTATTTCTAAATAGCCATGTAACTGTGCTGTGGTACCTCATAATTTGCAAGCCTGATTTTGTTTACAAATAATTGTTTTATTAACCTGGTCAGTCTAACCATATGTCATGACAAGCATAAACTTTAGAATAATAAAATATCAGTCTTATTTGAACAGTGGTAGATGTAGAGGTGGGCTTGGTTAGGACAGAAACAAATCACTAGAACAGAGACTATATTATTTCAGTAAAAATTGTATTTTGAACTGTATCTCCAGGCCTAAATTACTGGTAACTGGTATGTATTGTGTTATATTACAGTTAAGGGGAAACGGTCAGACAATTAAATATATTATTGTAATATAATACTCTGATTATGACTTTGGTTAATTATGCTATTGTAACGATTGTACAATTCAATGTACCAGTGGTGGCATGTGGGTTAAAGCTTTGGACTAGTTATCAAAGCAAAAACCTAACCTAAAAGGAATGTCTCATACCTATCTCCTTTGCTTAAATCCAGAGTGCAGCAGGTCCTCAGGGGTTCATAGTCATACTCTCCCCAACCAATCAACGGCATAGCTGCCCAGAAGGCAGTAAAGAGCCAGATGAAGATGGCTATGGTGATGGCCGAGCTCCACTGCAACTTTGATCCTTTTGTAATGAAAAAAGAAGACTCAAACATATCTCCAATTTTAAGTATTTTCTCACATGCTGCAATTTTACAGTCCCTTTCAAGAGTAGTGAAACAACAAGTCCAATTCTTTTGCTGTTGCTATACACTGGGTTTGAGACAAGAAATCTGGGTTTGACATTGAAATGGAGATGGAAGATTTGTATCCAAGCTATTATTTCCCAGCTGTTATTATTTCCTGATATTTACATCTAGAACATAACACCTTTTGTTTGAACCCACCAAATTTTTCAGGTGATCAAAAATAATAGAACGTAGGACAGTCATGTGTATTTCCTGTACCCCAGATGTGCCTTTTGATTGTTTAAACAAGGAGGTATAGCCAAAATGACATCTGGCTAAAACAAAATTTTTGTGACCAAGATGAACCTCTACCAAAGTGACAAAAAGGCCAGAAAATCTTGGCTTGGGCTTGCATGGCTGCTTCTGGAGCAGACTTTTTAATCTTTATTGATGTTATAACTCACGATGGTAGAAGCAAACTAAATTCAGAAGTCTACAGCAACAGCAGTCGATGAAAGAAACATGAGAACTGTGAAGAACAGCCAACACAAAGGACTTCATCACTGGGTTAAAGTGGAAAATTTTAGACTGACCAAACACATCACCAGGCCTTAACCCAACAGAATGCATTCCAGAATGCATTTCCAGGGAGAAATCCCCAAAACAACTGAACAAAGCTGTGGTATAAGCTTAGAAAAGTGAAACTAGTGGATGCTTTCAAACAGTAATGCAAGATCAATGACCCTAAACATATATTAATACAATCAGTTTATTAGGAACACATGTACATTTAGACACAGTATTTATGTAATTATCAGCCAACTGATTGTTGGTGCCAGACAGGTTGGTTTGAATATTTCTCAGCTGATCCTGGGATTTTCACTTACAACATTCTTTAGCGTTTGAGTGGCAGTTCTGCAGATTGAAATGCCTTGTTAATGAGAGAGGTCAACGAAGAATGGTCAGACTCGTTTAAGCTGACAGAAAGGCTACAGTAATTCTACAGTAAATAAGCATTCTGTGTTTAGTTGTGGTGGGCAGAAAAGCATCCTAGAATGTAGAACATGTTGGACCTGGGCTACAACAGCAGAAGTCACTTCTGTCAGAAAAAAACAGAAAGCTAAGGCTGGACAGCTGAAGACTGGAAGAAGAAAGCCTGGTCAAACAAATCTTGATTTCTGCTTTGGTCAAAATATTCCTGGCCCTAACAGCACGAATCCATGGGCCAAACCTACACTGGGTCAACAGTACAGGCTGGTGGGAAATGTTTACACCTTGGAACAACTAATTAATTCAATCAAGCAACACCTGAAGACAGGTTTCATGAACATAACATTGATGTTAGTGCAATTCAGTGGCCTTCTCAATCATAGGATCTAAATCCAGTAGAGCACGTTTGGGTTGTGGTAGAACAGGAGATTCAATTGATGAAAGTACACCTGAAAAATCTGCACAGACTCTGTAATGCAATCATGTAAAATTAGGCCAGAATCTCAAAATAATGTTTTCAATATCTTGTGGAATCCATGCCATTAAGAACTGAAGCTGTATTAGTAAATATACCAGTATTAGTATATGTATGCATGTTAAATGCCCTCTGTTGTTCTTGGTGGACCTTGACTCTTTTGGATATTCCTAATTAGGACTCTGTGTACAAACTCAAAATGCCAGCTATTCACAGAAGCTTTTGTGATGGATGAATGGGTTACGCCTCTATAGCCATGTGGCATGAAAACCTACTGAATAGGACCTGTGGCAGATGGGCTTTTTTCAGTGTTGTCCAAACTGAGGCAAACCCTCCTAACTATAATCCTTAATCCCATTAAAGCAGTGATTCTTAAAATGGAACCCCAAGAGGCCCATAAAACATACCGTGGTTTTTTTTTTTTTTTTTTTTAGGGGTTGATAAAACACAGCCCAATGCTTTATTATCGAGTTCTTATAGTTATTAACCAGTTTGACTGAATTTGAGTTTAATCCAAAACTCCTAAAGGTAGGACAATAAATAATATAAAGTTTTTTGTTCTGCTGGTGTTTGGAAAGCTTGTCAATAAACAGCTTTTTTTTTGCCAATAAATAGCCGGGATCATTGTACGGATTGAAATATTTAAACCATTGAGTATTCTTAAAAAAGACACATGCTGAGGTGGTCCTTACTGGTGCAGTATTGGTGGTATCTGTCCCAAGCAATGGCTGCAATGAAATGGATGCTAGAGAGGGCAGTTATGAATCCATGAAAGCCATGGGTCTGGCATCCTTCAGATCCATAGGGCCAGTATCTGAAAGTTTATAAAAACAACAACAACAAAAAAAAAATTGGTGAGACATATGTTTGCAGAAATACACAAATAATGTGCAAAACTGCAACAGGTAAAAGAAGAAATTATGTTGTGATGTGAATTCATTCTTTTGTTACTTCTTTTAGCTCCCATCTTGCCATGCTTATTCAGTCATCATACAAAATGCATGAAAGTCACCAAGATCATCATTTTTGTGGAAATGAATTTCAAAACTCACCTCAGGAAGCTTGAGAAGGCTGCAATGGTGGCGTTTATGGAAATGCCCATATCTGCCAAAGCCAAGCTGAATACAAAGAAGTTACTGGGAGTCCGCAAATCTCGTATTTTAAGGAAGGCAATAACGGTGACAGCATTCATGAAAAATCCAAGGAGACCTTCGGAACACATGAGAGAGCAAATAGTGAGACAGATTCAGCTGAACAGTTACACAACATGCAGGGATGCATTACATCGCATCACAGTCCTTAAATCAATCAACACTGTTTCTTACCTTCCACAAGCAGACATGATCCCAGTGCAAAAACATCGAGTTCAGAGAATCCCTCCGGCAAAGGTGAAGAAGGAACCATATCGATTTTTTTAAGTATATATATAATATTAAGACAATTCGGAAAATGTCATTAAAATCCAGAAATCACAGACCTAAGCATGCGAGTGTGATCAGGAGAAAAGGTTAAGATATTCGTGAGAAAAAGGCAGGAAAGTCGTTATGCAAAATCCCCAATCCACCGAAGAATTTCTTAATGAACGTATCAGGCATGGCCTCGTTAATACGCGTTTACACAATGCGCTCATTCAGCTCTACATCAAACCTTTCGGTGGTCCTTTCTTGAACTGTGGTGAATGACACACCACCCAGCCCACCACATCACCCCCTTTTCATATCTGATTGGTCTAAAATTGAGGAGGTAGTCTCTATAAAGTCTATACAGACCCCCATCCCTGACACTCACTGCTGGCTATCACAGTGTCCAGGGGTTGATACTGTACAAAATATAATATCTGAAATGTTTGCATGTTCTTTTTCTTCTTCTGGATTAAAATGTGAGGTTTATCAATATGCTTTGTTATTTTTTTTTAAAAAAAAAAGTATATAAATAGTCAGTTCAGCATTTTAGTTTTGTTCATTTCATAACCTGAATTCTCATGCTTGTGTGGCCTATTTATTTCTTTTATTTATTTTAAAATATGTTATTCCCCTCTCATGTGCACAGAGTCTTTACAAGAATCGAAACTATTCTGCTTTATGTTTGTGTTAATATTGCCACACACATCTCATTTGCAGCTTTTCCAGACTGAAATCAGGCAGATGATTTCATACCAACCTAATACTTTTTCACATGCAACATAACACTCTATACAGTGGACATAACCTTTTGTACATCTTGTGAATTTATTTTGTTTATTCAAAGGTTCATTTGTAATTACTATGTAGTGCAGATCCGGTAAAAAGCTCTGATCAGGTATTTACATTATGTAACATTATTTACAAGCATTTGTTTATTTGTACAATACACGAGTGTTGCAATGAAAAGTATAAATGTTCCGAGTGTGTATGAAACATTGTTGAAATACTAAGTACCCTCTTAGCCTATTATTACCTATTACTACAAGCAAACTGGAGTTGAGCCCCAAACTCTCTTAATATTTCTTAAATTCCTTTATGTGCTTTGTGAAAATTCATGTATTATGGAGCTAGAGTATTTCAGAAGACTGGAGAAAACTTAAAATTAAAAATAAATAATCTGAGAAAATCTAAGAAATGTGGCAGGTAGACAATTTCTATATACATATATGTATGTGTATATATATATATATATATATATATATACACTATATTGCCAAAAGTATTCGCTCACCTGCCTTGACTCGCATATGAACTTAAGTGACATCCCATTCCTAATCCATAGGGTTCAATATGACGTCGGTCCACCCTTTGCAGCTATAACAGCTTCAACTCTTCTGGGAAGGCTGTCCACAAGGTTTAGGAGTGTGTTTATGGGAATTTTTGACCATTCTTCCAGAAGCGCATTTGTGAGGTCACACACTGATGTTGGACGAGAAGGCCTGGCTCACAGTCTCCGCTCTAATTCATCCCAAAGGTGTTCTATCGGGTTGAGGTCAGGACTCTGTGCAGGCCAGTCAAGTTCATCCACACCAGACTCTGTCATCCATGTCTTTATGGACCTTGCTTTGTGCACTGGTGCACAGTCATGTTGGAAGAGGAAGGGGCCAGCTCAAAACTGTTCCCACAAAGTAGGGAGCATGGAATTGTCCAAAATGTCTTGGTATGCTGAAGCATTCAGAGTTCCTTTCACTGGAACTAAGGGGCCAAGCCCAGCTCCTGAAAAACAACCCCACACCATAATCCCCCCTCCACCAAACTTTACACTTGGCACAATGCAGTCAGACAAGTACCGTTCTCCTGGCAACCACCAAACCCAGACTCGTCCATCAGATTGCCAGATGGAGAAGCACGATTCGTCACTCCAGAGAACGCGTCTCCACTGCTCTAGAGTCCAGTGGCGGCGTGCTTTACACCACTGCATCCGACGCTTTGCATTGCACTTGGTGATGTATGGCTTGGATGCAGCTGCTCAGCCATGGAAACCCATTCCATGAAGCTCTCTGCGCACTGTTCTTGAGCTAATCTGAAGGCCACATGAAGTTTGGAGGTCTGTAGCGATTGACTCTGCAGAAAGTTGGCGACCTCTTCGCACTATGCGCCTCAGCATCCGCTGACCCCGCTCCGTCAGTTTACGTGGCCTACCACTTCGTGGCTGAGTTGCTGTCGTTCCCAAACACTTCCACGTTCTTATAATACAGCTGACAGTTGACTGTGGAATATTTAGGAGCAAGGAAATTTCACGACTGGATTTGTTGCACCGGTGGCATCCTATCACAGTTCCATGCTAGAATTCACTGAGCTCCTGAGAGCGACCCATTCTTTCACAAATGTTTGTAAAAACAGTCTGCATGCCTAGGTGCTTGATTTTATACACCTGTGGCCATGGAAGTGATTGGAACACCTGATTTTGATTATTTGGATGGGTGAGCAAATACTTTTGGCAATATAGTGTATATATATATAGAATACTAATGCTATTTCAGATGCACTGTCTGTGCTATTCTTAGGCTAAATATCCATTAACAGCCATTTGTATATACTGCTGTTCACAAAATAAATCTCTGGGATTTTGCGGCAAAATTATGGGCTTAACTGCCACAGTGGGACAGATTAAATGTGTGTGGGTGAAGCAGTCTGCATTATGACCAATACATGAGTGTTTCTGGCTTATAATACACAACTATGTGTTTGCACATTCTAATAGATTACAAAATGCAGGAAAATGCAGATACACGGTTCTCTAATCCTCTCTCTCTCTCTCTCTCTCTCTCTCTCTCTCTCTCTCTCTGTTTTAAATCTGAGAAAGTATTAGCAAAAGTAGGATGGGACATGGAGCCAGACTATAACATGCTGCTGCAATTTCCATAAATGAAAAAGTGGAGTTTCTTTAGTAAGACTCATTCCTGTGTGCTGAAATAGAGAGGGTTAAAGATGATGGTCATTGTCTTCTTTGCTTTGTTGCTTGCATCAGGTGGATTTCCACCTGCACAGACCTCATGTCCTTCTCGGTGCAGCTGTCTCTATCATAACCTTAGTGATGGATCTAGGGCCAGGTGAGTGCTCTAAAATATTTGTGTAAAAGTCAGTTTACATTGTTATTTTAAAATATAATTGGATAATTTGATCACTTAAAACCTTAAAAACACCTGGCTTTGATTTTTTGATGGATTACATTTAATTTGCAGATTAACTTTTGCATTTGGTGCTCTTTGTCTGTAAGACCATTCCTTTGTAGCTTTTTCCGATTTAGTTTTTATTCATACAAATTTCATACTCAAATTTATACCATTAATCATTCCCTCTCATTTATCCAGGAGTGTGATTTGTAATGACCCTGAGATTTTCCTGGTGCCTGCCAGCATCCCAAGTGATACATCCAAGCTTAGAATAGAGAAAACAGCTATAAAGAGGATCCCCAGTGAAGCGTTTAAAGACCTCTCCAATCTGGAGTTTTTGTGGCTGTCCTTCAATGTATTATCATCAGTGAATGTGGAGAGCTTCCGTGGATTGAACAGTCTGGAAGAGCTCAGGCTTGATGGAAATTCTCTTACTGCTTTTCCTTGGGAGTCCTTAAAGTATATGCCCAACCTGAAGCTCCTTGACTTGCACAGTAACAAACTCTCTTCAGTCCCTGCAGAGGCAGCAAAGTACATAAGACCTTTAACATACCTGGATCTTTCCAGCAATAACCTGGTGACAATGCCTTCTGAAGTCCTTGCTACTTGGATGACAGTCAAACCTAACCAAGGAGCACAGAGTTCAAAAATTATTCTTGGTAAGTTTAGCATTGTTTAATAAATGTAATAATAAAATTACATTAAATGTTAACCAATACGTTTTTTGTAGAAAATATCCAGTATTATGGTTTATGTTTTTTAAAACAGTAAATATATTTTGCATGAGTACAGCTAAGTGAGACATTATTTCTTCTGTGTGTTATTAGCTGCCATTGCCTAATACTGAATTTGTAACACAAATTTTATGAGATATAGCCAAATTTCATGTAGTTTAGCTATGAGACAGATGTATGCTGCTTAGATGTGTACTTTCATATTCTAAAGGGAATCATACACAGTAGACAACTAGGTAGATCCACATTTTGTCATTTTCTACAGATGTGGAATTGATCCCGAGTACTTTGTCTCAAGCTATATTACCTCCCCAATAAACTCATTAGGTCTAACCTGGCCATGCTGCTGTATAAGGTCTGGTTACACCCCTGCAGAAGTAAACAGTTTTTGTGTATAATGATTATATGTATAGCAATAGTCTTCTTTCATAAAATTTCTTATAAAGAGACTTGACTTTCTTCATTTTTTGCCTTAGGACTCCATGATAATCCTTGGTTTTGTGACTGTCGGTTGTATGACCTGGTCCAGTTCCAAACGTCTCCATCACTGTCTGTGGCCTTCATTGACACAAGCCTGAGGTGTACTGCTCCTGAGAGTCTCTCAGGAGTTCTGTTCAGTGATGCTGACCTAAGACGATGCCAGGAGCCAAAGGTTCATTCAGCGGTATCCCGCATCAGGAGCACAGTGGGCAACAATGTGTTACTGCGGTGTGGTGCTATTGGAGTCCCCATGCCCCAGCTGATATGGAGAAGGGCAGATGGGAAAACATTGAATGGGACAGGTATGTAAACACAGTAATAGATGTTCAAGATACATTTCCCAGAATCAATTCACTGTAGTTCAATGTAGTTAAGCGATAGCCCAAAAGCACACTGTAGTTTTTAAGTGCAATTTATAATGGTGTTTATTTATGGCTTAGAATTAAACTTTGTTCAGGTTTTTAGGAGTATATCACCTTTCCTTGTTATTTTGCAGTGAAACAAGAGAACTCTAAAGATGGAATTGTTTGGTCTATTCTTAATGTGCCTGCGGTCTCCTTCCATGACTCTGGGAAATATATTTGCAAAGCAACAAACTATGCTGGGAGTGCAGAGGCTGTAATTGCTTTAATCATAAGCAAGGCTCCAAAGTTAGACAATGTAACTGCAACTGTAAAGAAAATCAAAGAAAACACACAAACCCCTGTTGAAAAAGAAAAAGGTATTACCAAATACATCTCCCCGAGACCCTCCTTTGTTCCTGTAACTACAAGTCCTATGGGTTATCTTGGTCCTTATCCTGGCTTGCAGAGTGACACTGTTCCAGAGAGAGAGACAAATGCACAACCAACAAGCCCTGATCGACTCCTAGAGACCAACCTGAGCAACCTCGCAGCCAATGCATCCTCTCTGCAGCAAGACTTTGACAGAATTGTTCGCTCAGTCAAAGTGATTGGAGATACAGACTATACTGTGTGCCTAATCTGGAGAGCTCCAAAAGCCAATAACACAACAGCGTTTAGCGTGCTCTATGCAGTATTTGGAGAGAGAGACATGCGCAGAATCAATGTCAGTCCCGGCAACAATCGGATCATCATTGAGGGTTTGGTTCCTAAAACCAAATACATTGCCTGTGTTTGCATAAAAGGTCTGATCCCTAAAAAAGAGCAGTGTGTAATCTTCTCTACAGATGCAGCAGCAAGTGCTAATGGGACCCAAAAGCTTATTAATGTAGTTGTAATCTCAGTTGCCTGTGTGATAGCTGTGCCTCTGACTGTGGTCGTCTGTTGTGGTGCACTTAAAAGGAAAATCCAGAAACTTCTGAGCAAAAAGTCTAAAGATGTTCAGGATTCATATGTAACATTTGAGAGTGTCTCCCCCACCACAAAGGCCAAAGGCCTGGAGGGGGACTATCTGTCCAAAATTAACCCAGAGGAGTCCAATAGATTGCTATCAGCTAGGTCTAGCCTGGACTCTGAGTCTATCAATAAGATTGAAGAACAGCCAAAAGAATACTCATGCTGACAGTTTTCCTCAATCACTACTCCATCAACCAGCCTAAGTATCTACTCTCAGCACCAGTACTGGAGTTCACAAAATTTATACCAAAACTGCAGTGTGGAGCATTGCTCAACAATTCCAGTTAGTAACTGAGAACACAATGAGATGGCTCTGAGTCTCTCACTTTCAGTTAATAATGTTCTTATTCACTATAGTCACAGTCTTAATTAAAAGACTAAGCCATATGGCTGTTGGTGGGGTTGTGGTTGAGGAATCTCTGAAGCATACACAATCTCTCTCTCTCTCTCTCTCTCTCTCTCTCTCTCTCTCTCTCATTATTATTATTATTATTATTATTATTATTATTATTATTATTATTATTATTATTACTACTACTACTACTACTACTACTACTACTACTACTACTGCTACTGTACGTTATGAAACCCTAATGGATTATTTCATATAGCATTACATAATATTTTTGTAGTTGTTTATTTAGCAAATGTGTAACTTGTGCTACTGGTTTGTGTTTTGTGTCCTAGAAATAAAAATTTCATATGTACACATTTAAAGACTGAGTACTTTGAAGATTATACAGTAAAATGTAACCCTGCTTATCTGTGCTACTACAACAATCTTTCCTTTTTCTATGTACTTCTATTCTACTAATACCAACTATACATTTTACAAGAAATAGGATTATCTGAATGTTTCTTATCATACAATCTATGAATTATATTTTATGAATTATACAGCGTCTTACATATTGCTCTATACTCTATGGAGTTATGCTCAGAGGTTATTGTTAATAGGCTTTAGATGACTGTACTAGACCCTATGCACAGGGTGGCTGTGTTTTTTTTTACAGGACTATAGATACCATTCATAGACTATTTCTACATTTGTCAGCAAATCACCTCAGCTCCATCAGCTCATCAGCTCCTCAGTGTTTGGCTGGATGCACCTGTATAGCCAATGACCAAAGGAGATAAGATCCTTCAGCTTACAGAGTGTATGTTAATAGTGGAACGCACAGTGTCACCTTTGCTCTTTGGGGGTGCCAAATCTTACCAAGTCCTGCATGAGGAGAAATCCAGCAAAATCCTAGCAAAGTTAAATAATAAGGAATAATTAGATACATAATGTCATCTTTATTGTATTGGTACCAAGCTGAGTTTCAACAAGTAATAATTATTGTGCTGTGTGAATGCAAGTATATTCATATTCTTTGTATTTATTCTTTGTATTTATTTGCTGGGGATATTATATTAGAATTGTAAAGCACTTATTTTGCATTCACCATAGAAAGAGATATGTTAAAGCAATTACCAGTGCAATCATCTACCATTTTCATTTACTTTACTTTTTTCATTCAAGTTCATTGTCTGATCCCACTGTTCCACTGTACTGTCCCATATTCATTGAAAGTCTCTCCATCAAACCTGACAACAGATTTACCCTGTCCTTGCCCAGCTGCCACTGATAGAAGATATAGCTGTGGTAATATCTGTAGAATGCACTGAGCTACAGTACACTGGGTAACATGTAATATAATCTGAGCCTCACAGAGTGCTTATGAATTTTATATTCTAAGCCCTGTATAAGTCTTATGGTAAGTGCTATGTGGTTCATATTCCAAAGTGATTTCAACTAATGGTTTCTAAAGTACATGTTAAAGCTTAAATTAAATATATAGTTATTTTGAATGTTTGGTTTTTTAAAATGTTTTTCCCTGGGTGCATTTTCTATCTTTTAATCCTGACTTAAAAAGCATTCTGTTTACTTCTTATATGGTATAATTCCACAACGTGTGTGCTTTTTGCACGAGTACAGACTGAATAAAAATACCAATGAAATAAAATATGAGATGTCCAGCCATAAGCATACAGGTGCTACAATTTTTTATGTAAATACTTACAATATTAAAAATAAATTCTCCTGCCCTCTGAGCTTGCTAATGCCCTTTCTGGCAATAAAAATAAATAAATTTTAATATGCATTATTTATAAACCCCTTTCATTTTGTGGCATGTAGCTATAAAGACAAAACTTTAAAATAATGTAAAGATACATTTATACAGCTTTGCCAAAGATTGCATATACACAAAATATGAGTTTTATGTTATTGAGTTATGTTATGTTATATGAGTTATATGAATTTACAGTAATGCCAAGAGTCCATAACACATTACTGGCTTCATATAATATATATTTTATTACATATCTATAATATATATTTTATTACTTATCTATATATTGATCATATTTCAGTATTCTCTTTCACATAATAATGTGAAACATCTAGTGACAAAATAGTTAAAAAAAAAAAAAAAAGACTTTTGGTCCTCAGTTCAAACAGTGTAAATAGGCAATTCAATATTATACATTTCATGTTAATAAAAGTTTGTATTCTCTGAATGAATTTATTTCACATAGAAAGACACTGAAACACCAAACAGTTACAGACAGTTGTATAAACAACATACAGCACATCTCGTAGAATAAAGATTCCTTTTTGTAAGCCACATGTTTAACAATGACAGAAGAAAATTATCCCTTGGAGGGAAGAGTTAATCATCGCACAGTTCTGCTAGCCCATCCACAGGGCAAGATGGCTCACTGATTAGTTTGATGAGCAGAAAAATTATGTAAAACATGTACTAAAGCCTTCATATATCACCAGCTCACCAGATCTCAACCAAGTTGAACAGAGATTTTGGCTCTCCACCAACATCATCAGAACACTAACTGAGGGATATCTTTTAGAAGAATACTCCAGTACAGATGCAGTGCTATGCAGAATCAGTGCCATGGAGGTTGTTCAGCTCAAGATGTCCCAACACCATACTAAGACACCTTATATATACAAAAACTTTATTGTGTGAATTATTGTCTATTGAAACTGTTCTAAATGCAGAAGGAAAACCATCTTGAATTTCTGGAAATAATAAAATGATCAAAATAGCAAAGTCTGGAACACCAGAAACCAGAATAATACTGATAATAATAATACTGAAACAATATTGATTTTTACAATAACTGGGAGTTTTGTATAGTGAGAGTCTGCTTTGAGAGCATTTAGAACTAATTAGCTGACATGATTGGCAGTGGAACAGAAGTGAAGGCTGAGAGCTTATCCTCAGGACAAGTAACCTATATGTTGCTCATATCATATGATACAAAACCAAATGATTGGCACACACCTCTTACATCCCCACTGAACATCAATGAACATGTGAGTGTGTAAAATGTGCACATGTCAAATATACACATATACTCAAAGCACTAGTATTGGTTTATTAATTTCTTCTGCTCAAGTCTTAATTTGAGCTCAGAAACCAGTGCTGTGTTTATGTGGCTCTGTTTGTTCCTGAAAGATTTCTGCTTTGCCACTGTTGCAGAAACAGTTGGCACTGCCCAAGGCTGTTCTGCACGTCTGGAAAAGCCTGGCAGTGGAGGTGGCAGGGGTAGGGAGCGATGCACACCTACAGTGTTATTGTTGCAGTTGACATTCTCTGGGACCTCAGATTCTTGCATGAACCTTTCACTATTGTTCTGTTGTTTAAAGGGATTATGGAAGTTCCACTGTGTGCATTGCCTAGGTTTTTTTCTGATGATCCGTCGAGAAGGCAAGATCTTGTTAGACTTTCTATTACACATGAAAATAGCTGTAGAGATCAAGACTGTGACAAAAACCAAAGCTATAATGAGAGTTGCAAGCATGCCAAGGATTTGTATGGGATTTTCTCTACTTTTCATTAAAAAGGATGCCAATGGGCCATTGAGTTGAGTCTGTAAAAGAGCACAAAGAAACATCAAGTCCATGGGACTGAAAGCATATACAAAGTAGACTACAGTATCTAACTCAACATTTGTGGTGTTAAGAACACACATTGTTGGGATTAACACACATATGCTAGCAAAATCACAGCATATTATGTGTAGATGAACAGAAGGGATTGTTCATAAAAGGTAATAAATCCAATAATAATTTAAAACTTGAGACAATCTGATTGTGTGGAATTGGATTAAAATAAATTTCTACATCAGACCCTATTTCACATTAATACAAGATCAGAAGGGTTGAAAAAGGCACCCGGAAATGAGATTAAATAGTCTCTCAGCTATTAGTTATGAACTCTCATAGCTGATATGAATTAGTTTAACTCCAATAGATATGAATTTATTCCTTTTTCAAGTGTTACTGTTACAGTGCTTAGCACTTGCTCTCTTTTACAGACTGCAAATGTGATGGATCATCTGAAAGTCAGAGGAAAAGATATAAGATTCATGGAAGAAATAAGTGAAGAAGCTCAACACTGGTGATGGCAACAAAATGCATTTGTGCAGTGCTGGAAGAGAGAATCATAATTAGGGCCTCCTTGTAATCTTTCTGATCTTGCACTGTGGATGGACCCGAGACTTTTTCACAGAGTTCCAGTAAATTATGGTGGATATGAAAACTGCCAATAAGATCATGAGGATGACAATGCTGAAACATATAGCAAAAACAGTCCAGGGTCGTGTTCTTAGGCTCAAGAAGTAGGAAATGACTCTGGATTTGATCTGCAAGAGCAATAGAATAATATCACACAACAAAATTTTACAGATTAAAATGCTATCAAGATATAGACAGAGAGCTACAACATACCGCTTCGGTGATATCAATTTTCACCAGTGTGGTTGTACTGAAAGATGGGGAACCTCTGTCCCTTGCCTGGACCACCACAGACCAGGTGCAGTCTTTCTGATTTGTGATGTTTTGCACTATGTCCATTGACTTGATGTAGGGCTTCAGTTTGATTTCTCCTGTCTCTGCATTGATGTCAAAGATATTGTCTGGTTCTGCTTTCATGATGGAATACTCAATAACATTGTTTGGCTCCTCTGCATCATCATCTATTGCCTGAACAACACAAAAAATAGTTTAGCAAATATATTCAAATGCTAAAAATGTATAAATATATATTTGATATATATAATATAATGAATATAATCCAAATGCAAATAAAGAAACAGTCAAAACCTCTCTGACCTCGATTTTCACCTGGGCACCAATAATCATTGTTTTCTCTAATATATTCTCATTGAATTCAGGTGGATGATCATTGAGGTCCAGAACTGTGACAAAAACTTCTGCAAGGTTGAATTTTCCCTCTGTGTCTTCAGCCTTAACAAAGAAATTGTACTTGGATTTCACCTCAGCGTCCAGACTGGCCCAGGGCTGGGTGTAGATGATTCCTGAATCCGACTGGATGAAGAAACTGCAGATGTACAAAGGGCAGGAAATGAGTACATGCAGGAAAGTTAGTTACACTGTCTGAGCTTTAAAGTTTCTGCGGCATTCTGAAAATCATAAAAGCAAATACTGTTAAAAATATTTTACACATTAAGATTGTACTTAATTAAAAACATTACCTGAATTGATCATAAGGCTACATAACAAGCCCTTCATAACAACCACTTAATAACAACTAAGCTACATAATCATGTGTAACGGTTTATTCCGACAGATATGAACATGTGTATAACTTTGCTTTTAATAAAAAGGTTATTAATAGGGTTAATGGGTTTTACAAGTTACAAGTTTTCCTGTTATTATAAATATTTTACATAAATGTCACATAATTTTTTTCTGTTTTGTTATGACATATTGCAGTTATGAGACTATGAGACTATATGATATATTGGAATGAACTAATTTAAATGAATTAACATTAATGTAATGTTGTAATGTAATTTAATTAACCTAAATATCATAAACACTACTTTAATGTTTAAAGGGACAAACATCTTAACCCTGCTGGACTAAGTGATAACTTAGAAAGTCTGAATTTCATGAATTTCTCATTCACCCTCTTCTAAAGCTCTTTGCAGCATGGTTACATAAAAAACACTGTATTATGACCAAAAGCACAATATTACACAAAGCTTCTCAAGAACCTTTGTTTTTCCAGATTCAGGTCAGTTTGCTTTGTGTACATGTCCACTGCATACAGTCCATATTGCCAGAGATAATGAGATGAGACAGTGAGAACAAATCTACTTACAGATCTGATCCTGAGCCATGGATAGAGTATTTGACAACACCCCACAAACCAGAGTCTGGATCCTTAGCCTGGAGAGAGCATAAGAAGATCAATTAATTATCAAGTTAAAAAAACATATTTTATTTACACAAGAAATAGTAAATATACAGTGATGGCATTTGGAAATTCATAGCTAGAATCATTATTAGAATGACACTGAGCACATACTTATCAGATTATACTACCAATGTACCTCTAGTTGATTTATAGTGATTTTTGTGGTCAAGGTTAAAACTATTTAGTTAAATAGAGTGGATCACTCTAGAAAGAGAGGTTAACATCACCACAGTGAGAAAAAATGTAAAAAATTATATAATGCAAATCGGCTCATGTGCGAAGCACAAAATTAAATACATTCTTTTGCTGTTACACAACTAAGTTAGACATTGGCAGCTTGCCTCAACCTTTTCATGAATTTTATATTACATATATATCCCTAAAGTTCAAAATATTTTGCATTTCAGTATATTTCTTGTCAATCCTTGTACTTCTAGGGTGAATGATCCACATTTTAATATCACATTAGAATTACTGGCAGAAGAACCTAGTTTGGTTATACTTACTGTCACAGACACAACATTGGAGCCACCTGGTGAGTTCTCTGGGACTCGTGCAATATAGAAATCAGATGAAAACCTTGGAGCATTATCATTAGTGTCGAGCAAGTGTATGACTATATCTGCGGTGGCACTGAATCTCTCTGGGGTGTCGATTTCCACTGCAAGAATCTAAAAAGACAGGAAATCTACCATAAATTCCTTCTACTTGAACTTTATTCCTTTTAAACTGACTTTGGTAATATAGAAACATATCAAAGATGAGCAAAAGATAACTATAAACTTTATTAATTCTAACATTTAAAACATTACATTATTACAGTGCTTAAATTGTATAGAATAAGCTTTTTGGAATTACGTTAATTAATGGTGATGTAGTAAATCACATATATAATATAAATATGATAAGCTGTATTGATACAGCACGGACGATAGGCAAATTATAGGACAAAATGATAGTAACATATATCTAATTTAAATGTTAATATAAAAGGATAAATACCATGATGAGTGGTTCTTTAATAAATTAAACATTTGTTGCTAGTGCTAGGATAGTGCTGTGGTATAAGAAGAATAAAACAGCTTTGGGATGCGCTGTTATAGGAAAATAATCAACTTTATTGTGGTAATGGCATCATACCATCCCATTATACCATATTAATGGTATTATACCACACCAGTGATTATTTTCTTATATCAGCATACCCTATAATGTTTTTTTTACTTACTTAACTAATTTATTCCTAAATGTATTACT